>NC_137675.1:51282350-51477350 GCF_963989245.1 Nansenia antarctica
GGAGAGAAAAAAAAAGGAGGAGAGTGGTGGTCACCTTGTCGGTGGCAGCTGAGCAAAATCAACTTTTATTACTGAGAATGTTCTAGAAGCAGAATGTTCGCCTCCATAGAGAACGCTTCAGTCAGGACTGAACTGTCATTGAGGGAAACCTGCAGAGAAACCAAGCGTAGTGCACCAAACGAGAAGATACCAGAATGATTCTATCGCTAAGCCTCTCACAGCTGCTTCTGTCCTCTCCTCTCCTCTACTTCTTTACATTCAGCCTTTTTTAGTTTTTGTTTTTTGCGCATGTTTTAAAAAAATAAAAAAAATAAATCCTAACTCTGTTTTAAAAGACAAAAAAATACACAAAAAAAACAAACAAACAAATGATTTAAAAAGGAAAAAAATACGGATGCTATCTGCAGCCAGTTTCCATGTCCAAGATCATTGGCATGTGAGCATTGTACATCGGCCCCGGGCTGTGTAAACAGAAATCACCTATAGAGAGAGAATCCATTTTTTAAGAATATATATTATATATATTTGTATGTGTTTGTCTGTTTTACCTCTCATCACAAATTTTATTGTTGTTGTTTTTTTCCCATTTGTAAATTATGTTTCGTCTGGATAAGACCTAGTAGCTCTAGGATGTGCTGCATTGTCTGTATGATTTCTCTGGATTATCTGAGGGCTCTCAGATAACGTGGAACGATATTTAAAGCATTGTGGATTCCATTTGAAATGATTTCCTCGTCATGACGACGAGAAAATAAAAGAAACCAATCCTGTCAGAAGCTAACGTCGACCAGCGAGTAAGAGCCATGTATGCTGCAAAGAGCTGTTGTATTATGAAACCCTGTAAAAGGCCAGCCACCTTTTTGAAGCCAATGTATTTATTGCAGCCATTTTACTCTTGGGCCGTGAATGTAGCTGACTGAGTCCACAGACATTGACATGAGGGAAGCGAGGTCGGAGAACTGAACTACACAACTGCAAGGGATTTCCAAGACATGCTGAATTAGTAATGGTGTCAATATTCATTTATAGAGAGATATATGAACGTGCATTCAGTACAGTACATAACATACATATACAGGACACATGCACGCACACATTCAGAAACTCTCGCCTCTGTGTTATACCTGCACATAACAAGGAGGTGAGGTTGGATAATCACATGATATAATCACCAGTTCTGCAACTGGCACAGATAAAAAATAGTTTGAGATTTTTTTTTGAGAGAGTGTCTTTTCTGCTCAAAAGGTTGAGAGATCAGCTTTACCGATGTAACGTTTTTGTTGTGTTTTTTTCTGCTCCTGTCCAGTGTGGCGTGTGGTCAAGCACTTTTTATGTTAAGAGTTAGATTTCTGGTGCGTGTGCGTGTGCGTATGTGCGTGTGTGTGTGTTTTCTGTGTGTGTTTTTGTTGTGTTTCTTTGTTCTCTCTGGATAGTGCCTTTCTCTCTGGTGTTTCAGTATCTCCGACCTGCTGCTTTGCGCCCCCCCACACCCCCACCCCCACTCCTCCGCGGGGCCTGTCAGTTCTGCAGTGAGAAACCGTGTACATAATCCACCCCCATCAACCCCCCACGTCACCCTCCTTTCGCCTTCGCCCTTACCAACATGGAACTCTTCTTATTTAAGTGTCTCTCTCCTTCTCTTACCTAATGATACTCTGTTTTTGTTTTTTTTGTCTCTTTTTTTATTTTATTTTATTTTATTTTTTTTGTTTTCAATTAATAAAAATGCAATTATAAAAAAGAAAATTAGAACCCTGTGGTGTGGGCGGCTTATTGTGGCCTCTTTACTGTTCTTTTCTGGGTTTATTGCATCTCACAGGGAGCCAAACTTTTTTGATGGCTTGGTTCATCCGCCAATATGCATATGATGTTCCCTGAAGAAAATTCATTTCAGCTTTTATATGCCTCGATTGCTGGCATTTCTTTCTGGATTTTTCACGATTCCATTTTTTATTGTCATTGTCGTCACAGGGCTCATTTCTGATTATGAAAACCATCTTTCAACCACAGTCAGATGGTTTTATTTCACTTCACTTGACCCAAGAGAATATGGACACGTCATCTGTACCCTCCCTCCCTCTCTCTCAGTATCTATGCCTTGTGGTATGAAGAGTTGGTCTTGAGTCATCTCTTCCCTGATGTCAGATGTCTAAAGAGGGTAATGCCCAAACCCTGTGGCAGAGCCAGAGTGTAATTGGTTGGGACAGGGACATGCAGTCAGAGTTTCCAATAAAACAAACTCGACACTCACACTGAGTACACTGAGTGTACAGTAAAGTGCTACTTCTGAGACATCCCTCGGGGTGCCATGAGCAAGATTGATTTGCTCTTCAGGAGCGGTGAAGAGGAAGATTAAGGCTATGCCTGGGAGCACAGCTTTGGGTCTTTTGTACATTCAGTACATTGGTTCGCTACTACGTAGCGAGAAAATTAACCGCTGCATTATGCTCGGTCTGGTGGGTGGACTGTGTCTGCTTTTGGGTCTCTTTGTTGGTAGCACTTAAGCACTTCATCCCCCCCCCCCAATCAGGCCACTTTCTATACACATGTTTCCATCCCAGGCTGTCTTTTAGAGAACACTTGAAGACAACATGAGAGTGCTCTCCCTCCGCTGCCCTGTCATATGGGAGTCCTGGTCTGAGAGGATGTTTGTTAGATGCACTACACACTAAGGACGCATCTTTTGATTTTCTTTCAGAAATCAATGCTTGAAGCATTGACACAATGAGATCTCCCTGTCCCTGGCCACTGTTGGCCTCTGGCTGCAGAGAGATGGGTAGCAGGCTGAGGGTAGCAGGTTAGCCTCGGCTGTTTGCCTGAGGTAAAATGTTAAGAGGTTGACCGTGTCTGTTAGAGAGTACAGTCAGACGACCATAGGTCTTAAGGTCCCAGCAGCCATATGGCACTAGAGAGTTTGATGACATGCTGGGGGGAGATTTAAAAGTAAGTCCTCGATAGTGTTTTGACATTTTAAGAAGCTTTTAGGTTTTAAACGGAGGGCCAGTTCATGGAGACACGGAACGATTATCACCAGCATGTTGGAACAGTTTGTACAAGTCACTCAGTGTCCTCAGAGCTGACCCGAGTACAGCTCTATGGACACGCTAAACATACGTGTCATTGGAGGCCATCAGGATTGTGTCACGGTTTTTCATTTTTGAGTATATGAGGCTGGATATTTTTCTTTTCTTTAGAGTCGAGTGTCTGATATGCGTTCACTTTGAAGTAGGCGGTACCCCGTAATCAGGTTCTTAATGCAAACAACAGAAAGAGGTTTATTGTGCTCTAACAGACACTTAACACGCCTCGACAGACAGGTGGAGAATGAACATTTAAGGTCCTGTCTGCCCACGGCCAGGGCCGCTTTTAGGGGGGGCTAGCTGGGGCGGTGGCACAGGGCCTCGCGCTTTGGAGGGCCTCGCGTGAGGCAGGGTAAAAAAAAAAAAATTTGGACCCTGGCTGGCGAGGCCCTCCAAAGCGCCAGGCAAGGGACCATATTATTATTTTTGCCTTTAATACATTTCTAAATGTTCACACATGTGATACTCATAGTCAATCATATATATAAAATCTAGCATACCTGTAGACTGTGAGGACAGGGAGATTCTTAGCAACAGTCCTTATATAAAAACAGGGCTCTCAAGTCTCACACATTGGGCGTGAGACACACGCATTTCAACCCGTTCACACGCTCACACGCCACACCTTGTATTTCTCACGCAGAGAAATTACCAGGGGCGCCCACCAAGTTGCGCCGCTATTTTTTAAAAATAGAACAGGTAGAGAATCAAGTGAGTTCCCTCTGGTTCCCCTAGAGTGTGTGTGAATTGATGTCACTTATCAGATCAGACCCCCGTCCCCCCCCGCCGCCGCCAAAATCTCACTCTGAAAAACTTCAAAACTTGAGAGCCCTGCATTTATATGGCTCCACCTAGCGTTGCGTCAACGTCACGTTCTACCCGCTCCACCGAGCGCGAGGAGCGCGCGGTTATTAATAGAGACGTTCATAGCGGGAATTTTTGAATCAGGACCTATATTCTCTTACGACAATCATCAAGTATGGGTAAGTATAGCTAGCTAGCTTAATTTGTCCACATCTGCTAGCGGCTTTAATAAACGTATTGAGGACACAAGTTGGGTTGTATTGACATAGAGCTGAATGTCGTACTTGGAGCTCTAGTAAAAGTACCTCAGAGTAATGTAATTGTGTTAGGGTTAGGGTTAGTACCTCAGAGTAACGTAATTGTGTAGCTAGCTTTTTATTTTTTACGTCAGGAAAGTACAAGGGTCTGTAACAGGTCTGCTCTACAGTAACACAATCTCGCGATAGACCGCGAGACCAAGGTTGCCAGGTGGGGCGGGTTACCATGTAATGGGGCTACTTTTGATCACACTGGGCTGGGGTGGCGGGGAGAGAAAGCATTTGGGCACCTGCCCAATAGTAATTAGAGTTTTTCTGATAATCTAAGGTTTTGGGCTTTTTTTTTATTTTTATGGATTTAGTGTTTTTTACACTGTGGTTAGGCAGGAATATGTCAATCCCATCTGGCAACCCTGTTTGACGGCTTTGCGCTGCGCCAGCGCGAGCCGATATGACAGTTTCACCGCGGGGATTAAAGACACACAACATAAAAGACTTCAGTTCAATTCTATATTCATATAGTTTTATATGTTTATATGTTACTTTGAACGTTTTAAACTGTTATACTACACGACGGTGTTCACGATGGAGGCAGTTACAGGTAAGATTGGCCATTAAAGTCTGTCAGATAAAACCTTTTTCCCAAACTGTTCTAGCCAAGTGTTGAGAAGCTAACTAGGCTAGCTAGCACAGCCTGGCTGGTTTCTATGGTGATGATGTTAAAAAATAAAAATCACACACACACACACACACACAGTCTCAGCGTCAAAGGATATGGTCTTCTCCCACGTCGACCAGTCTGTAGCCACTTCGAGATGTGAATGATCAATTCAAATAATCTGTCCTCTTCTGTGTAGCGAGCATCTGAATCAATAGCTCCAGTCAGCCCGTGTCGTTGGAATCAGAACGTTGTTTGTTGTAGCGGGAATATCAAAATGTTACCCGGATACAGCAATGCTATTATTTTCTGATTGGCTGTTCGGTAGCTATATTTTTTTAGGCATCCAGGCAGGGTCACGCCGGGCGATGGTCCAAGATTTGAAGGTCGTATTCGAGGGTAAAGCTTTCCAGAGCTTCCCACTATTCTTTATAATGCACTGCAGTCATCATATTCAAATAAGGGGAAAAAGACACAATTGACCTTAGATGCTCAACCGCACCGAACGCAAATATGAAATGCAAATATTGGCTTCTTTGTACTTCAGCCATCCAGTTACTTATCATGCTGAGTGATCTTAATTGTGTCCTTTTACACTGCCGCCACGAAGCACTGCCAAATGTCTGACTCAAATCCTGACTGTGAGAGCAAGAGTAACAAAAACAACCCTTGTTAGGGACATCACATAAGATATTAATCAAATATAGAGACCACGCCTTATAAGAAATGCATGCATGTGATAAGTCAACCTTTGCTTTGCCTGCTGTCAGAAAACCGAACCCCACACTTCAAACCCCACAGAGCTCATTTACGAACGCAGCCTTAGCTTAACTTTTATTTGTATAGCACTTTTCTTTTCCTGCAAACATTGCAGCTCAAAGTTCTTTAACATATCCAAACAGCATAAAAACAATAATAGAACAATAGTAATCAATAAACACACAATAGCAATAATATAAACTATATTTAAAAAAGAATAAACATAAACATACAATCCAAGGGGCATAGAACAAAGATTAACAAAATAATATAACAATGACTATAACATTTAAACAAGTAAATACATATACAAATATATACAATATATACAAATATATAATTAGGGAATATTGCACTACGGTCATATATTTAGGTGCACGCACCGGAAACGGAATTGGATAGACTACTGTTATAATGTGTACACCTGCATTCGCCCTGCTCAGGACTTGTTTGATTATTGTCATTTTGCAGAGTCATTTCATTAAAGAAGCAAATGAACAAATGGAATATCGTTCTTATTTATAATCAAACAACGTGATGCAGTCAAGCAGACAAACCAACAAAGAGGAAGACGCATCCGCGAACGACTCACACGGTGACACGGACATCGGCAAATAACGCTACCCGGGAATCTGAATACGGACATCTCGTCAAAGAATAGAACTGGTATTTAACAGAATATTTTTTGGGAGTAGCTGTACTAATGGCACCTGTAATAGTGGATTGCCCGATCGAGGGCTGTGACTATGTAGCTAGACATGAAGAGGCAGCAGTGGTAGTGGCCATGCTGAACATACATGCAACAACACACACTGCAGTCCCCAGAGCGCCGAGCAGTAACAGTAAAATGGAGAAACTCAGGCGCCCCTCTATAGCACTGGCCGGGACGGCAGAGACTTGGTCATACTTTGTAACCCGCTGGAGTGAATACAAGAGGGGCACTAAGCTGGTCGGACCCGACATCGTCACACAGCTCCTAGAGTGCTGCGAGGAGGATCTGAGGAAAGACCTCACTCGCGCTGCAGGCAGAAGCCTGGTAGACAGCGATGAGAGAGAGGTCCTCGCGGCCATGAAGGCGCTCGCCGTCCGTGCGGAAAACACCATGGTGGCTCGGGTGGCCCTATCTAACATGCGACAGGGACATGAGGAGCCCATCCGATCATTCCACGCCCGCTTGAAGGGGCAGGCAGACACATGCAAGTATGAGATGGACTGCACTAAGGCGGGGTGTGATCAAATCAACAACTTCACAGAGGAAATACTACGTGACGTGATCGCCCACGGCATTGCGGACCAAGAAATACAGCTCGACCTGCTTGGCGAAAAGAACCAGGACATGCCATTAAAGGACATGATAGAGTATATCGAAGCCAAGGAGTCCGGGAAACGCTCAGCATCGCGCCTACTCGACCCTCAGAGCACAGACATGATCAGTAGTTCATATAGGCGAGGGAAACAGCAGGACCTTCGCACCAAAGGGGCCGCCAGGTGGGAGACACCGAAGGCCAAGCCTGGCGGAGCATGCGTTTACTGCGGCGGGATGGGCCACGGAAAAACGCCCATATGGCGCACCAGACGTGACGAGTGCCCCGGCTATGGCAAGACATGCCGGAAATGTAGCCGCCAGAATCACCTTGAGAAGGTCTGCCTGGGTAGCCGGCCGGCCAAACCCCCACCTGAGAAGACAGATGTGGTGGGCGACGAGCAGGCGGCAGCCTTCGTCGAGCTGTGCACGCTCACCGTGGCCAGCGCGGATGACAAGCTACGCACACTTCCCCCCGTCTAATGCTTGATGAGAATGCGACACCAGTTGCCCATCACACCACCATCCCCGTCGGTACACCGGTGACGTGGTGTCACCGCATGGTGATCTGTGCCAAGAAGAACGGCAAACCACGCCGCACAGTCGACTTCCAAGCACTCAACAAGCATGCGTTCCGCGAAACCCACCACACACAGTCCCCTTTCCACCAGGCGAGACGTGTACCCAGCGGGAAACGCAAGACTGTGTTCGACGCGTGGAACGGTTATCACAGCGTCCCACTGCACGACGATGACCGCCACAAGACGACATTCATCACTCCATGGGGGCGCTACCGGTACCGTTCAGCCCCGCAAGGGTATATGGCGTCGGGAGACGGTTACTCACGAAGGTACGACGAAGTGGTTGCAGACATCGGCAGCAAGACCAAATGCGTGGATGACACACTGCTGTGGGCTGACACGATCGAGGAGAGTTACTTCCAGGCAATACAATGGCTGGATGTATGCGGCCGGAACGGAATCATCCTCAACCCGGAGAAGTTCGTCTTCGGCGCATCCATGGTGGACTTTGCAGGCTTCACGATCACCATGAACGACGTACGGCCATGCAGCCGCTATCTGGAGGCGATCCACGACTTCCCACGTCCACGCAATATCACTGACATCTGGTCATGGTTTGGACTGGTCAACCAAGTGGCCTACGCCTTCAGTATGGCTGAACGTATGCAGCCGTTCCGGAAGCTCCTGCAGAGTGGGGCACGCTTCGAATGGTCCCCGGAGTTGGAGGACATATTCTGCGAGTCGAAGGACACGATCGTCCAGGAGATCGAGCGTGGTGTGCGCATCTTTGATAAGGCCAAGCCGACGTGCCTCGCCACAGACTGGTCGAAGGAGGGCATTGGGTTCTGGTTGTTTCAGAAGCACTGCCGGTGCATGCCAGTCAGGCCCTTCTGCTGCACTGATGGATGGAAGATAACCCTGGTCGGCAGCAGGTTCACGCATGCAGCGGAATCCAGATACGCACCTGTAGAGGATGAGGCCCTCGCAGTCGCAGACGCCTTGGACAAGGCGCGCTACTTTGTGCTGGGCTGCAAGGACTTGATCATAGCGGTTGACCACAAGCCGCTGCTGAAACTCCTTACAGACAGAGCATTCGACGACGTACCCAACCCCCGCCTCAGGAACCTCAAGGAGAAGACCCTGCGTTATCGCTTCCGCATCGTACATGTCCCGGGCATGAAGAACAAGGCGGCGGATGCCATGTCACGCAGGCCGGTCGGCACCTCTCGACCACCGCTCATGAACCTTCCGGACGACAGCGCTGCCGCGGTGTCCTACCTCTCGCCCAGCACGCACACTGACATCCTGTCTCTCCTACGCCAAACTGAGCCGGAGGACAGCGACGACATCGAGGATGGTGACCTGGCATGGTGCGCCGCGGGGCTGGAGTCATTGCGATCAGTGACATGGGACCGCGTCAGGGATGCCACCAGCAGTGACAGCGATATGCGTACGTTGGAGGAGATGGCGGTGGACGGCTTTCCCGAGTCAAGGATCGGGATGCCTGTGACAATTCGTGGCTTCCACCAATACCGTGACCACATTACATCCACTGACGGGGTGGTCTTGTTCAAGGACAGGGTGGTCATACCGCCCTCACTCCGCGTTGAGGTACTGAGTGCCCTACACGCTGCCCACCAGGGCGTCTCGATGATGACCGCCCGCGCGGAGTCCTCTGTGTTCTGGCCAGGCATGTCAGCCGACATCAGCGCCGCTCGGAACAACTGCGAGCACTGCCACCGGATGGCGCCTTCACAACCTGGGGCACCGCCGACCCCGCCCATCCCGGCCGTTTACCCCTTCCAGGCGGTGTGCTCAGACTTTTTCATGCACAGAGGTGTACACTACCTCGTGACGGTGGACCGTTACTCGAACTGGCCGATCGTCTCGAGGTCATCGGGTGGCGCTCTCGACCTGATAAGCCACTTACGTCGCGCCTTCGCGACATACGGGACACCTGAGGAGCTCTCATCGGACGGGGGGCCTGAGTTCACCTCCGCCGAGACCAGGTCTTTCCTGCGCAGATGGGGGGTCCACCATCGCCTCTCATCAGTGGCTTTCCCCCACAGCAACTGCCGTGCAGAGATAGGAGTGAAAACGATGAAACGGCTGATCACTGACAACACTGGCCCGAAGGGTGAACTCGACACTGACGCCGTGCAGAGGGCGATACTGCAGTACCGCAACACGCCTGACCCGGACACCAAGATTTCCCCAGCGATGTGTGTGTTCGGCCGCCCGATACGCGATTTCATCCCGATCGCCCCCGGAAAATACAGGCCTCATGAAACTTGGCGTGAGACACTGACAGCGAGGGAGGAGGCCCTCCGCAAACGCCATATCCGCACAGCGGGCACCTGGGCGGAGCACACTAAACGCCTTCCGCCGCTCGTAGTTGGGGATTTGGTCCGTGTACAGAACCAGACAGGACCCCACCCCAACAAATGGGACAGGACGGGCTGCGTCGTGGAGGTGCGTCAGCACGATCAATACGTGATCAAGATTGACGGCTCGGGCAGGATCACACTTCGGAACAGGAGATTCCTGCGCAAGTTCTACCCGGTTCGCAATGACCAGCTTCCGCCCCGATCGATCTATGATGATCTGGCGATCCGCATCGCCAGGCCGGCGCCTATTGTTGCGCCGCGGCTGCCTGACCCCACAAGCGGCCCTGGAATACCCGTATCGGAGCCTGGGTCCGCCCCGCCGCTGGCGCTGCCATCAGCGGGCTCTCCCCGGCGTGGGACACACCCCACATCCGCCTCGCCTGTGACACCAGCTCGAGACTCGCCAGGGTGTGCCGTCCCCCAGATGTCGCTGCCGGCCCCTGGGGCCACAGTGGTCTCTTCCCCGCCAGTCCCGGTCACGTCGCTGCCGCCGCCGCCGTCAGGCCTACGCCGGTCCGCTAGGGCGACCTGCGTGCCTGCCTGGCACAGAGACTTTTCCATGGGTTGACATTACTAGGTTATATGGGCGTTGTGTTGTGTTGTGCACTTTGCTTGTTGATTCGTGATTTGTACGGACACTTGAGTTATTCTCTTCTTATAGGCTTGTTGTTGTTTCAGCCTTTATTGTTGTCGTGTTAAAGGCTCGGGGGGAGATAGGGAATATTGCACTACGGTCATATATTTAGGTGCACGCACCGGAAACGGAATTGGATAGACTACTGTTATAATGTGTACACCTGCATTCGCCCTGCTCAGGACTTGTTTGATTATTGTCATTTTGCAGAGTCATTTCATTAAAGAAGCAAATGAACAAATGGAATATCGTTCTTATTTAATAATAATAATAGCGATGTCATTATTAGTTTACAGTTATGTATACATTACAAATCTATCGGTAATTGGCCCCAAATACTTAAAACTCAACCAACTGTAAATAATAATAATTTTAAAAAGTAAAAAAGTATCTACCGTCATCTTTCTGCTGCTTCTCTGAATATCCCACAATGCAGCGGTGTAGTAGTCAGGCTAGTTGTTTCCATGGTGACGGAGCTGTCAAGACATAACTGTCAGTTAGCCGTTGTAATTGTTATTGTTCGTCGGGCCGAACAACAGAAGAGCTGTGATATAATAAGCATATACGGCCTGTCGTGAGCTATTGCTTAATTATATAATTGTTATTTCCTTTTTAATTATGAGACAACGACGGGGTTTGCAAGGTAAGATCGCAATACAACTCACGGCCCTACTCCGTAATCACATCATAGATATACAACTTTGATTGTGTTGTGAGCTTTGTAAAATGGAGCCTGTCACACGGCGTCAAGACACCATTTCCTATACAGGAGATCGTTAGCCTGCTACATGCTAAGCTTGCATGTCTGTACCATTTTAATGATCTAAAAACGAATAGCAGTTCTGTGCATGGATTTACATATACTCGCTATTTATCGCTGACCATTGTAAACAGGATTGCCGGTTTTTTAGTGTCTTTAAATGAATGTCATTAATAACGTTTATGTTCTCTCCCTTCGTCCTGCAGGGAGGAGGAAGGCGCGGGTCCACCGCCCCCGCTCGCCCATCTTTGAGGAGAAAGAGATCCCTCCCCTGGAGCTCCCCAGGACCTCGGAGGACCTCATGGTCCCCAGCCAGGAGCTGCTCAACGTGTCCTCCATCTACGAGGTGCTGCGCAAATTCAGCACGGTGCTGCGCCTCTCCCCGTTCTGCTTCGAGGACTTCTGCGCGGCGCTGGTGGGCCCGGAGCAGTGCACGCTGATAGCCGAGACCAACATCTCTCTGCTCAAGGCCATCCTGCGCGAGGAGGACACCTCCAACACCACGTTCGGCCCCGCCGACCTCAAAGACAGCATCAACTCCACCCTCTACTTCATCGACGGCATGACCTGGCCCGAGGTGGTGCGGTCCTACTGCGAGAGCGACCGGGAGTACCACCACGTCCTCTCCTACCAGGAGCAGGAGGACTACCCGTACGGCCCGCTGGAGAGTAAGATCAAGGTGCTGCAGTTCCTGGTGGACCAGTTCCTCACCACCAACATCGCCCGCGAGGAGCTGATGTCCGAGGGGGTGGTGCAGTACGACGACCACTGTCGCGTGTGTCACAGGCTGGGGGACCTGCTGTGCTGCGAGACCTGCTCGGCCGTCTACCACCTGGAGTGTGTGAAGCCGCCCCTGGAGGAGGTGCCGGAGGACGAGTGGCAGTGTGAGATCTGCGTGGCTCACAAGGTGCCAGGGGTCACGGACTGCGTGACGGAGATGCAGAAGAGCAAGCCTTGCATCCGCCTGGAGCCCGTCGGCTACGACCGCCACCAGAGGAAGTACTGGTTCCTCAACCGGAGGATAGTTGTGTAAGTAACGACCCCCCTTCTCCCCTCCGTTCCACCAACAAAATCATGTATTGTAATACAGGGTTCTCCCCCGGGATTTTTTATCAAGGTGGCGCTGGATTGCGTTATCAAAACGACCCGTGTTCTTTCATGTCAAAATGCGCTTACCTACTACGTAATGACTTACCTGAGGTACATCACTTTTGCTTTAAATTGGCGATTCGCTTGATCATTGGCGATCAACGATAGTTACTCTTTCTATCATTAGGCCTACTACATTTTCATTTGCTCTGAAATGTTCACAGTGGCAGAGCCAAGTCATTTTCTCCCCTCTTCTATTCTTAGGGGAGAAAAGTATGTAATATGTGCCTTCTATGTTTTTCGAGGCATCCAGTCACAGTGGGTGTATGTCAATGCCTGGAATAGAAATCTTTTGCAGTCGCCAAAATCATCTCTGCCGCAGGTTTTTTTCTGGCTCAAAATAAGGCTCAGGTGGTAGAAGAAGAAGTGAAGCACACACGCGTGAAAACTATCTCTGTGCGCCCGCAAGCCCGGTGCTTGTTATAATCATTGGGCTGACATTATTGAGATGTAGAAAAACGGTTACTCTCGGTCTCGTTTTTTTTTTCATGCTTTTTATTGGTTTGACAAAGAAAGTTATTTTATTACCTTTGTAAAGACGCAGTATTATGTACCCTAACTAGTGAGAGAGATTATGTTTTTCCCTCATAGTACCTTGGGATTTATTGCCTTCTCTCTCAAAAAACCCAGAGTTGTTTTTTCTGGTTGGTGGTGTGAGATTGTTTTTCACAGTTACTGTGACGGGGGGGGAAAAAATAGCATGAATCTCCCGTAAAAAAATGTTTACCTTACTGTTACCGGTTCAGCCGTGTGCGTGAGTGAAAAGTAGACCTACATGTTTCATGCCACAGATGTTGAGTGATGACAGTCAGTCTAAACGTGTCCAGATAAGCTCAGGATTGCAACATAACAGTGTTATAAGGCTGTGAATTGTGTTCGTTGCTGCGGAGCACATAAAGCTCCTGTTTGTGAACGTCACCACAAAGTCTCACAAGCATCCTTCATCAAGCAGAGCAGTCCAGACTGCTAAGGCTAGTTACTAGCTACGATATTGGCTAAATTAGACTAAACTAAAGTAACCAGTGCGCTCCCTACTGTTCGGGGCCAATAAACTGGAAAGTTAACATTATCTATGTCCCATAAGGGCTCGACGCAAATGAGTTAGACAAATGTGAAAAGAAATGTAAATGCACGGACTATTTTTAACAGTTTTTTTACATTGTGTTTCTTGCGTGATTTCTCATTGCCTGGTATCCTAGCTAGTCAGTCTGAATAAAAAAATTACTGGGTGTGATAATTGTGCTGATTATTACTCAATCTGAGAAGCCCATTTCCTTCCCTCCCCTCCTTGCTGCTATACATACTAGCAAGCTGCGTCCCTAAGGGGTCTTGACATTATGAGATGTGTGATGTGTGATCGTTAACTACGCCCTTGGTGAGGGTGACACTCCTCCGGGCTTTCATCCTGTGCTCTGTCATGGCTGATTTTGCCCCTGAGAGTGAAGTGAATCTCTGCTGGAGTATCGGCCTTGTTCATCTATTTCGCCTCACCTCCTCTTGAGCATGTCTTCACACCGCCTGTAATTGGTTTAACCTCTCTTGTGAGACGCCTACAAGAGGGGCATCAAGTGGGCTGGAAGGCAGCAAAGACGTCCTGGTGGAATTTCAGCACAATGCCAATTAGTGTTGAGTAGCCCACTCAGTGTTGCTTTAGAACAATGAAAGGAGTTGGCATACGGGTGTGAAAGGTTGTGACCCAAGTGATTCAGTTTCTGCCTAAATTGGATAACGGCTGCCAACTAAACATAAAGAACAGCGTACTAACTACAGCGGATGATGTTGGAAGGTCTTTCCTTGACTTTCTTTAATCATTTAGCTGTATATAGGCTAATACTGTTACTGGCAAGAAGAAATTATTCATGCCTTATGACCCAGAAAACACGTAGCCTATTACTTCCCTTTGAAGCTTAGATTCATTTGTTTTCAAGGTGAATTAGATACCCACGTTGCAACATAATGCCAACGGGAAAATACGATTAGGCTCATCCCATCTCTTCAATCAGATCGTTAAGCCCGAAATAATTTTTTGCATCAATAACGTACATGCATAAAATGTAAATGCCCATTTTTTGTAACTCAAGCCTTTGTTGTGAAGCTTGTTGTCATATAAGATATTGGTGTATCTAACTGGTTATGAACCGTCTGTTCCAGCGAGGAGGACGGGGAGCACGAGAAGAAGAAGATGTGGTACTACAGCACCAAGGTGCAGCTGGGGGAGCTGCTGGAGTGCCTGGACCAGGAGTACTGGGAGAACGACCTGTGTGCCGTGCTGGAGGAGATGAGGGAGGAGGTGCACACTCACATGGACATCACAGAGGACCTCACCAACAAGGCCCGTGGCAACAACAAAGCCTTCCTCACCGCTGCTAACGGTAAGACTGGGCTTTCGGCTGCTGCTGCTGGTGGCTCTGAACTAATCCCTTGGAGAATGACTATGGCTTTAGTTGGGCTGTGTGTTGAAGGTTGCTGGTGAACACGTGGACGTCTGTTAGGGAGTTGAGCACCCTGGAGAGGGCAGTGTTGATGTTTTGACTCTCGGTGGTGCAGAGAATGAATGGAGCTCTACCACTCCTCTATGTTGACTGAGCTCCCTGTGGCTCAGTGTGGTCCTCTGTGTCTCAGTGTGGTCCTCTGTGTCTCAGTGTGGTCCTCTGTGTCTCAGTGTGGTCCTCTGTGTCTCAGTGTGGTCCTCTGTGTCTCAGTGTGGTCCTCTGGTCCTCAGTGTGGTCCTCTGTGTCTCAGTGTGGTCCTCTGTGTCTCAGTGTGGTCCTCTGTGTCTCAGTGTGGTCCTCTGTGTCTCAGTGTGGTCCTCTGTGGCTCAGTGTGGTCCTCTGTGTCTCAGTGTGGTCCTCTGGTCCTCAGTGTGGTCCTCTGGTCCTCAGTGTGGTCCTCTGTGTCTCAGTGTGGTCCTCTGGTCCTCAGTGTGGTCCTCTGGTCCTCAGGGTGGTCCTCTGGTCCTCAGGGTGGTCCTCTGGTCCTCAGTGTGGTCCTCTGTGTCTCAGTGTGGTCCTCTGGTCCTCAGTGTGGTCCTCTGTGTCTCAGTGTGGTCCTCTGTGTCTCAGTGTGGTCCTCTGTGTCTCAGTGTGGTCCTCTGTGTCTCAGTGTGGTCCTCTGTGGCTCAGTGTGGTCCTCTGTGTCTCAGTGTGGTCCTCTGTGTCTCAGTGTGGTCCTCTGTGTCTCAGTGTGGTCCTCTGTGTCTCAGTGTGGTCCTCTGGTCCTCAGTGTGGTCCTCTGTGTCTCAGTGTGGTCCTCTGGTCCTCAGTGTGGTCCTCTGTGTCTCAGTGTGGTCCTCTGTGTCTCAGTGTGGTCCTCTGGTCCTCAGTGTGGTCCTCTGTGGCTCAGTGGGTAGAGCATGGTGCTAACAACACTTAGGTTGTGGGTTTGATTCCTGCCGGGACCATATATACTGAAGAAAATGTTCACTGCAATGTTATGTAAGTCGCTTTGGATAAAAGCATCAGCTCAATGCTTTTCCCCTTAGTACCCAGACAGAAGTTTCATACACGTCATTTATAGATCAGTCTTCTTGTTGTGACAAGCATCGTATTGGTAATTTTTGTAGTTGCGTGTCGTTAGGAGAATCTCCTGACTGAGGGTCTTTCTGGTCTTCCATCTCGACCAGAGACAGTGAGGTGATGAATGGGTCTCGCTGGCATGTTTATCATGCTTGTGAGCCCTTCTCCACGCTGCACTGCACCGCGCTACCTCCCCTTTGTTCATTAGAGCCGCAGCACAGCTGTTCCTCTCCCAGTATAAACCTTCGTTATGATAAACTACGGCTGCTTGGGGAACCCGGGAATTGGAAATAATATATTTTTCATGCTCTTTTGTCGTGGCACTCTCACAGAAATATGTCTTCTGCTGGTTCATGTGTTGTACACACTCTAGCCTAGTCAATTGTACCTCACAGAATTCAGATTTTAAAGCTCTTTCAGCAGTTGTTTGTGGAGAATACAGGCCTAGTGTGGGTCTCTACTGTATGTTCTTATTGTCTTTGCACGTGGTATTTATTCTCGAACAAACAGAAGTTTCATACACGTAATTTCCAGACTATTGTTGCATTCTGCGGCTCACTGGAGCTACTAGCACGCCAGTGACACACAGACAGGTGTTAATCTCGAGTTAATCTCGCTTTCAGTTTGAGTTGTCAGTGACAACTGGCTCTCTGAAAAGCCATTGTATCAATGTGTTACATAATGGCCAATGACATCGGTATTAATCTCTGTGGATGACTACTGATTAGGGGTGTAACGGATCACCTAACTCACGGATCGGATCGTGTCACGGTTTTTGAGTCACGGATAGGATAATTTTTCGGATCAACACAAAACATTTTTGTTTTTATAAAAACTGCTTTTTCCTTGAATTCTGTAAAAACACCACTTTTACTATGTGACAAAAACCAACAACATTCAAGATGTCAAAACTGGTAATATATATATATATATATATACATACATATATATATAATATATACAGTATATAACATATTCTACACTCAAACATTACATAATTATACTGAAATACACTCAATTTAAATGATAGGAGAGAGGGAGGAGGCGCCTGTGTTGTGAATCCCTCATCGGCTCCGCCCCCTCCTGCCTCGTTGGCGCTCGTTGAGCCTCATCAGGCTCAAGTGGAGACAGCTGGGTCCAGCTATCAACTCAGGAGGAGGCAGCCCTATAAGAAGCCCCAGAAACCTTCCTCCGACGCTTGATTATTTTGACCCATGTGGTTAGTTGTTTGGCTCTCCCTGTTGTCTATTCTCGTTCAAGTAGTTTCACTTCAGAGTTTTGTTTGTTTGTTATTTTGCTAACCTTAGTTGTTTTCTTTGTTGATCCTCGCTCCCCGAAGGAACCTGCCTCCCCCTGCCTAGACCCCCTGCCTGCCTATCGACTACGTCTCCTGCCTATGTCCCTGCCTGCCTAGCGACCACCCCTCCTGCCTATGCCCCTGCCTGCCTGCCGCCTACTCCTCCTGCCTAACCCCCTGCCTGCCTGCCGCCTACTCCTCCTGCCTAACCCCCCCCCGTCTGCCTGCCTGCCGACTATTCCCCCTCTCTGCTCTGGACTGGTTAGTACACGTACATATTTCAACACTTCACTCATCTACATATCTACACCACACTAGTTTTGCACGCTAGACACTCACACCCAGACACATAGAGTACAGTCCCACTCACACCTCATTTACATTATCCAGTTCTCTGGCATCCACACATTCCCCCCACTTAGGCCCCGTTAGAGTAGGTTTATTCTTTTGTCCATCATTTTAATAAATCCTTTTATTGTTAGTTTGCCTCTTGTGTCCGTCTGTTCTGGGGTTCTGCCACACTTGACTCTTTTGCTAGTGCTACCATAACAGCCTGGTTGCAGCAGTGAGTCACTGGGCTCTTTAAAGCAGATGAATAAACATGTTTTATGCCACTTTTAACTAAATAATAAAGTGAACCCTTATTTTGAACATGGTATGAAAAAAATGCCTACATTATCAGAAGTTGTCGAGCTACCTTTTTCGTGCCTCCCGTCATAGTTGACAGAGAAGCCAAAGTGCTCCCATACATGGGATTTAAATGACGAGGGAGGCATTTCGAGTTCTTCTCCGCCGAACAACGTAACTAGCACTCGCCATGATACACTTGGGCCGCGTTCGTAAATTCGCTTTGAGAGCGCCGGAGCGCACACTGGGTCCGACGTCATAAAGGGACCAAGTAATTTGATTGGACAAGAGGCGTTCCTTGAACGCTGATCAGATTCCAGAGCGGATTTACGAACGCAGCCTTGTTGTTGTGGATTCCCAGCTTCACGTGTAGTGAGCAAACAACGGATTCTTTTTCTTTCGCATTATCAACCTATCATTGCGCTTTAGAGTAAAACAAAGCCCGCAACTGTCGCGTCTATCTTTTCATGGCAACTCTACATTGTGATTTACAAGAGATATTAACTAATATTAAGTAATATTATTACTTGTTAACCAAGTATGTTTTGCAATTTTGCAATTGATCCGCGGTACACATGTGTGCCGAACCGTGGAGGGCGATCCGTACGGATCACGGATTATCCCGTTACAGCCCTACTACTGATTGTAGTATTGTTAGTGGTTGTGTATGTTACCTGTCACAAGCCTTTGTCACTCACTTGTCTTCACACCATTTCATAGGATTGCATCAAGCAGTGCAGCGTTAAGCGCAGGTGCGATCTGTAAGATGGAGATGTTGATGTGGCTGAAGGCTGTGTGTGAGGTAAACCTTCTGGTGTGGTGATAAGAGCCAGCCTGGCAAGCTTAGCTGTCTGTTACAGGGTGTTCTTGGAAGTATTTCAGCCACCACTGCGTATGTTCCTCTCCAATATCCGTTTTATCATCTTGTTTGCGATTCTTTTGAATTGCTTCGGAGAGCAATTTTCAGAAGGCGAGTGTTGAAAGCGACTGTGGTTTACGACTTCATTATGTATTTAATGGCATCCTGTAGTACAGCAACACCCAGGACAGCACTCCCCCAAAACCAGACACCCCAAACCCCACAGAGGGGGCCTGCCCCGCCCCGCTTGAGAGCTGTGGGGGGGGGGGGCCCTACGGAGCCTGAGCAGGAGCGGACAGGTACATGGGGAAGAGTCACGCAACCACCAGCATGTCCTCCCAGCCTTTCAACCCCGCCCCCCCCTCTTCCCTAGTCATACCCTGCTGCACGTTTGCATGTCATCTGTCTCGTGCTCTGGCTGACTGCCCCCAAAGCATCCATCCACAGCAGTGTTTCCTCCAGGATTTTTCACATTAGTGGCGGAGCGCTTATCTTGCGCGCAATTTTTTTTCCCGCGTGCACGCGCATAAAACGCGCACTGGCGCTCAAAACAAAGACGTGGTTTCACCAAAAACTAGTATAGAGGGTGGCAACAATTATCATTTCTTAAATAGCGGTTACGTCATTAAAGCCGAGCAGGTGATTTTATATAGAAGCTGATCAAATACCAACATATCCTACAGCTGCAGCGGAACATGCGGAACACGCATTACACACACACACACACACACACACACACACACACACACACACACACACACACACACACACAGAAAGATCAATACGAAGTAGGCCTACGTGAGAGTACACGCACAGAACCGGCTAACGTTACTCATTAACTGTTTACACAAGTAAAATCACAGTGTGACAGTCAGATGGAGCATTCGGTAAACAACAACAGCAAGGTAATGCTATCAGCTGAGTTAAAGAAAACCAACTCTTACCTCTGAGGACACCAACATGAGCCCTGCTTACCCGTACCTCCGCCGTTCTGTTCGTGGTGATTTTAGAAGCAATAGATTATTTTTGCCCCGCGCATATTGCTATGAATAGTTCGATCTCCACACATGAGTCGGCGATGTTGTCATTTAGCCAGCTCTCAGAGAAGCACATCAGGCTGCACTCCCGATACACTGAATGATGCATCACGAGTGCCTCCAACTCGTCACATTTGTTGGGTAAGGAGTTAACATTTCCCATTACGATTGATGGTAGAAACGACTTGTATCTCCACCGCCTCCTCGATTTAGCTTTTAGCTTCGCTCCAGCTTTGCACCCCCGGTATTTCTTCCGTAGTTCCTTCGGTAATGAGTGTTTGAAACCCTCATGTTTTGCAGTCTCTCTTAGTGCAAAGAGGGCACTTCTGGTATAAACAACTCTGGCTGAGATTGTAACATTAGACATTATACAACAAAAAACCGACAAACATTAAAAACACAGCAGCGAGACCTAATGCCGCTCAGAACGGCGCAACGTGCCGACGTCAGCTACCACCGCATTTAGTTGACCATGAACATCAGAGACATACATTACGAATGTTCATTTAAAATACTCTATAGTGAGCACTGGTATAAGAACATGAACCAGAGAACAGCAGTAAATGCAATAACCCACAGTCGTCGCTGATGATGTTCCGTTTTCGATTAGGATACGGGATTAAAGGCACCGGCGACGGGCTAAGAGAGAGAGAGGAGAGGGATTTCCTGAAATCCAAATGTCCCGCTAAATTCGGACCAATCACAAAGCTGTTTTGAAAGCGCGTCGCCTCGCGCCGCGCGCCTGTTGAGAGTCTCGATTGCAGTGCGAACACAAACGACGAGGTTAATTGCAACATTGTAACATATTGTAAATAACTACCGCTAAATCGTAACGAAATGTTGGTCTGGAAGCGGCCTAAATCTAGCTTCAATCTGCTTTTTTTCTGTTCTCCGGTCATAATAACTCGCTGCCTTTCTGCGCAGCCTGAATCAAAGTGGACTGTCTGAATCATTTGGTGGCGGAGGAAATTCTTTGGTGGCGGCCCGCCACGAATAAATGCATATAGAGGAAACACTGCACAGAGATCATAATCCAGTCTGGTAGTTCTCCGTCATTCCCACCCTGTGGCCCGGGCTTAGGATGTGATGGCGCAGAGTGCATTGCTGTGGAGGCACGGCTCTATATGCTTTCGGCTGCTACCATCGTGCCAGTTGACAGAACATGAGCAAGCTTATTCTCTAAATTGGCTGGTTACTCTGCAGTTAGGCAGATTATCCTCTTGTTTTGGTCTGTGTCTGCTGCCTGGGACGCCCCCGCAGGCCCCGTGGAGCCCGACCTCCTCGACAAGTCCTCTCAGTCCTCCTTCACCAGCCAGGACGACAGAGGTAGGCTACCGCCATCCTGTCACACCCACGTTGACCTTCTCGCTAATGCGTTTTTCAATTCAAAAAAGGGCCTTGAAAGCCAAGAGACGTTGGAGATGCTGCTCGATTCGGTACATCTTCGCCTCCACTGTACTGTGTCTTCGTCGGTGTTTGCGTTTGTCGTCATTGACTCCCTATCTTTCTGTTTCTCTGTCTCTTATCAACTGATGATCCCTGATACTTATCTGTTTCATGACCTGCAGGTGAAGGCAAGGAGAGGGTGAACGGCGAAGGGGCGGGGTCTGGACAGGGTCCCAACCGCGTAGTGACCCACCCGCCTAACCCGGATAGCAGGCCGAGCCCGCTGAAGGAGGGCAGCTCCCGGGACGGCAGCCCTACGCCCAGGGACGGCAAGGAGGTGAGACCCCAACCAGGTGTCCCTCACTCAGCCTGCTGCCCTGAGGGTTCATTCAGAGGCTAGTCTCTCACCTGGGGCCTCCTCTGCATTATTAGCATTGAATGGATACCAGTAGTCTAGTGTATGACTCACTGTGGTCTGTCCAGAGGTTGATGCTTAATCAGCAAATGTACCAGGACCTCTCAAATCGATTGACGCAGCCAGTCATCAAATTGAAGAATCCCATTGAAGTTGGTCATCTCCTCTTATCTCTGTGTCTGTTATCCCCTCTCTCTCTCTCTCTCTCTCTCTCTCTCTCTCTCTCTCTCTCTCTCTCTCTCTCTCTCTCTCTCTCTCTCTCTCTCTCTGTCTCTCTCTCTCTCTCTCTCTCTCAGACGTCTCCCTCTTGTACCGAGGGTGAAGCCTCCCGCCCGGTCGCCGCCGCCAAGAAAGATTTGGCCGTGAAGAGTAACCTGAACAACTTCTTCAAACTGGGCCAGGAGGGGAAGTACCGGGTCTACCACAACCAGTACAGCACCAACACGCTGGCCCTCAACAAGCACCAGCACCGCGAGGACCACGACAAGCGGCGCCACCTCTCCCACAAGTTCAGCCTGACCCCCGCCGGGGACTTCAAGTGGAACGGCTCCATCCACGGCTCCAAGGTGCTGACCGTCTCTACGCTGAGGCTCACCATCGTCCAGCTGGAGAACAACGTGCCCGCCCCCTTCATGCACCCCAACTGGGCCTCTCACAGGTAGGCTACTGTCTAACAGCCCCCTTACTCTGTGGAGCAAATGTAGTGATGATCCCTGATGCGTTGGGAATTGGCAATGCAAGGAGGCCATGTCATTCCATCACACAATGACTTTTTTCTCTCCCTGTGTATTTCCAGGACCAATTGGATCAAAGCTTTCCAGATGTGCAGTAAGCCCCGGGAGTTTGCCTTGGCTCTGGCCAATCTGGAGTGTGCCATCAAACCTGTAGTCATGTTGCCAGTCTGGAAAGATGCCCTTGGACACACCATGTAAGGACACCACCATGATGGGGGGGGGGGGGGTGACTGTCAGAAATCCGTCATTCTTTAACACATGGACCTTGCACATAACACCTAACACATGTTGCTTTTAATAGGATAAGATGTCGTTTTTGGAGGAAAAGCAAAAGCAGACTAATTATGATTTGCATCACCACTCTACTGCATTGAAGCCTTTTGTTCCTCTTTTAAATGCAGAGTGGTGTGAGCAATGTATGCTGAGTAGCACACGCTTTTCCACGGTGTGAAAAAAAGCTCATTGTACAACATAATGGATCGCTGCTGACTAAACAAGCCAGAGTCACCTTGCTGTTTTTATCTAACAGTTTTTTTTTATCCTCTCTGTTTTTGCTCTCTCTCTCTCTCTCTCTCTCTCTCTCTCTCTCTCTCTCTCTCTCTCTCTCTCTCTCTCTCTCTCTCTCTCTCTCTCGCCTCAGGCTGCATCGCATGACTTCCATGGAGCGGGAGGAGAAAGAGAAGGTGAAAAAGAGAGAGAAAAAGTTGAAGGATGAGGAGACTCTGCTGCAGGCCACCAGGGTGAAGTACACCATCCCCATCAAACACCAGGTACATCTGAGATGTGTTTTATATGATTCATATAATTAATTAAATTAAAATTAATATAATTATCCAAAAATATTGTGTTCCTCAATACATGTTGTGTTATTGTTTGTGACAAGCTGTAGATTTGTCCTACTTCTAGTTGTTGTCCTCTGTGCTTGTCTCTGTGTGTAGGTACGGAAGCAGAAGGGGGAGGAGTACAGAGTGACGGGGTACGGGGGCTGGAGCTGGGTCAGTAGGACCCATGTCCATCGCTTTGTTACCAGGCTACCAGGGAACACCAACGCCAACTACCGCAAAGCACTGGAGGGTAAAGGGCTATTTTAAGTTTTTAGCTTGTCTGTTTGTTTATTCCCCATTGTCTCATGTTGCTGTTAATGATCTGTGGTGTTGAGGCAGAAACTATGCCTCCAGCATGGCTCAGTGGATGTATATTGCTTCATGTTATGTAAATGCCATCTTTTTACAGCAGCTAAGACGGGCAAAGAAAATGCAGCATCTGGCCCAAACAAGCGGAAAGATTTTTTATTTTTATTTTTTCAAATATTTTTATTATTTTTCTTGAGATTAGGACAATACAACATCCAACAAGAAAGACAGACACACATTAATACCCACATCGCAATCTGGGAAAAACAAAACAAAACAGACAAAAGAACACAGAAAAAACTAATAAAACAAAAACAGCAACAAAACAAAACAGCAACAAACAAAAAAAAACAGAACAAAAAACTAAAACAAACAAACAAATAAACAAACAAACAAGCAAAAAACACACACAGGTGCTACCAGAGGGCAAGACAAACAAAATACATGTTTACAATATTTTGATCAAGTAAAGATAGGGCATAGGTTGGTTGTGATATATTACAAGTAGAGCGCCTTGTCAGAAGTGTAAATGTCCATAGAGCTCTCTGTATCACCCAGAATTCCCCTCGTTAGCTAATAAGTTCCCCACATCATTTTGCTGGACATATTCCAAAAATGGTCCCCATATCTTTTTAAAGGAGTCTTGTTTACCTTTAATCATGTATGTCATCCTTTCCATTGTTAAAGAGGATGACATTTCCCTAAGCCATCGGGCAATACTGGGCCTGTTCACATTTTTCCAAGCCAAAGCTATTAACCGTTTTGCTTGCAACAGGCTCATATTTATGAGTGTTTGTTGATATTGCTGTAGACGAAGATGAGTTGGGTACAACCCCAGGATAAACACTTTAGGAGTGAGCGGTAAGGAGACCGATGTTATCTGGAATATCATTTGAGATACCTCCTTCCAAAAATCTTTGATCTTTTCGCAGTCCCAGAGACAGTGAGATAAAGTACCTTTACATGTATTACACTTAAAACATACATCTGGATTTTTGTTATTAAACTTATTTAATTTAACAGGGGTCACATAAGTTTGCATCAGCCAGTTGTATTGTAATAGCTTTAGTCGTGTTTTCACAGTCTGTGTCTGAGCCTTTGTGCATATACTACTCCATTCGTCCAAAGTGATATCCTCCTGAAATTCTTCCCTCCAAGCATTTAGTTTGTCTATGGACGAGTCTGATGAGCCAGTCTCTAACATGATATATATAGCGGATATTCTTCCCCTACCGTTACAATTGGACGATATGGTTCTTTCTAAAGTGGACAGTGGGGGTTCTTTTAAATAATCATTCTGGGCAGTTGAGAGGAAGCTCCTTAGCTGCAAATATTAAAAAAAGTGTTTTCTAGGAATATCAAATTTAGCAATAAGTTGTTCAAATGACATGAAAGTACTTTCTTTGTATAAATCTTGTACTTTCCTTAAGCCCTTACTGGCCCATCATTTGGAAACCCGAATCTTCTCTCCCTGGAATGAAACTTTGATTTCCCCAAATAGGAGTGAAACCTGACGGAGATTGTGTTTCACCAAGAAATTTCCGCACATCATACCAGACTTTAATTGTGTTAAGAACAAAGGGATTGTTTGTTTGTTTTCTCAGTTTCTTGATATCCGCTGAGTAGATAAATAGATTAAGGGGTAGTTTCGTAGTAACAAAGGACATCTCAATATCTAGCCACGAAGGGATGTAGTCAGAACTCAAGTAATACATAGTAGAGCGAAGCTGAGCAGCCCAGTAGTATGGGATATTACACTGGATATTACACTGGATATTAGGCAGGTGGAGACCTCCTCTGTCATATGGAAGGTACTGTAAGGATAAGCGAACTCTGGGGCGTCTATCAGTCCATATGAAGGAAGTGAACATTCTTTTAAGCTTTGTAAAGAGCGATGTTGGAGGGGGCAAAGGAATATTCTGAAATAGATACAACAGCTTTGGCAGAACATTCATTTTTAGAATATTGATCCGACCAATCAGGGATATAGGTAAGGATGACCACCTATCTATCGATTTTATTATGGAGTCCACGATAGGGTCATAATTAATTGAGACTATGTGGTCAATCTCTGGTGTAATGTGAATACCAAGGTAGGTAAAACCTTCTGTTGTATTAAGAAAAGGAGTGACATGTATAGGACAGAGTCTTTCCTCCTCCTTCAGCATCATGATTGAGGATTTTGTGTTGTTTATTTTATATCCCGAAAAGACCCCAAAGTCTTTAATCAGGTCTAATCAAGTACATAGTTCTATTCTCACTTTAATGACAGCCCAAGCATAGTGAGCAAATGAAACAAAACAAGCATATATCATACAATTCATCGTCTATGCATTAAACGGAAATGTAGCATATCATTTTAAACAAGGACCAATTTCATAGAAATAATTCAAGCCAAGATCTTACATTGTTCGCCGTGTTCATATAGTCCCGTACAGCTAAGAGTTAAACGTTGTGGGAAAAAAGGACAGGTGCCTAGAACACACACACACACACAAATAAGAAATAAAAATAAGTTTAAAAAAAAAAAGGGGATGGAGATAGTGTTCTAGACGTCGCTTTCCTCTTCAAACAAAGCCAGCATAGATCGTTATTATTCGCCGTGTTGAAGTAGGCTAAGAGTTAGGCGTTTGAAAAAAGTCTAATGTTTACAACAAAAAAGAATGGAAATATACTTCCAGCCATAACTTTCCTCTTCAAACAAAGTCAAAGGAGATCAGTCTTGATCAGGCATACACACACAGGAAAAGAAAAAAAGAGTCTTACTGTGCGTTGTTCATCGTTGTTCTGCTACTCCATCATTGCTTAGTGTCTCCAAAAAATGCTCTACCTCTGTTTCAAAAACATATGAACGGTCGTTGTGGGTTATCCTCAGGCGCGCCGGGAAGATTATTCCATATCGGATAGCCTTGGCTTGTAGCCGCTGTTTAACGCCGTCAAATCGCTTCTGCTGTTTATGAACTTCCATGGGTAGATCTGGGAAAAACATAACGTGCTGATTCTTGTAGAGAACTCTCCCTTTCGCCCTGGCTGCATTCGCGACGCGCACCTTATCCTTGTAGTTTAGGAATTTAATTATCAGAGCCCTCGGTGGTGCGTCGGGATTGGACCTTGGGCCAGAGATTCGGTGAGCTCCCTCGATGATCAAAGGAAAGCGTAGTGTCCCCATATCCAGGGCGTCGGGAATCCACTGCTCCAAAAATGAGCAAGCATCTTTTCCCTCCGCACCCTCCGGGAGGTGGACCAGCCTCAGGTTCGATCTCCGACTGCGGCCTTCTAGATCAACTAGTTTGGAGGTGAGCCTTGTAACTTTTTCTTCCAGAGCGCTGGTGGTTGCGTTCAGGGTTCCGATGCTGTCCTCGGCCTCCGAAATGCGTAGCTCCGCCTGTGAGACTCGGCCAGCACACTCTTTGACTTCTCTGCTGATATTGTCCATTACAGACAAAACTTTTTCGAGTTTACCAGAGAATTCTGTTTTCATGTCGAGGATGGCCTTGAGAATATCCTCCGAGCCCACGGCACTGTTCGTACTGCTTTCCTCAGTGTTCTCTGGAGCTCGCGCGGCGCTTTCATCCTCAGAACCAGTCATTAGGCCTATACTATAGTAATGTCTTTGGTGGCCTTTTTCTTAGGTGGCATAGTATATTTCTTGCGGCTAACCTTTTAATACTAAATTATTAATGTAAGATCTTTGAATGTGAGCTTTCTTTTAAGAATTTATTTCAAACTTGTAGCGGAGCAAACAAATGCGTCTGATCAGCTCCGCGTCATTACCGGAAGAATAGCGGAAAGCGGAAAGATTTGCTAAAAACAGAGACAGGCTCAGAAACCCAGGAAAAAGAGCCCGTCCCAGCCGCTTCAGAAAAAGACAACAAGCTAAAGTCGGTCGTAGAGTCATCTCAGAGCACCTCACCAGGAGAGGGGCAGGTGCTGAAAGAGAAGCAAGAGGAGAACGTCACAGAGAAGATGGAGGATAATAAAGATCAGGTGGAGGAGAAGACTGAAGACAAGATGGATGTTGTCTCAAGTCCACCCGCCACCTGTCTAGATAAAGAAAAAGGTGCTTTATTCAGTAATATCCATCTGTTTCTCATACCTTTCATCGACAATCCAGATGTCTCAAGGTGAATCATTTGAATAACAAAGGCTTAACATTTCCTGATGCTTGCTGTAAGATTTAGACTGTTAGGAGACATGCTAATCAGGCCAACCATTTGGAACTTGTTTTCACAAAATCTTTGATGGTTAGTGATCAAGTTAAGTGAGACTACTAATATATAGTAGTGTATGAATGTATGACATGTATCACATAGTGTGTAAGAAATGTAAATCTTTACCTTTTATTTTGACTGTTTTCCCCTGCTTTTTTATTCATTCTATGCTTGTATATGTTTTTATATTCACTTTATGTTCTTATTCCTGTTGTAAAGCACTTTGAGCTGCATTTCTTGTATGAAAGGTGCTATATAAATAAAGCTTTACTTACTTACTTACTTACAAGAACTATCAAACCAAATAAAATGCAGATGCATATAACATGAAGATGTTAAGGCTTTGTATACCGCTTCAGACTGGGTGATAGATCGAAGGGTAAAAAGAGCTGATGTAAAGCTCAGTTCTTGGTTCAGACCACACAGCTGGACCCAGAGTATGGACCTGCTCTGCTGCCTAATATACAAGTAAAAGATTCCTTAAACACAGAAGTCGTAACTGTCCTTTTATTCTCTTTCATTGCCAAACATTAACTTTGTCATGTCATGTCGGCTGATCGTTAACGGAGTTCTCTCCATCTCTCAGGTGAAGTGAACAGCAGAGGCCCCTCATCGCCGACGAAACCTGCTGTGAAGGAGAAGCCTATGGAAGAAGACGAGCCCAAAAAGGAGGAGGAGTCTGAAACCAAGCCCCCTGTCCGACCCTTCAACTACGACGTGGTGAACGTCAGCGAGGGCTTCCAGCTGCGCACGGCCTACAAGAAGAAAGTCAAGGCCTCCAAGCTGGACGGGCTGCTGGAGAGACGGGTGAAGCAGTTCACCATGGAGGAGAAGCAGAGGCTGGAGAAGCTCAAGCAGGCAGCTCTGCAGCCCAAGCCTGCCGCTTCCAAGCCCCAGGAGAAGCTCAACAACACAGGGACCTCTGTCAAAACGGAGCAGGCGGTGAAGTCAGCGGTGACACCGTTAACGAGTCTGAAGGCGCAGGACGGGCAGGTAGACTCAGCAGCGAAAGACCAGGTTGTCAAAAGGCTTGACTCTGACCAGCAGCAGTCAGTAAGGTCTGAGACCTCAGGAAAGACGGATAACCTGGACGTCAGATTAGGTTCGGCGGTAACAACGCAGGCGGCTGTTACAGGACCAGGGAGAAGAGAGCAGAAGGATGCTGCTCACCCCGTCGGCAGAGCAGCCGTCTCCCAGGAGACCAAGACCGTTGTCACGGCGACGGTGACGGACACCAAGTCGGGCCCCTCCGGGTCTACGGTGACCTCCATGACGGTCAGCAAAGGGTACTCCACCAGAGACAGGGTCACACTGCTCAAGTGCGTCTGCTCCAAGAAGACCCGCTCGGGCACGGCCCTCCCCTCGTACCGCAAGTTTGTCACCAAGAGCAGCAAGAAGAGCATCTTCGTCCTGCCCAACGACGACCTGAAGAAACTGGCGAGGAGAGGGGGCATCAGAGAGGTGCCCTTCTTCAAATACAACGCCAAGCCTGCCCTGGACATCTGGCCCTATCCCTCCCCCAGACCCACCTATGGAATCACATGGAGGTGGGTGAAATTGCCACGACACTAAGAACTGAAACCATTCAGGAGAACCATGTCTCTCCGTGTCTCTGTCTGGTGATGGGTGATTTTGGTCGAGTCACACCTAATGGGTCAATGAGTCACACCGTGTCCCCCCCCTGCAGGTACCGTCTCCAGACTGTCAAGTCTCTGGCAGGGGTGAGCCTGATGCTGCGGCTGCTGTGGGCCTGCCTGAGGTGGGATGACATGGCAGTCAAGCCCTCCGCTGCTGTGGGGACCACCCGCACAGGTGAGTGCACAGCTATTTCATCTTCCTCTCACTCCCTCTCTCTTTCTGTCCTCCCCCTCCTGTTTCTGCCTCTGTACCTCTCCTCCCCCCCCCGCACTCTCCTTGTGCAAGGACACTGAATCAATGTCATATCCTTTTAATCATAAGCTTAGCTTACCAACCACAATGCAGACAGTGGCAGTAATATATATACGTAATGAGGTGATGATTACTAGAAACACTAGAGCGTCAGTAACTGATCAGATACGCTTGTGTGGTTGTCCTGTGGTTTAGTAGCCCATGCATGCCTATGAAGCAGTGTCCATTTTGAAGATGAGAGTCATTGGTATGTGCAGATGCTCAGATCTATCTGATTCTCTCCCTAGAAACCTCAGACACTGAGATCACAACCACGGAGATCATCAAACGGCGAGACGTGGGAGCGTACGGCATCCGGTCGGAATACTGCATCAGGAAAATCATCTGTCCCCTCGGCGTTCCCGACACTCCCAAAGGTAAAAAAGAGAAAACACACGGCATCTTCAAATTCGCCCAGGATCCCACTGTTCCGGTCCCTACAGTGGCCTCATGAATTTGGAAGCTTTGCCTTGCCTCGGTCAGCTTGTTCCTTATTCCCATCTTGTGTCCTCTCTCAAGTTAGATAAAGCACCTGTCCAGGCTAATGCCTACCCAAGCAACGTGAGACACAGTACCAATGGAGTTACTGTTGTTCTCTATCTACTCATTAAAGTGAAGGCATATGGCATCAAAGTCTTCTATCTTTTTGTGGGGTTGTATATCTCTTTCCCAATTCCCTATTCTCTTTTTTGTCTTGAGCAGAGGCTCACACTCCCCAGAGGAAAGGCCTGAGGTCCAGCGCTCTGAGGCCCAAGAAGCCTGAGCCAGCCAAGCAGACTGGGCCTATCGTCATGGAGACGTGGCTCTCTGAGGAGGAACTGGACCTTTGGGAGATCAGAGCCTTTTCAGAAAGGTGAGGAGATGTTGGTTCAGCCTTGGGCTGGAGCTAGAGTTAATGTGAGACACCGGTTGTGTGGTCTTTTAACTGTAACCCACTGAATGTCAGTTGCCTTCTAACCTTTTCCTCTTTCCTGATGCAGGGTTGAGAGGGAGAAGGCCCAGGCGGCAGACCAGGTTAAGGTTAGTAGTGCTCTGAAGACAGCAGAGGAGGTCAAGGCCCAATTGGAGATTCAGCTAAAGCAACAGAGATTGGCTTCTCAGCAGGTGGGAAGATCAGACAATTTTCCACCATGCACTACGGTGTGACACCTAGACTCCCAACATAGCACCCCCCCCCTCAGTGTAAACCTAGGGGGCCACAAACACAAAACACAGGGAGCTGGGAAAGAGTAGTTCTAAAGGGCTAACTTTGGCAGTTGTGTGTCAATGATTCTTTAGTAGAACCATTCTTAATGTACACTGTCCAATAGAAATTCATAGTGTCATTGCAAATTTGTGTTGAAGGATGCAAAATCATCTTACTTTGAGTCAGTATTTGTATTCTGTGTGCAGTCCTTCACCTACTCGTTCGTTAAATCACTGTTTATGTTTTAGAAACGGTTGGAGCAGCAGAAGGCTGGTGCCATCAACCCCTCCACCGGCACTCCCACCACCCCGGCCACCCAGAAGGTCATGGTGGGCTCTCTGAGCAGCCAGGTGACCCAAGGCACCAAGGTGGTCCTGGCCACCAAGCTGGGGACGCCGGTGACATTCCAGCAGAACAAGAACTTCCAGCAGTCGTTTGCTTCCTGGGTCAAACAGGGTCAGAGCACCCCAGGTGAGTGTAGCTGGATTAGGGAGGCTGTTTGTCTAAAATCACATGACGTGACTGTGGTGTGTGTGTGTGTCTGATGACGTTTCCCCGTCGTTGATGTGATGTGAAAGCGCTGTGGGAAAAGGATCGTGAGTGGAGTTGATGGCTCTTTCAATCCCCATTTTTTGTTCTTTTGAATGGTTAATTGGATCTTCACTCCTAGTGAATGTAACCATCTATGTCAACCATCAGCATGGCTTTCGTTTTTTCATTTTTGTCGCTATACCATATTACAATAGATATATTTAAGTTTTGTCAGAGTGCCTTTTTGGCCGGTGGTGTCCACTCTTATCTCCCAGAGTAATTCTGATAATCAGGGAAAGGTGAATTCCCTATAAACCTTAACAATAACAAGACTCCCAAACTGTCAATGTGGAGTGTCAACCTTTAGGTCAATAAATGCCCCAAAATTCAAGCAAATGGCCTTGATTATACTGTATATCAACGCTGCTAAAAACCAACCCAGTGGACACCACTGCTATAGACGGTAGCTGTTGTGGTTGCCCGCTGGTCTGGGTGTGACTGCAGGTCACGTGTGTGTGTTGCAGCCTCCACCGGCGTGGTGGCCACCATGGCCAGCAGCGTCACCACCTCTGGGCAAACGTTCCAGATCGCTGCCGGCCAGGTGACCATGGCGACCAAGGTCATCACCGCCAAGCTACCGCTGCCGCCTAACAGCAAGATTGTCACGGTCAACATGCCGACCACGCAAGGAGGTATGGATGGAGGGTCTCGCCGTGCGTTCGTTAAGGTCTACCCCCCCACGTAACGGTTCATGGATGAGCTATGTCACCACCGTGGAAATGGAACCCCATGAGACACAGGCCCAATCCCGATTCTCTTTTTTACCACTTCGGCTCGTTTTGGAGTCACTCGTTTTGGAGTCACTCGTTTTGGAGTCACTCGTTTTGGAGTCACTCGTTTTGGAGCCATAGCCGTAGTGGTTCCCCGGGGGAAATGGGACAACCCTTCACGACGTCATCCGTAGTGTAATGAATGGGTTAATTCATAGTCAGGACAGCGCATGCGCCTTAGAGAGAGTTCGTGATATACCAGAAGGTGACTGACAGGTGTCGAGAGAACCGAAGTAAACTGGTTATACCTTTGTTGAACCCAGACTCAAGTGTCTTATTATTCTATGTCCAAGTGACATTACACGTAGTATCGTAGAAAAGCATTGACGCTCGCAATTCATTCACAACTTGAATGAACTTGAATGCTATCAATCGATCAAACAAGTCATCAAATAAAAAAGAACAATGCTTCATTATCAGACCATGACAGAATAAGCTCTAACCTGTATGAAACCTGTGCTCCAGTGGTGTAGTATACCCACTAGGAAAGGGCAAGGACTTCCGTATACCCACTTAAAAATGTGTGAGGATACGTAACGGCGTTTTGTGACAGAACTTTCACTTTCATTCATAAAATTCACCCCGTCTGTGTTACGAAGCGCTTGACTTTCGGATTAGATTGCGAGTTGTTTTGGTATAATAAGTGCCGCAATACAGATAGCGTCATATACCACCGGGGGGGGGGAATTAGCGCCTATCATGCACATATCAGCCTGTGGATAGATAACTTTAGATAGATAACTTTACATTAAATATGTCTACCATCATCCGCTGTCAAACACCACAATTTATTTTTAAATAAACATGATTGTACATCTCTGTAATCGCGCACCGATGTATTTATATGGGGAAGGCTGTGCTTGACGATTCCATTGGACTGACGCCGGGCAGAGGAACAGGGACTGTCGCCGTTTGACAAACGCGCAGATATGAGTGCTCCGGACCGGTGTCCTGCTTTGATAGTCTAATGCAGCGGTTCCCAACCTTTTTGGACTCACGGCCCACTTTACAAATCTCTACAGTATTCACGGCCCACCTAGTGCGCGAAGCGTGTAAAGAAAAGGTCTATAATGCATTGAAATGACATTAGTACATCAGACATTAGACATCAGACATGGAAATATGTCAATGCGCGGCTGTCATGCACAAATCAGCTTGTAACGTTAGACATGTCAGAACCCCCCTGGTGGTACAACAAGGTATTCTCCCAGCCAGTAGGTCTCCCTCTCTTCTCTGCGGTCTGTCCCTCCCTCGTCCCAACCCCCCGTGGCTGCATGACTCTCCCACTCAGCATGGGCGTCGGTGGACCGCTGCTATGAAAACGCAAACTTTATTAAACTATATTAAATTATACGTAGAGCAAATATCGATTCGGCCTAATAAATGCTGCTTTTGTTTTCTACCCTCATTTCACGTGGCTTGCTTGTTGGTGTCAAATTTGAACTAGAAACATGTTGATTATACCTACATTTATACCTACATTACGCCGTCTAATGATCGCAAGGTTGGCAGATCGGCGGTTTGAGCCCCGGCTGGCCACATGTCGAAGTGTCCTTGTGCAAGACACTGAACCCCAAATTGCTCCCAGTGAGCGGGCCGGCGCCTTGCATGGTAGCTTGCCTCCATTGCTGTGTGAATGTATGTGTGAATGGGTGAATGAGAGGCCGTCGTAAAGCGCTTTGGATAAAGGCGCTAATATAAGTGCAGTCCATTTATCATTTTACAATTTCTTGTTGATCCTGTCTCTCCTCTCCAGGCCAGTCCCAGCAGGTGGTGACTCAGATCATCCGGGGCCAGCCTGTGTCCACGGCCGTCTCTAGTGCCAGTCCCATGCAGACCACTGCAGGACAGAGGCTGGTGGGGGCCATGCCTCCCCCCCGCGCTGCCCCCCCAGCCCCAGGGCAGTCCCCGGCCCCGCCCACCCCCCAGGGTCCACGACCACAGCAAGGCCAGCTAACGCAGGGAGCACAGGTGAGGGTGCTCTCTCTCTCTCTCACTCTCTCTCTCTCTCTCTCTCTCTCTCTCTCTCTCTCTCTCTCTCTCTCTCTCTCTCTCTCTCTCTCTCTCTCTCTCTCTCTCTCTCACACACACACACAGAGCTCCTCTTGATTCGGTAGAGGTTGCTTCTCTGTCAGATTATTCAATCAGTGTTTTCAATTGACTGACTCACCCAAACGTCTCTTTGATGACGGTGCTGGTAGTTATGGTGATGGTGTTAGTATGCTACTATGCCATGCCGTTCTTTATTGTATGTCTGCCTCATAACAGCCCATACATTTATCGTTTTCTCTTGAAACTTCACTCAGCAGCCAGGAAACTCTATGGACAGACAAAAGGTTAGCAAGTTTATTATTTTATTTTGCCATTTAGCAGACGCTTTTATCCAAAGCGACTTACAATTACGAATTACAGTACCCCTGGAGTAACTGAGGGCTAAGTGCCTTACCCAAGGGCACACTAGTAGTGGTGTGGCTTCAGGCGGGATTTGAACTCACAACCTTCCGATCACAAGTCCAACTCACTATCCACTAGACCACCACTACATCATTCATCATCACCTGGGTAGATCTGGGGCTGGTGTTTCTACAATCTCTCCCTTTTCCCGTGGATTGTGTGATTTGTCTTAGTTTTGTGTTCTGGCTCACTGACTGCCCCCCCTCTCACTGTAGCTGTGTTCTATCTATGTCTGTAACCTCTTTCTCACCATCGGGCCGACGTGGACCCAAACGGTACTGTGCTGGCTTGGATGTTTTCTTTTCCCATCGTCCTCTCTGGCACAGTTCTGGCAACTGTGGTGGACGTCTAAAGGCCAAGCTCCACCTGCTGCGTTGCGTCAACTCGCCATCGGCGTTGCGTCAACTTCCCGTTGTCCAAGCTCCACCTACTGCGTTGCGTCAACGTCAACGTTCTACTCTAGCTCCACTGTCATTGGTCAATTGTCAATTGGTCTCATTGTGACGTCTGCGTCCACCGTCAAAAATCAAACTTTTTTGAATGTCTACTTTTGACGCAGCCATCGGACGCAACGCAACGCTGACGCAACGCAGCAAGTGGAGCACATTTCATTGATTACAATGCATTTGATCCCAATTTCGGACGCAACGCACATTTGACGCAACGCTCGATGGCCATGGTGGAGCTTGGCCGTAACACAGCACAGCAGCACAGCATAGTTCAGTACAGTATAGCCTGGTTCAGTATAGCCTGGTTCAGTATAGCCTGGTTCAGTATAGCCTGGTTCAGTATAGCCTGGTTCAGTACAGCTTGGTTCAGTATAGCTTGGTTCAGTATAGCCTGGTTCAGTATAGCCTGGTTCAGTACAGCTTGGTTCAGTACAGCTTGGTTCAGTCCAGCTCGGTTCAGTACAGCTTGGTTCAGTACAGCCTGGTTCAGTACAGCTTGGTTCAGCACAGTTTGTTCAGTATAGCCTGGTCCAGTATAGCTTGGATCAGTACAGCCTGGTTCAGTACAGCCTGGTCCAGTACAGTTTGGTTCAGCACAGTTTGGTTCAGTATAGCCTGGTTCAGTACAGCTTGGTTCAGTATAGCTTGGTTCAGTACAGCTTGGTCCAGTATAGCTTGGTTCAGCACAGCTTGGATCAGTACAGCTTGGTTCAGTATAGCTTGGTTCAGTATAGCCTGGTTCAGTACAGCTTGGTACAGCTTGGGAAGATCAGACAATTTTCCACCATGCACTACGGTGTGACACCTAGACTCCCAACATAGCACCCCCCCCTCAGTGTAAACCTAGGGGGCCACAAACACAAAACACAGGGAGCTGGGAAAGAGTAGTTCTAAAGGGCTAACTTTGGCAGTTGTGTGTCAATGATTCTTTAGTAGAACCATTCTTAATGTACACTGTCCAATAGAAATTCATAGTGTCATTGCAAATTTGTGTTGAAGGATGCAAAATCATCTTACTTTGAGTCAGTATTTGTATTCTGTGTGCAGTCCTTCACCTACTCGTTCGTTAAATCACTGTTTATGTTTTAGAAACGGTTGGAGCAGCAGAAGGCTGGTGCCATCAACCCCTCCACCGGCACTCCCACCACCCCGGCCTCCGCCACCCAGAAGGTCATGGTGGGCTCTCTGAGCAGCCAGGTGACCCAAGGCACCAAGGTGGTCCTGGCCACCAAGCTGGGGACGCCGGTGACATTCCAGCAGAACAAGAACTTCCAGCAGTTGTTTGCTTCCTGGGTCAAACAGGGTCAGAGCACCCCAGGTGAGTGTAGCTGGATTAGGGAGGCTGTTTGTCTAAAATCACATGACGTGACTGTGGTGTGTGTGTGTCTGATGACGTTTCCCCGTCGTTGATGTGATGTGAAAGCGCTGTGGGAAAAGGATCGTGAGTGGAGTTGATGGCTCTTTCAATCCCCATTTTTTGTTCTTTTGAATGGTTAATTGGATCTTCACTCCTAGTGAATGTAACCATCTATGTCAACCATCAGCATGGCTTTCGTTTTTTCATTTTTGTCGCTATACCATATTACAATAGATATATTTAAGTTTTGTCAGAGTGCCTTTTTGGCCGGTGGTGTCCACTCTTATCTCCCAGAGTAATTCTGATAATCAGGGAAAGGTGAATTCCCTATAAACCTTAACAATAACAAGACTCCCAAACTGTCAATGTGGAGTGTCAACCTTTAGGTCAATAAATGCCCCAAAATTCAAGCAAATGGCCTTGATTATACTGTATATCAACGCTGCTAAAACCAACCCAGTGGACACCACTGCTATAGACGGTAGCTGTTGTGGTTGCCCGCTGGTCTGGGTGTGACTGCAGGTCACGTGTGTGTGTTGCAGCCTCCACCGGCGTGGTGGCCACCATGGCCAGCAGCGTCACCACCTCTGGGCAAACGTTCCAGATCGCTGCCGGCCAGGTGACCATGGCGACCAAGGTCATCACCGCCAAGCTACCGCTGCCGCCTAACAGCAAGATTGTCACGGTCAACATGCCGACCACGCAAGGAGGTATGGATGGAGGGTCTCGCCGTGCGTTCGTTAAGGTCTACCCCCCCACGTAACGGTTCATGGATGAGCTATGTCACCACCGTGGAAATGGAACCCCCATGAGACACAGGCCCAATCCCGATTCTCTTTTTTACCACTTCGGCTCGTTTTGGAGTCACTCGTTTTGGAGTCACTCGTTTTGGAGTCACTCGTTTTGGAGTCACTCGTTTTGGAGCCATAGCCGTAGTGGTTCCTCGGGGGAAATGGGACAACCCTTCACGACGTCATCCGTAGTGTAATGAATGGGTTAATTCATAGTCAGGACAGCGCATGCGCCTTAGAGAGAGTTCGTGATATACCAGAAGGTGACTGACAGGTGTCGAGAGAACCGAAGTAAACTGGTTATACCTTTGTTGAACCCAGACTCAAGTGTCTTATTATTCTATGTCCAAGTGACATTACACGTAGTATCGTAGAAAAGCATTGACGCTCGCGATTCATTCACAACTTGAATGAACTTGAACGCTATCAATCGATCAAACAAGTCATCAAATAAAAAAGAACAATGCTTCATTATCAGACCATGACAGAATAAGCTCTAACCTGTATGAAACCTGTGCTCCAGTGGTGTAGTATACCCACTAGGAAAGGGCAAGGACCGTATACCCACTTAAAAATGTGTGAGGATACGTAACGGCGTTTTGTGACAGAACTTTCACTTTCATTCATAAAATTCACCCCGTCTGTGTTACGAAGCGCTTGACTTTTGGACCATTGGGACTGACTATAGCAGATCAGCCTTATAACATGTAATTTATATATATATATATAACAGCACAGATATATTTTTATGGCGTTACGAAATCCGATGTGACAGGAACGCTGGAGAAACAGCTGTCCACTGCATTAATTAACTATGTTAATCGATGGCACATCCATCGATAATATTACATAATAACAACTGCTCGGATTAGATTGCTTTGTTTTGGTATAATAAGTGCCGCAATACAGATAGCGTCATATACCACCAGGGGGGGGGAATTTGCGCCTATCATGCACATATCAGCCTGTGGATAGATAACTTTAGATAGATAACTTTACATTAAATATGTCTACCATCATCCGCTGTCAAACACCACAATTTGTTTTTAAATAAACATGATTGTACATCTCTGTAATCGCGCACCGATGTATTTATATGGGGAAGGCTGTGCTTGACGATTCCATTGGACTGACGCCGGGCAGAGGAACAGGGACTGTCGCCGTTTGACAAACGCGCAGATATGAGTGCTCCGGACCGGTGTCCTGCTTTGATAGTCTAATGCAGCGGTTCCCAACCTTTTTGGACTCACGGCCCACTTTACAAATCTCTACAGTATTCACGGCCCACCTAGTGCGCGAAGCGTGTAAAGAAAAGGTCTATAATGCATTGAAATGACATTAGTACATCAGACATTAGACATCAGACATGGAAATATGTCAATGCGCGGCTGTCATGCACAAATCAGCTTGTAACGTTAGACATGTCAGAACCCCCCTGGTGGTACAACAAGGTATTCTCCCAGCCAGTAGGTCTCCCTCTCTTCTCTGCGGTCTGTCCCTCCCTCGTCCCAACCCCCCGTGGCTGCATGACTCTCCCACTCAGCATGGGCGTCGGTGGACCGCTGCTATGAAAACGCAAACTTTATTAAACTATATTAAATTATACGTAGAGCAAATATCGATTCGGCCTAATAAATGCTGCTTTTGTTTTCTACCCTCATTTCACGTGGCTTGCTTGTTGGTGTCAAATTTGAACTAGAAACATGTTGATTATACCTACATTTATACCTACATTACGCCGTCTAATGATCGCAAGGTTGGCAGATCGGCGGTTTGAGCCCCGGCTGGCCACATGTCGAAGTGTCCTTGTGCAAGACACTGAACCCCAAATTGCTCCCAGTGAGCGGGCCGGCGCCTTGCATGGTAGCTTGCCTCCATTGCTGTGTGAATGTATGTGTGAATGGGTGAATGAGAGGCCGTCGTAACGCGCTTTGGATAAAGGCGCTAATATAAGTGCAGTCCATTTATCATTTTACAATTTCTTGTTGATCCTGTCTCTCCTCTCCAGGCCAGTCCCAGCAGGTGGTGACTCAGATCATCCGGGGCCAGCCTGTGTCCACGGCCGTCTCTAGTGCCAGTCCCATGCAGACCACTGCAGGACAGAGGCTGGTGGGGGCCATGCCTCCCCCCCGCGCTGCCCCCCCAGCCCCAGGGCAGTCCCCGGCCCCGCCCACCCCCCAGGGTCCACGACCACAGCAAGGCCAGCTAACGCAGGGAGCACAGGTGAGGGTGCTCTCTCTCTCTCTCACTCTCTCACTCTCTCTCTCTCTCTCTCTCTCTCTCTCTCTCTCACACACACACACAGAGCTCCTCTTGATTCGGTAGAGGTTGCTTCTCTGTCAGATTATTCAATCAGTGTTTTCAATTGACTGACTCACCCAAACGTCTCTTTGATGACGGTGCTGGTAGTTATGGTGATGGTGTTAGCATATGCTACTATGCCATGCCGTTCTTTATTGTATGTCTGCCTCATAACAGCCCATACATTTATCGTTTTCTCTTGAAACTTCACTCAGCAGCCAGGAAACTCTATGGACAGACAAAAGGTTAGCAAATTCATCATCACCTGGGTAGATCTGGGGCTGGTGTTTCTACAATCTCTCCCTTTTCCCGTGGATTGTGTGATTTGTCTTGGTTTTGTGTTCTGGCTCACTGACTGCCCCCCCTCTCACTGTAGCTGTGTTCTATCTATGTCTGTAACCTCTTTCTCACCATCGGGCCGACGTGGACCCAAACGGTACTGTGCTGGCTTGGATGTTTTCTTTTCCCATCGTCCTCTCTGGCACAGTTCTGGCAACTGTGGTGGACGTCTAAAGGCCAAGCTCCACCTGCTGCGTTGCGTCAACTCGCCATCGGCGTTGCGTCAACTTCCCGTTGTCCAAGCTCCACCTACTGCGTTGCGTCAACGTCAACGTTCTACTCTAGCTCCACTGTCATTGGTCAATTGTCAATTGGTCTCATTGTGACATCTGCGTCCACCGTCAAAAATCAAACTTTTTTGAATGTCTACTTTTGACACAGCCATCGGACGCAACGCAACGCTGACGCAACGCAGCAAGTGGAGCACATTTCATTGATTACAATGCATTTGATCCCAATTTCGGACGCAACGCACATTTGACGCAACGCTCGATGGCCATGGTGGAGCTTGGCCGTAACACAGCACAGCAGCACAGCATAGTTCAGTACAGTATAGCCTGGTTCAGTATAGCCTGGTTCAGTATAGCCTGGTTCAGTATAGCCTGGTTCAGTATAGCCTGGTTCAGTACAGCTTGGTTCAGTATAGCTTGGTTCAGTATAGCCTGGTTCAGTATAGCCTGGTTCAGTACAGCTTGGTTCAGTACAGCTTGGTTCAGTACAGCTCGGTTCAGTACAGCTTGGTTCAGTACAGCCTGGTTCAGTACAGCTTGGTTCAGCACAGTTTGTTCAGTATAGCCTGGTCCAGTATAGCTTGGATCAGTACAGCCTGGTTCAGTACAGCCTGGTCCAGTACAGTTTGGTTCAGCACAGTTTGGTTCAGTATAGCCTGGTTCAGTACAGCTTGGTTCAGTATAGCTTGGTTCAGTACAGCTTGGTCCAGTATAGCTTGGTTCAGCACAGCTTGGTTCAGTACAGCTTGGTTCAGTATAGCTTGGTTCAGTATAGCCTGGTTCAGTACAGCTTGGTTAAGTATAGCTTGGTTCAGTATAGCCTGGTTCAGTACAGCTTGGTTCAGTATAGTCTGGTTCAGTACAGCTTGGATCAGTATAGCCTGGTCCAATACAGCAGGGTAGTGTGAGATGGGTACGGTATGTCTGGGTTTGTGTCCCGCTCTTTAACGCTGACGGTGTGTGTTGGTTCTAGGGAGGGAACCAGGGTCTGACGGTGGTGATCCAGGGGCAGGGCCAGACCACGGGCCAGCTGCAGGTCATCCCCCAGGGCGTGACGGTCATCCCCGGCCCCGGCCAGCAGCTCATGCAGGCGGCCATGCTCAGCGGCCAGGTCCAGCGCTTCCTCTTCACCCCCATTTCCCCGGCCTCAGCGCCTACAGCCGCCGTCACCACCCCGACCTCTGCTACCGCTACCCCCGCCACCCCAAGCCCCGCCACCCCGGCCAGCGCTGCTGTAACCCCCGTCACAGCTGCCACCACCACTCCCTCAGTGCCAGGTAAGAGGCACCTTAGTCAGTGGCGGCAGGCCAATAAAGGGCGCTAGGGCGCCGCCCCCACCTTTCAACGCAGCCCCATATATACTGTATGTTATGTTATGTTACTTGTTACTTATGTTACTTAAAAAATAAACAGTGTTATCTGTGTGTGTGTGTAAAATTCACTGTGAAAATACATAGGGGAGGAGTCGGGGCGCCGGCCGAATGGCAGTCTATGGCAGTCCAAATACTTTTGGCTTACACGTGAGCTGTAGCAGAGCTCCAATTGGCTGTCTCCTATTTCTCGGTCGGGGCGCAAAAAATGCGCCCCGAGCATGCGCAGATTATAGGCTTACCTAGGCTGCAGCCTAGGGCCACTACCACTAGGGGTAGTAAAAAAAAAAATGCGTGAGACTTGAGAGCCCTGAATATCCGGTTGTCTGACGTCAAACGTGACGTTTTGCAATTTCCGGGTCTAAACCAGAAATTCTCCGCACCAGAATACCAGTGTACTACAGCGGTAGAATGACAGTTTAATCGTTTTTTAGACTCTGATCTATTCATACAACAAGGGACACAGCACTTTCCCGTTTTCCCCATATTGTCAGGGTATTTGAGCCTCGGAAAAGCGCTATATAAATATAATTTATTATTATTATTGCGGCATTTCGAAGACAGCGCCTCAGCCAACTTTGGACCCGGAAACACGTCGCGACTTAACAACCGAATAGCTAAGTTAAAAAAAATAGCAGCAACAGAGAGACAGACAACAGGAGAGGAGAGCAACAGAGAGACAGACAACAAGGAGAGGAGAGCAACTGAGAGACAGACAACAAGGAGAGGAGAGCAACAGAGAGACAGACAACAAGGAGAGGAGAGCAACAGAGAGACAGACAACAAGGAGAGGAGAGCAACAGAGAGACAGACAACAAGGAGAGGAGAGCAACAGAGAGACAGACAACAAGGAGAGGAGAGCAACAGAGAGACAGACAACAGGAGAGGAGAGCAACAGAGACAGAACTGAGGTGAGGTGAGCAACAGAGATAGTTCAGGATGATAACAAACAGTTCAGTATGACAGAGACAACTAATAGAAAGACAACTGTATGATTATAGAGTTTACATGTTCATGGAAATATTGTATGATAATAGAAAGGTACACTTTAATATAATTAAAGAAGTAACAAAGAACACATTTATTATCACAATTGCATTGTGTTCCATGTCTTTCTCCATTGAATAAATAATGCCTAGTTGAATGGCTAAACAAGACAACTGTCTGGACAGTACTGCTAGAATTATTCACCTTACCGCTGCACAGATAGACAAAGGGTATAAGTCCATTCTGTTAACATTAGGTCTACTCTGCTAACAAAGACTATTCCAGTTGATTTGTCAGTTGTTGTGCATTATATTTTTGTTGTGTTTGCAGTTTGCCCTTTAATAAGTTATATATAAAAATAATTAAGTTATATATATATTCTCATGTACTGTGTCTTCGTCGGTGTTTGCGTTTGTCGTCATTGACTCCCTATCTTTCTGTTTCTCTGTCTCTTATCAACCGATGATCCCTGATACTTATCTGTTTCATGACCTGCAGGTGAAGGCAAGGAGAGGGTGAACGGCGAAGGGGCGGGGTCTGGACAGGGTCCCAACCGCGTAGTGACCCACCCGCCTAACCCGGATAGCAGGCCGAGCCCGCTGAAGGAGGGCAGCTCCCGGGACGGCAGCCCTACGCCCAGGGACGGCAAGGAGGTGAGACCCCAACCAGGTGTCCCTCACTCAGCCTGCTGCCCTGAGGGTTCATTCAGAGGCTAGTCTCTCACCTGGGGCCTTCTCTGCAGTATTAGCATTGAATGGATACCAGTAGTCTAGTGTATGACTCACTGTGGTCTGTCCAGAGGTTGATGCTTAATCAGCAAATGTACCAGGACCTCTCAAATCGATTGACGCAGCCAGTCATCAAATTTAAGAATCCCATTGAAGTTGGTCATCTCCTCTTATCTCTGTGTCTGTTATCCCTCTCTCTCTCTCTCTCTCTCTCTCTCTCTCTCTCTCTCTCTCTCTCTCTCTCTCTCTCTCTCTCTCTCTCTCTCTCTCTCTCTCTGTCTCTCTCTCTCTCTCTCTCTCTCAGACGTCTCCCTCTTGTACCGAGGGTGAAGCCTCCCGCCCGGTCGCCGCCGCCAAGAAAGATTTGGCCGTGAAGAGTAACCTGAACAACTTCTTCAAACTGGGCCAGGAGGGGAAGTACCGGGTCTACCACAACCAGTACAGCACCAACACGCTGGCCCTCAACAAGCACCAGCACCGCGAGGACCACGACAAGCGGCGCCACCTCTCCCACAAGTTCAGCCTGACCCCCGCCGGGGACTTCAAGTGGAACGGCTCCATCCACGGTTCCAAGGTGCTGACCGTCTCCACGCTGAGGCTCACCATCGTCCAGCTGGAGAACAACGTGCCCGCCCCCTTCATGCACCCCAACTGGGCCTCTCACAGGTAGGCTATTGTCTAACAGCCCCCTTACTCTGTGGAGCAAATGTAGTGATGATCCCTGATGCGTTGGGAATTGGCAATGCAAGGAGGCCATGTCATTCCATCACACAATGACTTATTTCTCTCCCTGTGTATTTCCAGGACCAATTGGATCAAAGCTGTCCAGATGTGCAGTAAGGCCCGGGAGTTTGCCTTGGCTCTGGCCATTCTGGAGTGTGCCATCAAACCTGTAGTCATGTTGCCAGTCTGGAAAGATGCCCTTGGACACACCATGTAAGGACACCACCATGATGGGGGGGGGTGACTGTCAGAAATCCGTCATTCTTTAACAATATGGACCTTGCACATAACACCTAACACATGTTGCTTTTAATAGGATAAGATGTTGTTTTTGGAGGAAAAGCAAAAGCAGACTATGATTTGCATCACCACTCTACTGCATTGAAGCCTTTTGTTCCTCTTTTAAATGCAGAGTGGTGTGAGCAATGTATGCTGAGTAGCACACGCTTTTCCACGGTGTGAAAAAAAGCTCATTGTACAACATAATGGATCGCTGCTGACTAAACAAGCCAGAGTCACCTTGCTGTTTTTATCTAACAGTTTTATTTTTATCCTCTCTGTTTTTGCTCTCTCTCTCTCTCTCTCTCTCTCTCTCTCTCTCTCTCTCTCTCTCTCTCTCTCTCTCTCTCTCTCGCCTCAGGCTGCATCGCATGACTTCCATGGAGCGGGAGGAGAAAGAGAAGGTGAAAAAGAGAGAGAAAAAGTTGGAGGATGAGGAGCCTCTGCTGCAGGCCACCAGGGTGAAGTACACCATCCCCATCAAACACCAGGTACATCTGAGCCCCTTTTCTGACATAATGACCGTGTTAAGTTTCGTACTATGTATCTTAGACCGCACACATTCTTCAGATAGAGAGACCTTTGAATGTGTTTTATATGATTCATATAATTAATTAAATTAAAATTAATGTAATTAGCCAAAAATATTGTGTTCCTCAATACATGTTGTGTTATTGTTTGTGACAAGCTGTAGATTTGTCCTACTTCTAGTTGTTGTCCTCTGTGCTTGTCTCTGTGTGTAGGTGTGGAAGCAGAAGGGGGAGGAGTACAGAGTGACGGGGTACGGGGGCTGGAGCTGGGTCAGTAGGACCCATGTCCATCGCTTTGTTACCAGGCTACCAGGGAACACCAACGCCAACTACCGCAAAGCACTGGAGGGTAAAGGGCTATTTTTTAGCTTGTCTGTTTGTTTATTCCCCATTGTCTCATGTTGCTGCTAATGATCTGTGGTGTTGAGGCAGAAACTATGCCTCCAGCATGGCTCAGTGGATGTATATTGCTTCATGTTATGTAAATGCCATCTTTTTACAGCAGCTAAGACGGGCAAAGAAAATGCAGCATCTGGCCCAAACAAGCGGAAAGATTTGCTAAAAACAGAGACAGGCTCAGAAACCCAGGAAAAAGAAGAGCCCGTCCCAGCCGCTTCAGAAAAAGACAACAAGCTAAAGTCGGTCGTAGAGTCATCTCAGAGCACCTCACCAGGAGAGGGGCAGGTGCTGAAAGAGAAGCAAGAGGAGAACGTCACAGAGAAGATGGAGGATAATAAAGATCAGGTGGAGGAGAAGACTGAAGACAAGATGGATGTTGTCTCAAGTCCACCCGCCACCTGTTTCTGTTTCTCATACCTTTCATCGACAATCCAGATGTCTCAAGGTGAATCATTTGAATAACAAACGCTTAACATTTCCTGATGCTTGCTGTAAGATTTAGACTGTTACGGCCAAGCTCAACTCGCCATCGACGTTGCGTCAACTTCCCGTTGTCCAAGCTCCACCTGCTGCGTCGCGTCAACGTTGCGTCAACGTCAACGTTCTACTCTAGCTCCACTGGCATTTTTTGTATACAGGAATAATTTCACCCTTGACTGCAATTATGTCCACAACAATAACAACATCATACAGAACATTTTCCAATCAGGGTAATATTTTATCTACATATTCCCAAATAGATAGTTGCTAGTTCAGTAGATGTTCAACTAACTGTCAACAACATTTCCACTAACTAACCACTAATCCTAAACCTTGCCCTAACCTTAAATCTAACCCTATCCTTAACCATAAATCTAGTTACATACAAACGGAGATAGAACCTTCTCATTCTAAACGGAGATAGAACCTTCTCATTCTAAACGGAGATAGAACCTTATCATTCTAAACGGAGATAGAACCTTCTCATTCTAAACGGAGATAGAACCTTCTCATTCTAAACGGAGATAGAACCTTATCATTCTAAACGGAGATAGAACCTGAAGTTCAAAAATGCAAATCAAAATTAGTGAAACACTTAAACGAAGATCACAAAACCCAGTTTGAGAAAATTAAAAAACAATGCAACAAACTATGCAATCAGGTAATTACCATGACCAAATCTGCTAAGAAAGAATACCTCGATAACAAAATCGAAGAAAACTTAAACAAACCACGTGACCTTTGGAAGCTACTAGGTAGATAGATAGCCAACTAGGTTGCAGTCAAAAACTCAAAACCAGGTCTACAAACATCAGCATAAAATCTGGTGATTCTCTCCTTACAGACAAGCTGGATGTGGCTAAGTGCTTAAACACTTTCTTTACAACCATAGCCACTAAATTAGTCAACAATCTACCACCCCACTCAGGGCGCTATGGTGTAGAGCACATCCGTGCGTTCTACAATAAACTGGGTGTACGCAATGATGATTTTAAACTCACCATGGTGTCAAACGATGTGGTGTTTAAAAAGCTGGGCGCTCTACACTCAGAAAAGGCCACGGGCCATGACAATATTCCAGCCAGATTTCTAAAAGACTCAGCTGCCTCCATTACCCCAATCATCACCCACATAATAAACCTCTCCATCAAACAGGGACACGTCCCCCTTGACTTTAAAATAGCAAGGGTAACCCCACTGTATAAAAAAGGAAGCAAATTAGACCCAGGCAACTACCGACCTGTTTCTATTCTTAATTCCATCTCGAAACTTATGGAAAAAATAGTTTATGAACAGGTTGATAGGTACCTTACCGAAAAAAATCTGATGTATGAATTTCAATCAGTCGTTTGCTTCCTGGGTCAAACAGGGTCAGAGCACCCCAGGTGAGTGTAGCTGGATTAGGGAGGCTGTTTGTCTAAAATCCAGGGCTTAAAGTTCTCCGGCACGGTGCCGGATTTCCGGCGCGGGGGAACTTTGAGCAAAAAAAAATCACATGCTATTTGTTTACATCGTAATTTAAAGAGTCATCTTCAGCAAAGAGACAGTTCCGCCTACCAATCACATTGCTCAAGCCAACCAACGACTTCTAGACAATCGGAGGCAGAGTAGTGGGGCGGGCCTTAAGAAGTTTGAATGAGTGTAATGTTAGCTTGTAGAGACGTTCGCTTTTAGCAGCCCGCTATCTCGCTAACTTTAGTAAGAGTCTATTAAAATGGAAGCCAAGTTTCTTAAACCTGGCGAAGACACAGCTATACTAGAACGAGGAGTAAGGAATAAATGGCGCTGGGCATGGATAGAGGAGAGTAGCAGGGGTTTTCCTGCATAGAGAACTATGAGGCGGCCGCCTCCGTCATAGCCGCCTCCAGCTCTCGACAAAACTCTGACGGTCGTATTTTCTACAAGCGCTGCACTCGGTGGATTTCAATTGAGGCATTGCGCCGACGTGGTGGCGGGGGCGCTGTTTCGCAAATAAGTTAGCTTTCGTGTTTGCTAGCGAAACAGCTGATAGTTGATGTTGACTGCTCAAGGAGAATACATAAGTACAGAATGCCTGAGAGCCTTATATTGCATTATATTACATTATATTTTGAATGGTCATCTGGTGCCTGAATATTGTTTTTTCCTTTACATACTGTATATAATGAAATTTCCACCATAAATTGATGGAGAAAGGGCACAAATTGGTGCATATCAATTCACCAGAATGCAAGAAATTAAGTGTTTGATGCTCGTTTAAGGACCCACCACCTCCGCCTCATTTTGAGCCAGGAAAAACCCTGAGTAGTGACGGGAAGCCTTATGGGACGTGGTGCCAAGAAGGAGAATATAAGTGAAAGTGGCTTAATAAGTAATCAGTTTGTTCTTTTAAAGACATGTATATATTTTATTCTGTATTGTTATAGTGATAGTGGCTTAATAAGTGATGCAATCAGTTTGGCCTTTTAAAGGCATCTAAATATATTATTTTATTTTGTATTGAGTATAAAACAGTAGTATGAATGAATGAATGAATGGTCTTTATTGTCATTAATACAGTACAGGTACCATACAACGAAATTTAGGAGGGGGGGCTCCCCTGGTGCTTGGAAAAAGACTAAAAACACGAGGGCCAAGGGTAAAATAAAAAAGGGAAAAGAGCTGGTTTACATAAATAAAGGCTATGTACACTATCTACTATACTACTATACTATACAATAAAACACTGTGCTGTACTCTATGCTATGCTATAAATATCCTAACTTTTCCTATATCTGAACCTTATGTACACAAGGGTTGTGATATTGCACATAGTATTGTTGCACATTCATTTAAAGTATTAATGCATTTTAACATTGAGACATATATTTTGTATTGACTATAAAATAGTATTAATGCATTTAAACATTGAGACAAGAAGCTGTCTTCTGTACCCGCTCTCCCAATATCTCAAACTGTGACCCCCCTCCCCAAGAAAAAGTTTCAGGCACAGGATTTTTTCCCACTTTAAGCCCTGGGTATTGAATACATCAGAAATGATTTCCCCAGTGTGGCTTATTACAGTACTTGTTACCTGCAGTTTGAAGCTCTTGCTAAACATTTCTGTTTTACTGCAACATGTACTGATCTAGCTCCAAACAAGAATGTTTGCTGGTCATGTATTTGCATGTATATGCATAATTATATGTCATAATCTGTGATTGCAACAAACTCAAAAACTTTTTTTTCCTTTTTCTTTTGTCTTCCAGTACGAGTACAACGCTTGGGCAGCAGACTGGTCCAAAGAAATGAGGGGGATCCCCCTGATCAGCAGCCGGCCACTGGACAACTGGATCATGTTCCTTACCCACCGCAACGCTGACGTAGCCCACGCCCTCCTGGACGGCTTAAATAAGGTGTCCCCACCCATGGGCATCCGCATGCAGAGGCCTGTTATGTGAGTTCTCACTCTGGGTTGGAGGAGACTGGAAGGAGGCACACACACACACAGTGCTATAGCACCACCTAGTGGCAGGGAGCAACATATGATACCTAAGTTAATTACAACGGTGAGTCCAGCTGTGAATGGGCACAGCTAGAATTAAGGTTCCAAGCTTGAGTTAATGAGCACTTTAAGCTGCAGTATTGTACCACAGGTGTTTTACAAGGCCTTGAGTATTCTTTGCCAATCATACTTGGGTGTTATCTCAAAATGAACATAGTATCAGTGGAAGTCCCATTGGTTAGATGTCCCAGTGCTTTGACAGTTTTGGTCTGTGTACAGGGTGGAGTACGAGGACCGCCAGGAGTCTCTGCAGCACAACGTTACAGAGACCACCCAGATGGTTAGTCTCTGAGCATAACATGTCTAGCAATCGTCTTAATCTGTGTCCAGGTAACCACCTCTAGGTGTTGAATGAGGACTAAAGCATGTGTGTTACCTCCTCAGGTGGTGGTGATCCTCCCCAGCAACAGGAAGGATAAGTATGACAGTGTGAAGAAGTACCTGTGTGTGGACTGTCCCACCCCCAGCCAGTGTGTGTTGGCTCGCACCCTTTCCCGCCAACAGGTCGTCATGACTGTGGCCACCAAGATTGCCCTGCAGATGAACTGCAAGATGGGAGGAGAGCTCTGGAGTGTGGAGATCCCAGTAAGTCGCACAGTGAATTGAAATAAACCCAAAGTCACAAATGTTGTTGGGGCCCAATATATTTTAAAAAAGGCTGTGCACATACAGACCAATGCTCATGATAAGTTTAAAGTGGAATTTTATTATTTGTTGTTTTCATTATTCAATAGACACATTAAAAACGATGAAGATATATATATATATAAACGGTCAAGATATCTCGCTTTGAATGCCGTCATCAGTCCTGATGTTCCAAATTGCTCAAGATTCCCGATTCCAGATTATATTAACTCTGGGGCTTTTTTAGGAAGTAAACATAGACTTTGAGTTTTGATAGCTATGATAAGTTTTGAAATTATGATAGTTTGAGACGGTATGCATTATGGATTGACCAGAAATACACATGAACATGAATTTTGGGTAAACTTTCCCTTTTTAATGTGGATAACATTTATCTGACTGACTACCTCACATGGGTGCAGGTACAATTTCTACAGCGTGTTCTATTTCTACAACCACACATTTCACACCTATGTGATCTCCATCCACAATCTTATGTTCCACACCATGTATCTAAACAAAACTTTGTATGGTGTAACTTCACCTGCCTCTGTTTCACAGCTCCAGCAGCTGATGATCGTGGGCATTGACTGCTACCACGACATAGCTGCAGGGAAGAGGTCCATTGGAGCTCTGGTGGCCAGTCTCATAAAAGGGCATGTCCAGGTATGTGGATGAGCATGGAGAAGCATGGCCTTGGGTTATGAATGTGCTCTTTACCACCAATGTTGGTAGCCAGTACCAACTGATTCCTCTTGTTTTCCAGGTGGTTCTCCAAGTGTGTGGTTCAGAGCCGTGGTCAGGAGATCATGGATGGCTTGAAAGTGGCTCTGCAAGGCAAGTTCAATGAAACAACAAAGCATTTCAAATAAGATACCATATCAAAATTGACCACTGACTGCCACATTGTAACAATCTCTTCCAAGTCTTCTTTTCAACATAATCCCTCAGAGAAGCATGAGAATGATCCCTAGTATCCTAAGTGCAGGCTCTCTTTCCCAGGTGCACTGAAGGCCTGGCTGAAGCACAACCAGTGCCTGCCCTCACGCATCATTATCTACAGAGACGGAGTGGGGGACGGGATGCTGCAGAGTGTGGTCAACTACGAAGTGCCACAGATCATGGACTCAATCAGCACCATGGGAAAGGACTACACGTAAGAGGACCTTAAGGACCTACACCTTAATTGAGGATTTCTAACATAATCAACATTTTTCATGTCTTTCTACCAACATATTTTAGTACGAGATGGCAATTAGAGCGTATTAAGGCCTACATGTCTTCAGTGTTTCCTCTAGGATTTTTCACATTATTGGCGGAGTGGTAAAAAAAAAAAATTTGCACGCGCATGAAACGCGCACTGGCGCTCAAAACAAAGACGTAATTTCACCAAAAACTAAAGGGTGGCAACATAAAAAAAAAAAAAACGAACCGGTGATTTTTATATAGAAGGTGATCAAATACCAAGATATCCTACAGCTGCAGCAGAACATGCGGAACGCGCATACAGCACTGAACATATACATGTGACTGACAGATACGCCCAAGACACACACACACACACACACACAGAGAAAGATCATCAGCTCATCGAAGATGAAGTACACAGGGAACCGGGAACGCGCATACAGCACTGAACAACATCCGTAGAATATAAACTTGCGACTGACAGTCACAATGAAAGATCAGCTCATCAATACAAAGTATTGCAAGCCTACATGAGAGTACACACACAAAACCGTCTAACGTTACTCATTAACTGTTTACACAAGTAAAATCACAGTGTGACAGTCAGATGGAGCATTCGGTAAACAACCAACAGCAAGGTAATGCTATCAGCTGAGTTAAAGAAAACCAACTTTTACCTTTGATGACACCGACATGAGCCCTGCTTACCCGTACCTCTGCCGTTCTGTTCATGGTGATTTTAGAGGCTATAGATAATTTTTGCCCCGCGCATATTGCCCTGTAATTAGACCATGCGACCACACCTTGTGTCTCTTATTGTCCAAATGTTCCCTGAATTTTAGCTGCATGTTTTTCCAGCATTCGTTGTCAATAAAAATTCGACTCCCCTTCTTTTCCCCTGCCAATACTGTGTCGTTTATGACATTTACCAACGTTTATGCTATGAATAGTTCGATGCTAGCGTTAGGTGCGAGGCTGCTCGGTTAACCCATTTGCGGGAACATTATTTGTTTCACAAAATAGCCTGATTTAGTTGACCATGAACATCAGAGACTACATTACGAATGTTCATTTAAAATACTTGTATACTGAGCACTGGTATAAGCACATGAACCAGAGAACAGCAGTAAATGCAATAACCCACAGTCGTCGCTGATGTTGCATTTTCGATTAGGATACGGGATTAAAGGGACCGGTGACGGGCGAAGGGAGAGGAGAGGGATTTCCTGAAATCCGCAAAATTCTGACCAATCACAAAATTGCTTTGCAAGTGCGTTGCCGACGAGGTTAATTGCAACATCGGAACAAAATCGGAACGAAATGTAGGTCTGAAAGCGGCCTAAATCTAGCTTAAATCTGCTTTTTCTTTTTCTATTCTCCGATCATAATTCCTCGCTGCCTTTCTCGTTGCGCAGCCTGAATCAATTAGTGGCGGAGAAAATGTATTTGTGGCGGCCCGCCACGAATCAATGCATATAGAGGAAACACTGTGTCTTAATAACCAGGGTTCCCTTTAACACATTCAATCACCAATCATTCTGATCGTATTTTCTCTCTTCCCCTCCTAGACCCAAACTCACAGTGGTGGTTGTGAAGAAGCGGATCAGTTCCAGGTTCTTTGCCCAAATTGGCGGCAAGATGGCCAACCCACCCCCTGGAACAGTCATCGACACTGAGGTCACCCGCCCAGAATGGTATCGATTCAATACGCAATTCAGAAAATATGTTGTTTTTTCAGAGATGTGCTATGTCTGCTTTATCCAGTCTTAAAACGGTGGCTACAGTTGCAATCGCCCATTTTCAGGTACGACTTCTTCATTGTCAGCCAAGCTGTTAGACAGGGACGCGTCTCCCCAACCCACTACAATGTGGTGTATGACAGCAGTGGACTGAAGCCTGACCACATGCAGCGACTGACCTACAAACTCTGCCACATGTACTTCAACTGGCAGGTATGCTGGGTTGTCTTACCAGTAGTAGTTTTAAAGGTTTACCCGAACTTTCATTATTTCGTGTGCAGCTGCATCATAGCTATCAAAACGTGAGGTCTGTTGTGACGGGGAGAGAGGGGGGGATCTTGGGAGTTTGGAACATCAGGGCATTCAAAGCGAGATATATTTACTCAGAGATTGTTTTATAACATGATTCTTTGTGTGTGGATATGTCTACTTTAGAATAATGAAAACAACAAATGCACAAAATTACAGGGTAAAAGTCTGCTTAAACTATTCTCTTGGTCAGTAATTCAAATGCAGGCATGAACAGGGTGTAGTTCACATTGAAACACATCTTAAACCTACTGATGTATCCATATTGGTTATGAAATCAAACATACTGTATTTACATATGGTTTTCCCATTTCAGGCATGCAAGTTGTTTTTTGATGCATAAATTGTCGTTGATTTTGTCTCCCCCAATTATTTCAGGGGATCATCCGAGTGCCTGCACCCTGCCAGTATGCCCACAAGCTTGCTTTCCTGGTGGGACAGAGCATCCACAGAGAGCCCAACATGAACCTGGATGACTTCCTCTACTACCTGTGAGAGGGGAGCAGCTACCTGAAGAGCACTTTGGAGTGAACTTGCCTGCCCTCTCTGCCTGCACTGCCCTGCCCTGCCTGCCCTCTCTACCTGCCTGCCCTGCTTGCTGACCCTCCTGATCTGCCTGCTTCACTATAGAAGCTCTGCCCCTATTCCCCGGAATCAATAAATACACCCAGCTTTGGGTTTTACTCTCCATCTGCCTCTTGTGTTCTGCACTAGTCTGGTTGTCACAAATAAAGAGAGTTGACTCAGTAGTAAGAGGGCATTGGCTGGCAACCATAGGTAACATATATGTAGTTTTACTGTCTAAACTTCCTTCCATTATCCTTATCAGCCAACATAGTGAATTCAAATCATATCTTTCATACAAGCACAACATTGACTTCAGAACATCAATTTCTGGGGAAAAGTAACCACACATTTCACTTTCCCCTTTGAACATCCATAGGAAATTAGATGCAGTATGTCCATCCAGAATCCATGTTCAGCTCTGTTATGTGCTTTTCCACAAAAACAGGCATTTCCCATTGATCTTGGCTACATCAAAACAAATGATGTTGATGAGACGGACCAGAGGGGGACTACGGAATGCAATCATAAGCAGCATCAAAACATGTCTTCTAGTTTAATGCTACTGTACATCTTAATACATATAACAAGATTAAAAAAATATATACATTCCACATAATTTGATTATTAAGGCCAACGCACGACAACATTCGATTGCAATGCACACGGCGTGCGATGCAATTTTGTTGCACCGCAAAATTCCATTTTCAACTCACACCATTGAAGTCTATGAGAAAATCATAAAACATCTCATCCCAATGCACACGGCGTGCGAGATTTTGTTGCACCACAACATTCCATTCTCAATTGTTACTTTATTGTTACGTAGTCGGACCAGGCAGGCTGATTACAATAGGCTCTACCAATATTGCTTGCCTTGCTTCCACAATTTCTACAAGATACAACTGGACATATTGTGATAAAATCTGTGGGTCCCCTGATTTAGGGGTATTGGTAAAATGTCAGGAGAGGGAGCGCACAAAACACACAGCCAGAAAGGTGTATTATAAAAGCCACTTTATTATTATGGGCGATGATCAGCCGGACATAGATTCGGAGGACGGCATAGTTCAATAAGTTAGAGCTGCTTTCCCTAATTACCATTACAAACAGTGTACAAAAAAGGCACGCTCTATTGGAGCCACAGCACGCTCATAAAGCCACACATAGAAGCACGCTCATATCGAGCCACAGCATAACCATACGGGCCGACACGAGGCCATAGGACACCACACAACTCCACTACAAGGGGCGGTCAGCAAGACCGGGTGCTCACCACTACACGGCAGCGAATGTTCCTGCGTTCGCGCTACAATATTGTGCCTACATGCTCGATTGTTATTATTATGTAATATAGGCGTCTTGTATGTGAGATGGGCCGTGTAGCTATGTGGCATGACACAGGAATAAATCATGCATGCAGTAATTCGTAGATCTAGTAATGTGTATAGTGGCAGCTGTGGGCTAGGTGTAGTGGCTGGCTGATGGTGATGTTCATATATTGCCCTTGACTGTCAAACCGTTAAAATAGATGATTGCTCCATCCACAATTGAAGATGTCAGGTTGACTGGTTGACAAGTTATGAGCTTTTCGTCATCCATTTCATCCATTCAGGTTACCGGTAAATTACATACACGTAGGCCTACAGAAGAGTAAATATTAATTTTGGGTTGCCAGATGGACAGTGGACCGTGGATATACAACGTGTGTACAATTTGGCTGGTCATTCAGTCGTGCTAGATTAGAAATCTGGCAACCCCGTGCCGCCAAAAACGATATCGTAGATCTTTGAGTAAACTAATATAATATATAGTATAGTATATATTATAAGTATAAATAACGTTACTTGCGATAGCCTTTTTGGCTGCACAGCTACAAAATACAAATAACAACAATGATAATACTTTTCTAGTAATATTTTATTCACATGTAAATATATGCCATCATGTTAAATAACGTAATACCCTCCCTAAAGCACGTATTTCATCAAAAACAACATATTCATAAGAATGCAGGTATGTGTAACGATGGTCAAACAGGCAAACTTCTTTCAACCAATTCTTTTTATTGATCTGCATGGAAGACATATAAAACACAAATCTTCCTCTGGTCTGCAACTCTTGTGAATCTATTCAGATGGCAGCCATATTCTGGTTGTCCCACCGTGTATGTATATTTCACATCAGGATAATTTGTTTACAGAAAGAACACAAATTTCCCTCAAACATTACAAATAACAATTACAACCAACATGTGGAGCAACATACCTGCATGGAAGACATATAAAACACAAATCTTCCTCTGGTCTGCAACTCTTGTGAATCTGCGCATTCAAAATAACATACAATAAATGTTCACAAACATACAATCCGTGGACGAAACTATACAGAAATCATCACAATATATGTAAAAACAAATAGCACAGTACTACACCAACATTTTCACTTTACATTACAAGATTCTCCACACAAATAATAAAATACGAGGAGCATTTTACATCGCGCACATACCTATTCAGATGGCAGCCATATTCTGGTACCACCGTAAGTATGGCAACAACAGAAGGACAAAAGAACGCGCAGACCTGCAGTACACCCAAACTCCAAAGGGGGCTCCAACAACAACCAGGGCTGCTCAAGCACGGCGAAACTCATCTACATTCACCACAACTAAACATACATTCCCAACTCTGTTACACCCACCTCCCCTGAATTTCGCCAACCTTGAGCAGCAACTATACATTTAAATACTACTTTTTACTTTTTACACTATTACATAGGGCCACCAAAGGACAGGACAGCCAACTTGAAAAGTATCCTATAAGGATGAAGTGGAAAGAGAGGTAAACTATCTCTCCAACCAACTACTGGCGGTAGGATGCGTTCTACACCCCACAAGACCCTTTTTTCACTGTGTATTACTAGCCTTCAAGAGGCCACAACCTCTTATAAAACAATCAGAATAACGAACAAACCTATATGTCATAGGATGTCAGTGTGCACAGTGTATACATGCACTGAACTGAGCTTCGGCTTATCTAACTGTGGAAAGCCTGGAACACTGACCTACAAACAGCTCGAATGTTTGACTTAGTGTCTTGGATAATGTATTGTCCTGACATAGTATAAATCAATCTGTCAACTGGTTTGATAAGGCGACCAAACTTGGACTTGACCTGTGTGACTGTACTAGGATGTTCACACTGTGTGGCAGAAGCTAGAGTGTCAGTACGCTGTGTGTCACTAGCATCATCTGTCTGATTTGTGTTACCAGAAACATCAGTACAATCATCAGCGCTAACCACAAATCTAGAATCAGAGTTAATGGACTGATCTACCATTTGCTCCTCAGCCATCTGCTCGGGGACCCTCTGAGGGGCAAACGAGACTGAAGACACTACAGTGTTAGTAGCCTCTGTCCGTGAGTGGTCAGGGAATGGTAACTGGGTGACCCACTCTAGGGTTCTTCCCTTGGGATCCGTGGGCTCTGGGACAGTCAAGGGAACATCCCTCTCCCGAACAGCTCTTCCCCCATACTCCATGTCTTCAACCTCCCCTCCCTCACTCCCAGGACAGGAATCCACTCTCTCCGACTCGAACCCGGTTCCTCTACTCACTTCCCCAGGCAAGGAATCCTGTTCCACTTCCGACACGGACATGCCACTTGGCTCATTTGATGTATGAACAGCAGACAGGGATGAAACTGGGTCAGAGATCACACTCATATCATACACCGGCAGAAAGTTCACCAACATCAATAGATTACGGTGGACTACCTTCTCTCGTCCAGTGACAGTGTCTTGTATCCTATATGTGTGAGTCTCAGAGTTCCTATCCACCACAGTGTATACAGTAGACTCCCAACGGTCAGCCACCTTTCTCTTTCCTCTCTCTCTCTTGTTCGCCAACAGCACACGGTCTCCGACATCAATGGTGGGCCCTTTCACTCGTCTGTTGTAGAGCTCTGTGTGACGGTGCTGTTCTTTTATGACATGTTCCTGGGCTATGACCATAGCTTCTCTCAGATCCTTCGTGAGAGACATCACATACTTGTCGTAGCTGACCACAGCTGGATCATTCAGGACTGTCCGGAAGAGTATATCGACAGGGAGACGAGGAGTACGCCCGAACATCAGATAGAAAGGTGCATAGCCAGTTGACTCATGCGCTGTGCTATTGTACATGAACGTCAGAGTTTGCAAACGCCTCGGCCAGTTGATTTTTGCCTCTGGTTCAAGCGCTCGGATCATGTTACCGAGAGTACTATTGAAACGTTCCACACTACCGTTACCCATCGGGTGATACGGGGTTGTGTGCGACTTTCTGACACCGGAGACTCTGAGCAGCTCACTCACTAGTTGACTCTCGAAGCTAGCTCCCTGGTCGCTATGGATACGTTCTGGGAACCCAAAGACGCAGAAGAACTTGTCCCATAGAACTCTCGCCACCTGTTTGGCTGACTGATCTTTGCAGGGGAATGCCTGGGCCATTCTTGTAAAATGGTCAGTAACAACTAACACATCAACTGACTTGTTCCTTGAGTCCTCCGCTGACCAGAAATCAATGCAAACCAGCTGAAGTGGCCTGGTTGATGTGATACTCTGCAAAGGCGCCCTCGCAGCAGGTTCAACAGTCTTACTGACAATACACCGCTGGCAGTTACGGACGTAGTCTCTTACGTCTCTGTCGAGGTTGAGCCAGAAGAACCTCTGTCTGGCCAAGCCAAGACTCCTGAACTGACCTTGATGGCCGGCATGGTCATGAACACCTCTCAGAACTTCAACTTTCTTAGACTCAGGAACCACATACTGGCGGCGTTTTGACTTCACGACTTGATCCCTCGAGACTCTGTAGAGTATCCCATTGCTCACAACAAGTTTCTCCCAGTGCTTCAGGTACCTCATGACTGTGACTGATTCCTTATCTCTCTCTCTCCTGGAGGGTCTCCGATGTCTCTCCACATAGTACAAGACTCGAGAGAGAGTCCTGTCTCTGAGCTGTTCATCCCGGAGTTCCTTCTCACTGTAAGCAGGAAGTGAGTCCTGACCACCTGGGACTAACTGAGGCAAATGGTGCAAGACTGCTACAGCGCGCGTTCTTGCTCCGACCTCCCACAGATCGTCATATGACTGTAGAACAACAGACACTTCATCCATCTCCATAGACTGAGCGTGGACATGCAGAGGTGATGGGACACTTTGAGCGTAACTCTCTGCCTGGCGTGGAGTGTCACCACTATCATTGGACGACCGGAAGGCGTCCTGTACAGAAGCACTCGACACATCCTGGACTTCGGAGAGGAGATTCTTGTAAGGCTCTTCAAGTAATCTGTGACTGACTCTCTGCTTGACGAAAGGCACACGACTCAAGGCATCAGCGACAACATTCTGTGGGCCTGGCACGTACTTGATGTCGAAGTTATAGCTCGCTAACTTAGCCACCCATCGTTGCTCGCAGCAGTCCAGCTTGGGCTTCGTCATGATATGAGTCAATGGATTATTGTCCGTCCAAACAGTGAAATCATGCCCCTTCAACCAATGGCTGAACTTGTCACAGACACTCCACTTCAAGGCTAGGAATTCCAACCGATGGGCTGGGTAGTTTCTCTGAGACTGAGAGAGGGACTTGCTGGCGAATGCGATTGGCCTCGCTCGGTCTTCACCCTCTTGGATCTGCGACAGGACAGCACCGATGCCATCAAGGGACGCGTCCGTTGACAGCATGAAGGGACGGCTGAAGTCAGGGTGAGCCAGGACAGCCGTCTCAACCAGCGCCATTTTCAGCTTCTGGAAAGCCTGCTCCGTTTCGGGGGTCCAGTCAGTAACATTCAACTTCCTGCTTTGTGACCTTTGTTTGGACTGTTTCACCTTCCCTTTTCTCTTCTGGCCCGTCAACAGAGAGAAGAGAGGCTTTGCAATAGCGGAGAAGCTAGGCACAAAGTGCTGGTAATAATTGATCATCCCCAAGAAAGATCTGATTCGTTTCTGTGAGGGGGTTACACCGTCCGCTTCCATCAGGTCAGCACTTGTCATCTTTGCGATGCTCTCAACTTTGCTGGGATCAGTCAACACACCGTTGTCATTAATTATGTGGCCGAGGAATTTGACGGATTTCCGGAGAAAAAAACACTTCTTGGGGGCCAATTTCAGGTTATGACCACGCAGTCTACTGAACACCATCTCCAAGCGTTCCAGAGCTGTCCTCTCATCAGGGGCGTACACCAATAAATCATCCAGATAAACCAGTAAGCTCAGATAGTTCTGGTCTCCGAAAATGCTAGTCATCATACGCATGAAGCTCCCAGGACTATTACAGAGGCCCTGCGGGAGGCGATTATACTCATACAAGCCCATAGGTGTTGTAAAGGCAGAGTACTTTCTGTCATCCTCGTGTAGTGGCATGTTATAAAACCCTGAGGTTAGATCCATAGTACTAAACAAGGAGTTACCTCCAAGTGCAGCTAAGCAGTCGGCCTGGTGAGGGAGAGGGTGAGCATCCTTCAGGGTCCTCTTGTTCAGCCAGCGAAAGTCTGTACAGATACGGAGATCTCCGTTCTTTTTCCATACAAGAACCAACGGAGATGCATATTCACTGGTTGACTTCCTGATTATATCTTTCTCCTCCATCTCACTCAGTACTTGGCGCAACTTCTGATACTGACTGGGGGGCACTCGTCTGAATGGGAGCCGGAATGGCCTGTGATCTGAGAGGTGAATGCGATGTATGAACACCCCACCTCCCTACTATTCAACCCACCGATGACAGCACTGTCAGAAAAGCTCTGACATGCCCCCCATGCACCCCTCCCCATAGGCAACACTGGACTGGCAAAAATCTCATCATTAAAACCTGGCCTCTGAGCCATAGTGGTACAGACTTGCGTTGTGTAATATTACTGAATGAAAAAAAAAATTATAATAATAATGTTTAAAAAAAATATAAAGTTACAGCAGGACATAAAAACCAAAACAATCAAAGCACTTTTTAAACTGATGTAATCACAGACCTCAGACTGAATGACCATTTACTATAATACTCTGACCACACTTGATCTATCACACTAAGACCTGGCATCCACGCAGCATCCACGGAGATCGGCGTTCAGCTGATCTTGAGATCGACATGTCACGGCACCAGTGTAACGATGGTCAAACAGGCAACCTTCTTTCCATCAATTCTTTTATTTGACCTGCAGAGAAGACATATAGAAACACAATTCTTCTCTGGTCTGCAACTCTTGTGAATCCATTAAGATGGCAGCCATCTTCTGGTGCCACCGTCTATGTATATTTCACATCAGGATAATTTGTTTACAGAAAGAACACAAATTTCCCTCAAACATTACAAATAACAATTACAAACAACATGTGGAGCAACATACCTGCAGAGAAGACATATAGAAACACAATTCTTCTCTGGTCTGCAACTCTTGTGAATCTGCGCGTTCAAAATAACATACAATAAATGTTCTGTTTCACATCATCACAATACATCACAATACATGTAAAAACAAACAGCACAGTACTACACCAACATTTTCACCCTACATTACAAGATTCTCCATACAAACAACAAAACACGAGGAGCATTTTACATGCGCACATACCCATTAAGATGGCAGCCATGTTCTGGTGCCACCGTAAGTACGGCAACAACAGATGGACAAAAGAACGCGCAGACTTGCAGTACACCCAAACTCCAAAGGGGGGCTCCAACAACAACCAGGGCTGCTCAAGCACGGCGAAACGCATCTACATTCACCACAACTAAACATACATTCCCAACTCTGTTACATATATCTAGTTGTGTTTAGTCAGGACTAAAGAATCATTAGAATACCCCATTTTGTGTTTTAAAGAACTGACATATTGAATATAACATGGACATAATTGGTGCAGTTACATAGGCCTTGCCTACTGGAAACAAAAACCTGCGGTCAAATGTGACGCGCCAGTGCTTCATAATAAGTAAAACAGAATACAAATCTGAAGCAATAATTACATGCAATGATTACACATTTATACAAGAATGTCTATGCAATGTAATTTGCTAAAGTAAAAGATGTTTAAAGTGGACCATAAAAAAATGCTTCTTCTTTCAGTGGCCGTCGAAGAATGCAGGATTTGTTTTCATATCTTAAATTGGATATTATAATATTCTTTGGGATTGTTTTGCGTGTTATATATTATCATGTGTCGCCCTGCTTGGGCTGGCCGACTGCTGTGTCTCGACGGAGCGTGTCTGGATCCAGGTGAGTAGCCAACTGCCTCCCCAGGTTACATCATATGCAGCACGGTCCGCATGCTCTTACAACTCAAATCAAAACATACAGGCTAGTTTACCAGACTACTAGGCAGCCGTAGCCCTCTAGACTAGGCTACTCAAGTTTGTAACAGTAAACCATTCATAACTGTAAGGTCAGTTTTTATTCACCAGGATAATGGTAAAGCAAAAGTGAGAAGAATAGCGCCTCAGGAGATTGAAAAAAAAGTTGTGGTATACATGAAAATGCTTCATTTTATTTCTGTGTGATTTTGAAATCGTGACATCATGGTATGTGACACGGTCTGGTCATTTGGGCAACCAATCAAAATGTTCAGACATTTTGAAACACGGAAATACATTTCAAAGTTGTGGAAAATCACAACACAAACTCGCTAGTCAAGCCAAAATGCTGCAATGCAATGGATTCGGTGAGTAATCCCCACTGCTACCTAGTTAACTATAACACTACATTGTTAGCAGGCTCAAAAAACAAGCTCTGTTAGTTGACTAGCTAGTGTGATTGATTTCAGGTGAAGCACATTTTGTAAACTGTTCCTGGGCCAGATGTTACCGCCAGACGTCCCGGGGTGTCAGGGATTGTCCCGAGTAGGGTGTCCCGAGTCCTGACAAATGTCTGTTAAGCATTAAAATGTCCCGATTTTCCACATTCACTACGAAGTTGTCCCAGTTTTAACCACAATTAAAGTAATAATAATAATAATAATAATAATAATAATAATAATAATAATAACAAGAACAGACTGGCACCCTGAAAATGGCCAGTAACGGGCAAGGTTGTAAACTGTTATTCAACAATATCAAGAAGACATAAAACAAATAGAAAGACCAATATGTTCCCACCTTTGGGCAAGACCAGAACACATGTGAGAGGTCTGCCTGTAGACTGCCGCAATGATCACATTTGGGATCGGAATCAGGGTACATTTCATGTAGTTTAGATTTAGTTCTGTGCACCACCTTTAGTGGGCTCTGTGCACCACCTTTAGCTGGATCAGACTAAGTCAAGCACAGGATGAATTCATCCTATCTAAAGCCAGCTCCCACCAGTCTCCCGCCAGCTTCACCTCCAGTTCCGCCTACCTCATGGACTTTGACTTGGAGACTGTGTCACTGTTTAAAGACATGGTGTTTCACTGTTTCACTGTTCAAAGAAATGTCAGCCACCTCTGAGCCTGGGACTCAAACTTTGTACATACGAAGTGACGGACCTGACGATACCGGAACAGATTTGTGGTATGAAAAAGTGGCATGAATTCAATCATGAATAGCATGATTGCACCTCTTGCACCAGTTAGCCTCAGGGGTTTTTAACCAGTAAATCCGTTTTTGAATGTTGGCAGCCCAGTAATAGTGCATAGAATTAGGGAGCGCGAGACGGCCACAGATTAACAGTGCCATCTTTTTTTGCCAAAGTTTGGATCCTTTCTACCTGGACCAGTACCTTAGTTTGGGAAGAGAGGTTAACCTTAAGAATATTTCAGATGAAACTAAACCAATATAACCACAATGATTTCATAAAACACACAACCTCTAGAAAACACAAAACCTTTAAAAAAAAAAAAAAAAAAAAAATTCTCTTGGAACAATAGTGAACGTTCTGTCTTGATGGAACACACCAAGTGTGTGGACATTCACTGAGGGCTTCTCTGCATGGATTTCGTCACTACTTTCGTCACAGCTGACGTCCCACTGGGGTGAGTGGCCAGCTGTACCCCACCACTGGACAGGCGGGTGCCCGGGGCCGCGGGGAGAAGAACGGGGAGTGAAACGGACTCGACACAGCCCTCAAACGGGCCTCAGCAAGACACCTCAACATTACCCTATCCCCCAACAGAAAAGATCAGCAAAATATATACAGATATCATGGATATATGATGAGATTTTGTGTGTATTGTCTGTTTTCCCTCAAACACCACCGCAATGCATTGTGGGAGATATGTAGAGATATGTAGAGAGCAATAAGGAACGCTTCACGAATTTGGGTTAGGGTTAGGGTAACACAGTGTCATAATGGTCCTTGAGGATGTTCAAGTTGTTAAACATCCACTCATCTGTGTTGAGTTTGACTCTGTGGTTTGTGTCAGGATGGGGAGATGAGGGTTTAATAAAGAATGTTAATCTATTAACTTGTCTCATCATTCCCACTGGAAACTGTCCTGTTTCCAGAGATCTACTGATCACTTCAGCATGGTGAGTAGCCTGGAGTAATTTAAAAAGTTGTTTTTCAGCTCTGGGAGGTTGATGTTGTTGTTGTTTTTTAGCAGATACTGCGCTTGAGGCCCTCCGGACCCCCCCAGATAGATGCCCCTGCCGAGAGGCCCGTCTATAGCCCTGTCCGGATGGCATATAAATTACCCGAGGACCTTGGTAATATTTTTTCACCCTAGGACCCCAGTGATTTTAATGACCGATCCGGATGGAATAAAACATATCCATGCATGTTTGCGTTTCGGGTGCAAGCTGCCATTTAACATCACAGAAGAAGAAGCTGTTCCCGCCGGATGTTTTGTCAGACCCACAACACAACGCACGTGTAGCAACAACAAGTAATTTGATTACTTGATCAGAGACATTCCATGACTGCTGATCAGATTTCCAGAGCGAATTTACGAACGCAGCCGAAACCACTCGTAGACTCGGTTTTTTTCATAACATGAAACTTTACGTTTTAAAGTACCCACTCGATATAATAAACAGCAGTTTAATGATCACAACATACTCATCATTTGTTGATTGGATTTACTATTCTCCTTTGCCATAGGCTACTGGTAAGGGAGACTTTTGTAAATACGTTCGTTTTGGGATGTGTTCGCGTTTGGGGCTGTGTGATAATCTAATTATGTGTAGTTATGTGTTTCTAGCATGTCGATGTTCTATCAGAATGTTGTGATGTTATCAAAATTAAGAAGATGAATGGCTGAAATGGCGCAAAGCGGGGAAAAACAGATACGACATCTAAAGTCTGGAACGATTATATTTCAAAACAAGGCTTCCCTTTAACTCTGGTACGGGGGGCAAAATATTGTACGGTTATCAATACGTGAGTTACCTTGCGACCCCTAACTTCATCCCTGTGTGTTGTCAGACACCGTGATTTATAGAGTGCCAGACCATACAAGCTGCACAGTTTACAAGCTAATGTTAGGTAAATTCGCTAGAACTGGTTCAGAAGAAGAAATCAGTCCATCGTCACTTACATCGTCATCGTCGAAAACCTCGATGGTTTTATTTACAATGATGAGTGTCTCTCTCTTACTGAGACAAATGTACTTATTGTAACTCGGTTTTTAAAAATTTAAATAAAGCAATAATTCATTTTCCTCATAGTTTCATTTTGGTTGGCATGCAGAAATCCCCCCATCGAGTAAAAGTACAATGGCGCCAAAATGAACTATACCCTCCTGAGATGCTGCTAGCTAACTGACTGATGTTTGAAGTCAATGTTATCAAACTTTTAAACAATTATATCGCACACCACTCAAATCACTTCCGAGCTGCGTGAAAATAACGTTGGAAGTTTCCCCGAAAATGATCCACACTTATCATCTAAGATCATCGGCACCCCTCTCCCATCAGTTGAATCACTATATCTCAAACGCACCACAAATAGAGCACATACAATTATCTCTGACCCCTCCCACCCTGCTCACCACCTGTTTCAACTGTTGCCCTCTGGACGGCGCTACCGATCCCTGGCCACCAAAACATCCCGCTTCAAAAACAGTTTTTTCCCCTCTGCCATAAGGACTCTCAACACCTGACTCACTGCACTGTATAAATTGTCAATTGTAAATATGTTCTGTCTTGTCTTGTGGTTATGTGTGTTCATGTCATGTACAATGTGTGTATGTTCTTTGACACTGTTTATGAGCTGTACCGACAACAAATTCCACCGACCTAGGTCGTGTGGTCATTAAGCCCCCATCACCATCAAGGGGGTGGAAGTCGAGAGGGTGGACTCCTACAGGTACCTGGGAGTACAAATTAATAACAAACTGGACTGGACTGACAACACCGAGGCTCTTCTCAGGAAAGGGCAGAGCAGACTGTTTTTCCTGAGAAGGCTGAGGTCTTTCGGTGTCTGCAACAAGCTGCTGCAAATGTTTTATCAGTCGGTGGTTGCCAGCGTTCTGTTCTTCGCGGTGGCCTGCTGGGGTGGAAACATCTGTGCCAGGGATGCTGCGAAGCTAAACAAACTGGTGAAGAAGGCCAGCTCTGTGGTGGGGACCGGGCTGGACAGCCTAGAGGTGGTGGCAGAACAGAGGATGGGGAAAAAACTGGCGGCCATGCTGGCCAATCCCTCCCACCCGATGTACTGCGAGCTGGCGGGGATGAGGAGCAAGTTCAGCCACAGATTTGTTCTCCCCCGTCAAAGTACAAAAAGATTTGGACAGTCCTTTGTTCCAGCTGCACTCCGACTCTACAACCAGGCCCTGCAGGGTGGGGGAGACCTGGAGCTGGAACTTTTGGAACTTTTTACTTATTGAGCCTGCACTGTTTTATGTATTTTATTGAATGTTTTCTGTTTTCTGTATTGAATGTTTTCTGCCCTAACTGAGCTGTTTGACAACAAAATTTCCCCATTGGGGACAATAAAGGTTTTCAATCAATCAATCAAAACTATTCTATTCTATTCTATTCTATTCTATTACCGGGACTCATCATAAGAGGCGTCTCATCATTCCTGTGCGAGAAACCGTCGCGTCCCTCGGTTCTGTCGTCTGTCCCGCTGCTATGACCCCCGTCTGCCTGGGTGGCCTTCCTCTGAGACCACGGTGGGCTCATGCTTATTACTCCTTCCACCACCGGAGGTTTGTCCAGAGTGGAGACCTCCAGCTCGGCAAAATTCTATCACAGCACTTTTGTTGACATCTAAAATGACTCTGAATGTCAGTTTTGATATTAAGAAACCACCTGAGATGGCTCAAGATGGCCACCACAATAGCATTGATTTCAATGACATTGGATTCCCTGTAGCAGCTCGCATCCAGTTTAAGACTCTGGTACTAGCCTACAGGGCAGTGAGATAAACAGCTCCTTCCTACCTCCAGGCCAGTGTCAAGCCCTACACCGCCGCCCGACCACTTCGCTGTGCTGACTCAAGATGTTCGGTTGCCCCGTCGCTCTGAGGCCCTCTCTAGATGCTTGTTTAGAAAGGTTGCACAATTTCTCTTGACTACAGATGTTGAATTTATAATTAATAAATTCTGTGTTATTATTAAATTATATGTTAATTTATAATTAATTATTATTGAATGTAAGTCGCTTTGGATAAAAGCATCTGCTAAATGACTAATGAATGTAATGTACTATTATCAGATGTCAGAATCAGTTCATATTTAGCTCTGAATACTCTCACAGACTTGCACATGATTTCGGATCTTACATTATTACAAATGATGTAGGTCCTAAATTAAATGACAATAAGAAATGTTTCCAAGTTGAAGAAAATAGTTTATTATAATTTAAACACTTATTCCAGGCTACTGTGTTTTTCAACTTTAAGTTAACTTTCCTTTCCCCTTATTCTGCTAGTACAGCCTCTTTGAAATGGTACCGGCCCCTATTATCTACATAAGGATCAAGACAAGATAACTTGTCCTGTTACTACCCACGACAAGTCCTCCTTTGTTGGCAGCAAATAGACCAAGCCCAGTTCATAATTTCTTCTCAGAAACTGGACTTCCAGTCCCTCTGAATCTGAATCTGTTACAAGCCCGACAAACACCCTGCTGGACTTCTTGCCCTTGTAACTAATGAGCACGCAATCACCTGTTTTTATATTTTCTGATGGCTCACATGGGGGGCCTTGGGGCTCATACTCATCACTTGAGTCTGAGGAATCAGAGCTCTGTATCAGTGTATGTACTGATGACTCTGCTGCAGAGGAGTATGCTTTGTATTGCACTTGGCCCCATGATATTGGAGCAACACAGTGCACGTTTAGAGTACCTAGGAGAGGTGCTACCAGCTCCCAGTGCTTCTCAATGCCATGTTCTCCACAGAACTTTGAGATGTCTTCTTTATAGATGAGACACACTTCCAGTTTTGGACGGATACTTTTAGCTGTCTCAGCAAATTACTTTGCGTTTACTTGCGCCAGTTGTCTGCTAAGCACGGCGGTGCTGACAGCCCTCTTCACCGTGCCCCCCACTCCATCCACTGCACCTTTGCCATGGCTGGTGGCAAAAAAATGCCATTCAACATTCACTTCTGGGATAATCTGCTTAAGGGTAGTTGAGAGGAAGAACCAGATATATTTATTTTTGAATTGTGATGCTGCCCCATCGCTGAAAATGTGTAGTTCGTTGATGACTGGATGTTTCTTCTTCATGTCTTTCAGGATCTCTGAGAGGAAAGTAGTGACAGCCTTTTTGTCATGGTGTAGGTCATCACTTATCACAACATAGGACTGTGCTTCTTCTTTGAGCCAGGCTACAGCCGTGAAGATGGTAATCTGGCTCTGATTCCAATAAGCAGCCTGGATTTCATCTTGGTAGCCTGCTGTGAAGTTTTCTGCAAAGTCTACCTGAAGGACAGCACACCTCTCATCCCTCCCCCTCTTCTTCTCCTGAAAGAAGGCACTCTGTTGTTGTTTGATAAATGCATGTCGAATGAACTTGGGGGCAGTTTCAAGCAGTTTGTCAAGGACATCTCTGAGCAGTCCAGTCTTCTGGCTCTTCACATGCACTCCTCCTGCAGGCTCCCAGTAATACCAACTAGTGGCAATCTCTTTCTCCTCCTCTGTGATGTTAGAAGTAAGCTGCAGGAACTTGCGTGCATCGCAGCACTCATCACAGTCGTTCAACATGCACTCTGCATTGTTGCGACTGCAGACCACTGCATCAATGTAGTTCTCCACACTTCTAAATGCCTGCCTGGGAACATGTTTGTGGGCACAGTCAAGGAGGAGCTTGGTGTTCTCATGGTATTTGCAGAGGCAAACATTTCGTGGAGTGTCTGCTCTTGGGAGCACGCATGGTGGGCGCAGCTCTGAAAACTTTGATTTACCCACTATGGACTCAGGGTACTCTTCCTTGAATAAACGATAGGCCTCCATTAAGGACATGGTCATGTGGCGCTTTTGGACTTTACTTTTCAGCCCTCCTTCCCTGATGGTAACAGCATCCTTTTTACCTGGTGCCTGCCTGGAGATGTCGTCTCTGCTATAGAATTATTTTATTGATACCTTCATCTCATCTGATAGGCCTGATTTTCTCCTTTTCTTATCATGAATACAATTAATTTTTAATTATTTTTTCCAGTCTCTTCACCACATCACTCTTTTTTCTGGGACTTGAAGGTAGAGCCTTAAATACACGTTTCAGTGCTTTCCCTAAAGACTGCCTGGATTTAAAGGCGGATGATGGCTGTGATAGACTGGGTGGTGGAGTTGACTCTTTAAGACGGAGACGCCTGTGTCTCTGCCGTTCCCTTGCCTGTTCCCGTACCTTCTGTACCTCCTGCTTTGTTTGTGTCATTTTTTTCTCCAATCTCTCAGCCCTCTTCCTCTCTCTCTCTCTCTCTCTCTCTCTCTCTTTTTGAATACCTGGTCATTTTCTCTCACGAAAGGCCTTCTGCCTCTCATTAGGTGTTTTAGCCATTTCCTGAAATTGAAATCAAAACATACATTTACATTGACTGAGCTCAATTAACAGTGTAGATCACACACCGTAATGAAATGTTATTTAAGAGGATAGTCCACTTTTCAATGTATTTTGATTTAGAAACAGGTATTCCACTAGACCAGGGGTCGATAACCTTAAATGTTGAAAGAGCCACATTGGACCAAAAAACAAAAAAACGAATCTGTCTGGAGCCGCAAAAAATGTAAAGCCTTATATAAGCCTTATAATGAAGGCAACACATGCTGTAAGTGTCTATATAAGCTATATTAGCCTACTATCAAAATAGTAGGCTAGAAATACATAAGTCTTAGCACATAATACAACCGAATGCAAACGTATTGTGCTTTACAAAAGTGAAACACTAGGATAGCGTAAAGGGGGTCTGGGGGGTTCCCCCCAAACATTTTTTTTAACAGAGTAGATGCAATTTCGTGTATTCTGGTGCCTTTTAACAAGTGGGTTGATACTTTTATCTGGCTATACTAGCCTGAGAAAAAATATGGATACGTTTGTAATTTCATCCGGAGGAAGTGAGCAAACCAAGAGATCATCATCCAAAAAATAGACAAATCTACAGACTGTAGACTACAGTACCAAATGAAAACTAGCCTCCCTCGTCCTCTTTTCACTATTTTAAGTTAAACCCTCTCAGACCCACAGGAACGCCGGCGCTCCCAAATATCATACCTTCTTTAGAAGTTCATAATTCGGAAACGGTTTGAGCTAAAGACAAGCCACTTTTTGCATTTAAAAGTAGGCAAATAGCGCTCACCGGGAAGCTCCCGTTCATCGATGTGCGTCGCCGATGTCCGTCTATAAATCTAGCCACAAATGTGTAGACAATGTGGATAGTTTCTTGCTTTGCCTGCCGCAGTACTTCGTCAATCCCTGTGGATATAGGTCTACTCTTGAAAAAAACCTGTCACATCCAGTCTCATGTTGGGTCCAGTCAAAATACTAGTCATGTGCCAACATATCCGAATCCTATTGGCCCTCGTACAACATTACAGCGTAAGCAGGGAGTTGTAGTTCAAGGAGAGACACCGCGGCAACGTAAAAAATAAATAATCGTTGTTAATTTCCATTTGTGGTCAAAGCCACAGGGAACCACTGAAGATGGGCAAAAGAGCCGCATGCGGCTCCGGAGCCGCGGGTTGCCGACCCCTGCACTAGACAGTGAACAAAAGCAAACTTTAAATTCAAAAGTCGGCTGGTTAGCTAGCTATCCTAACAGCTGTTATTCATTCATTCATTCATTCATTCATTCTTTCCTTCATAGGCCTACATTCATTTTAATCCCCACTCTTCTGTATGATCAAACATTAACTTACATTACCTACTTAAACAATATAATATTTACAATGATTTGCTATACATTACGTAACTTACCTTATGGATCTTACATTGATGCTGAGGAGTCCCCTGTCTAAGTTTGCCGCTTCACCGTCTCTCTCGCGCGCATAGGCTACTGACACACGTTCGCGCATACAGAAACACTATAGGCTACTTACCTGGCAGGAACTATAGCCTAGATAAACAATGGATGCATATGGAAACACATCAGGATGGACACGTAATGCAAATGTTAGATTTCATACCATTGTCTTGCATTTTCTGCACTTTGATGATGATCCGACTAACGTGAAGCAGCGGTACTTTTTTCTTCTGTGAGAACGCGATCGTATCCTTTCTGCTAGTCATCTTATTGACCGTATCTAGCCTACACTTCGGTAAGCAGGAGTTACACAAACATTAACACACAACGCAACATGTGGAATATGCTACAATGTAACGGTCATTATGTGCTTAACGCATATCCATTTGGTGTAGGCCTATTCGCAATTCTCTAGTTTGATTGTCACAAAAATAACATTTAGAAAGAGAGTAGAATGACTATTTGATGATCACATATACATCAGTGAATGTTAGCTTTGCACAGAAAGTTTGGGTAATATTGCATTTCAAATGCATGTTTTACAACAACTTTTCCTGAAAAACGTTATGGACGTGACATTGGCTGTCCTGTAAAAGCACATCACTTTAACCAGGTTCAACAGTTGAAGGAAAAACTCAAATTACACAATTGATTTACATATTGCTACACCAGCCTCTCATCTCTAAAGGAGAGGCTGGAGAATTGGTGTGGGTGAACATTTAGGCCTTTATCCCCTTTCAAGAAATCATGCAATTACGTTTATTTAAAAAGTAGTTTTTTTGTTTGTGATTCCTGTTAAATATGCAATTTCATAAATCATTTGGTCAGCTTAATTCTGTACTCCAAAATATCGACCTTGATGATACATTTTAAAGTGATTTTGTTATAAAAAGTGTTACTTTTTTTTTCATGGTGAGGGTGACATTTACATGGAATTGCCCTCAACTCTCATTCCAGGAGTCCATTTGGCAAATTCTTTGATCCAGTTCTTGATGAGTGAGGTTGGCATGACAAGCAGAGTATGTTTCACCAATTCAGCATCATACATAGCAGAGAGAAATGATATCACCTGAATTGTCTTCCCTAAGCCCATGTCATCGGCAAGGATTCCTCCATTTTAAAGAGCTTTTTCTGCAACAGTTACCAGACCAGGTTCGTTTTTCAATGGCTAATTCCATCAAAACAGACTTTCGTCAGCTAGCCAAGGAAGCGGATATATTTTTCTCAGCTGGGAAGAAGTGTTTTACAGCCACCATGGATGAGTTTGGGTTCCAACCACTCTCCATCTCCGCTACTGCTGTGGCCCGACGGGTGAGGCCGTCGGGGTTGTGCTTTTACCATATGAAATTCGGGGACAAAGCTAAGAAGTGCCTGCCACCATGCAACTTCAGTGTGTCGGGAAACGCACAGGCCGCCACTCATTAGCAGCTGTGGGTGCCGGCCATTCTGCAGGCTTGCTGTACGTCACTGACTCCCTCTCCGGCCGCCGTTTTCTGTGTGACACAGGTGCCCAGGTGAGCGTGCTGCCTGTATCGGCAATAGACATTAAAACAGCGAAACGAGGACCCTCCCTTGAGGCTGCCAATGGCAGTGCTATCGCTACCTTCGGCAAGCGCACTGTGAGTTTGTGTTTTGCTGACCAGCGTTTTACCTGGAGTTTTGTGTTGGCCAAAGTGTCTACTCCCCTCTTAGGCGCTGACTTTCTCTGCGCTAACAGCCTCCTGGTGGACGTGGGGAACCGCCGACTCGTCAACGCTGAGACATTCGGCTCCTTGTCATGTGAGCGCAGTGACGCAGCCACAATGAAGCTGTCCAGTACTGTCTCACCGGCTGACGATTTCTCTCCTCTTCTATTGGAGTTCTCAGACATCACAACACCTACCTTCTCGGCTGCTACCACCAAACACGGCGTCATGCATTACATCTCCACGGAAGGCCCACCAGTGCATGCCAGGGCCCGTCGCCTCGACCCACACAAGCTCACTATCGCGAAAGAGGAGTTTGCAGCCATGGAGGCACGTGGCATCATTCGCCGTTCTGACAGTCCTTGGGCCTCGCCTCTCCATCTCGTTCCCAAGTCCAACGGAGGCTGGCGTCCGTGCGGCGACTACCGGCGTCTAAATGATGTCACCACACCTGACCGTTACCCCGTTCCACACATTCAAGACTTTTCAGCCCATCTAGCGGGCGCGTCTATTTTTTCTAAAGTGGATTTGGTACGGGGATACCACCAGGTGCCAGTTAGCCCTCAGGACGTCCCCAAGACAGCGGTTATAACACCATTCAGACTTTTTGAGTTTTTGAGGATGCCGTTTGGCCTCAAGAATGCTGCCCAGACCTTTCAGAGGTTCATGGACGCCATGCTGGGCAACCTCCCTTTTGTGTTTGTCTACCTAGACGATATCCTGGTAGCTAGCACGTCCAAGGCAGAGCACCTATCCCACCTCCGTCTCCTCTTCAGTCGCCTCCGGGAACATGGATTAATCATCAACCCAGCAAAGTGCCAGTTTGGACTGCCTGCCATGGATTTCCTCGGCCACCACATCACTACTGCTGGGGCGGTCCCGCTGCCATCAAAGGTGGACGCTGTGCTGCAGCTCCCACGCCCTACCAGCATTAGAGCTTTACAGGAGTTCCTGGGGATGGTGAATTTCTACCATCGATTCATCCCCCAGGCTGCCCACCTAATGCGACCCCTGTATGGGGCTCTCAAGGACAAGACCCCTAAGCACATCATCGCATGGTCCGACGAAATGTCAAAGGCATTCTCAGACACCAAGGAAGCCCTCGCGAGCGCGACCATGCTGACTCACCCCGTGCCTGAAGCTTCCGTGGCCTTGACAACTGATGCCTCAGATTATGCAGTTGGAGGCGTTTACGAACAGCTGGTCAAGGGGGTTTGGCAACCCCTGGCATTTTTCAGCCGACAACTCCGCTCCAGTGAGCAAAAATACAGCGCCTTTGACCGAGAGCTCCTCGCTCTGTACTTGGCAGTCAGGCACTTCCGTTTCTTGCTGGAGGCTCGTCCATTCACAGTTTTTGTGGACCACAAACCCTTGATTTTTGCCATGGCTAAGGTGTCGGAGCCGTGGTCTGCCAGGCAGCAGCGTCATCTGGCTTATATCTCCGAGTTCACTACAGACATTCGGCATGTGGCGGGGAAGGACAACCCCGTAGCTGACTGCCTCTCTCGTGCCACTATCGGGGCTGTCCACCTCGGCATCGACTACGCCCATATGGCTGCGGATCAGGTTTCGGACCCAGACATCCAGGCATGCAGGACTAAAGTTTCTGGCCTCCAGTTGGCGGACATCCCCTTCAGTGACGACGGCACAACGCTGCTTTGTGACGTGTCCATGGAGCAGCCGCGCCCCGTGGTTCCACATGCATGGAGACGGCAAGTTTTCGAGGCCATACATGGCCTCTCACACCCAGGCAGGAAACCTTCGCAGCGCCTGATTGCGGCGAAATTTGTCTGGCCCAGGATGAAGGTTGACATTGGTTGGTGGGTCAGGACCTGCGTGCCATGCCAACGTGCGAAGGTCCATCGTCATGTTAAGGCCCCGCTGGAGCGGTTCACGGTCCCGGAAAGACGCTTCGACCACGTCAACATTGATCTGGTGGGTCCCCTTCCCGCCTCCAGGGGGTACACTCACCTTCTGACGATGGTGGACAGGACCACCCGTTGGCCAGAGGCCGTCCCACTGACGGAGACTACCACAGCTGAGGTGGCCCGCGCATTCATCGGCACCTGGGTCTCCCGGTTTGGGGTCCCCTCAGACCTTTCCTCTGATCGGGGGGCCCAGTTCACTTCTGGCTTATGGACTTCCATTACTCAGCAGCTGGGTGTCTCCCTCCACCGCACTACGGCTTACCACCCACAGGCCAATGGCCTGTGTGAACGTTTTCACCGGTCCATGAAGGCTGCCCTTAAAGCCGATCTCCGGGGCGACGGCTGGGTCGACAGGCTTCCTTGGGTGATGCTGGGACTCCGTACTGCACCTAAGGAGGACCTCCTTTCGTCCTCTGCTGAGCTGGTGTACGGCCAACCCCTCCGGGTTCCGGGGGATTTCCTCCCCTGTGCTACAGTCCCCTGGTCAGCACCAGAACAGCGAAGTGCGCTGCTGGACAAGGCCAAGTCCTTCCGGCCGATCCCTACCTCATGCCACGGCGTTCCTAAGGTACGTGTCCCGCCTGATCTGAAGGCAGCGGGGTATGTCTTTATCCGCCAAGACGCCCATCGAGCCCCTCTGCAACCGCCCTATGATGGTCCCTACCGGGTCGTGGAGACAGGCGACAAATCCTTTATTATCGACATGGGGGGTAGTAAGGAACGCATCTCGGTGGATCGCCTTAAGCCAGCTCATCTGGACTTGGACCGTCCCATCGAGGTGGCCCACCCGCCCCGCCGCGGTCACCCCCCTGTTAAAACAGTCCCGACCCTAGCTCCTGCAGACCCCCTGCCCTGCCGTCCGAGGCCGGCCAAACGTCCGCCTGTTGTTTTTCCCCTGCCTCGGTCTCCTGTGCCTGCTCAAGGGCGCCAGAGTCGCTTTGGGCGAGTTATCAGAGTCCCTGACCGTTTTTTGGGGCCGGTTCTTGTGAATTCTGGGGGGACGTGTGTAGTGACCGCTCGTTGGCGAGCAGAGTATTCGTAATTCACGGCGTTCCAGCCTTGTACAAAGCACTGTTGATATGTTTGTGTTTACTCAATCACCCAGGCTGCTTAGCGGGTGATATGACGGGATATAAGTGGGACAAAGATGAATGAATGTTGTTGTTGTCAGTACGCATGCAGAGAGTGAGAATAAAGCACATGATTGTTTTTCTACCGGCAAACCGACTACATCGTCCTGTTATTGCCGTCACTCCTACAATACTACCTTTCAATTTGTAGTTAATTTATACTGCATTTTTAATCTATACTGTTAATCTACATAATACATAGTTAATCTATACTGCATACTGCAGATGTTAGCCAGAGTGGCTTCAACCCTGGTGTTTTTTAGTGTTTTTAAGTACATTTGTATGTACATTTTTATTTTAGTACTTATAGGGAACGGTTGTGTAAATAGTACCTACAGCAGACTAGACTTACTAGAAGTTGGTGCGCAAAACGAGAGGACTGTAACAACGGAATTCTTGAAACAACAAAGGATTCCACTCGACATTGCTCGGTCGCCGGGTGAACAATACTACGCTCTCCCAACACTCAAGCGCAAACGACGGTGGCGAGACCGTAAGCAACGCCGAGGACGAAGGGGGGGCCTGCTAGCCAGGCTGAGGAGAAGCCAGAATAAACCTGCTTTGCCGAGTATTTTCCTATCCAACGTCAGGTCTCTGGCAAACAAGATGGACGAATTGAGACTGCATGTCGTTACCAATAACATCGTGGGAGATAGCTGTGTGATTATTCTCACGGAAACCTGGCTAAATTACACTATCCTGGACTCCGCGGTAGCCCTAGAAGGAAGGACCCTACACCGGGCAGACCGGACTTTGCTTAGTGGGAAGACCCGCGGAGGCGGGCTCATTATATCTACGAAGGACAGCTGGTGCTTAAACACGAAAACTGTAAGTAGCCACTGCTCCCCAGACCTGGAATACTTGACTGTTAAATGCCGACCCACTTACCTCCCGAGGGAATTCAACGCAGTGTACATTACATGTGTTTACATTGCACCAAACGCGGATGGTAGCTTAGCATTGGCGCGGCTATATGACGTCATCAGTGGTGAACAGAGCGCGGACCCACAGGCAGTCCATATTATCGCCGGAGACTTTAATCATGCTGACCTGAAGGTAGTACTACCCAAGTTCTATCAGCATGTTAAATGTGCAACAAGAGGAGAAAAAACACTGGATAAGGTATACACCAACATCAAGCGTGCTTACAAGGCTAGACCGCTAGCTCATCTAGGCATGTCTGACCATGTGTCAATCCTCCTGATCCCAGCCTACACTACCATGAGGAAAAAGTGCTCCCATCACCACTAAGACTGTCAGAACCTGGCCAGAAGGGTCCGCTCCACTGCAGATCTGCCTAAATGACACCTCATGGCAGGAATATGAGCATGAGGACCTGGAACAGTTCACGTCGTCGGTTCTGAACCACATAGTGAACTGCACCAACTCAGTCACCGTGGCGTGGACAAACGGGTCCGGGTCTACTTTCAACCCGTTCACACGCTCACACGCCGCGTGTGTCTTACGCCCAATGCGTGAGACTTGAGATCCCTGATCTTAACGACAGCAAAAGTGATGGATGTCAGAAATACATTACCTGGAGATTCAATAAGGTACTGTTATATGACAGGATATGGGTTAGGGTTATATGACACCTGTAGCGAGATCATTTATTGAATAGAACAATCAAACGTTCAAAAATAATCCATAAGCGATCAAAACCCGAAAAATAACAAACAATGCGTAGATTATAGAATATGCGTATAATGCGGTCAACAAAAATACATCGCTCCCCTCTCTCTCCACTACCGCCATGCAAGATGCGCAGGTGCTTAAATTACCTTGCAATATCACCCCCCATAACCATATGACTTCGCAATACGGTGATCAAGGCAATAAACAAACAATCAAAGTAAACTCACAATAAACCCATTAGCCTGTTATACTAAATACCCCCCTACAACACCTCAGGCAGACTGAAAGGACACACATTGCCTATGTCATTACTTTTCTCCATATAACGACGTCGGATGGGAGTTAGAATCGGTGCTCTATTATTCTACCTAGCCCAGAGTCCCCGGATGAGTGCCTCTAAAACTGAATTGTATTTTGAGAAAAACTGAATTGTATTTTGAGAAAAACCGAATTGTATTTTGAGAAAAACCGAATTGTATTTTGAGAAACTGAATTTGAAAACTGAATTAAAATAATGAAAACTGAATTGAATACAATTCAATCTGTCAAATACAATTCAGTTTGTGCTCAGATTCAATTCAATCTGTCAAATACAATTCAATCTGTCAAATACAATTCAGATCTGTGAAATACAAATCAAGTTGTGCTCATATTCAATTCAGATCTGTCAAATACAATTCAATTTCTGCTGGCACTAAAATAGCTCCATACCCGTCTCCCTCGACGGACCGCGGTCCACTCGTCGCTCATGGTAAGTGTTCAATGGATGCTAGCCAAACTAAAAGAAGGTAAGAAGATAAAAGATAAAAGAAGAAATATAGGCCTAAATTCAAGGCCTGCTGACTATGATTCCTGTTATTCCTGTCATATCTATTTGTTTTTGTTTTTAAAAAAACTTTTTTTTGCCTTGAAGCAGGGGTGGAAAGAAGGTCCCTCTCATACAAAGGACTCTAAAGGTACACCAAATTCACATTGTGACTTGAAGAAACACACAAAGGTGCTTTTAAAGTGCAAAACTCACTCCACACTCACACTGTGATTTGAAGAAACACACAAGGTGCTTTTAAAGTGAAAAACTCACTCCACACTAACACACACCACACACTCCATGTGTAAGGGAGTCTCAAAAGTTGGAGAGACCTAATTTCCCCTCCCCCAACCATGTGCAAAAGGCAATTTGTTTGTACACATTTGTTTGTGCAAACTACTGGCAGAAATAAATAATTTAAAAAGTATATATGGGTTACCTGTCCCAACCTATCAAGAATGTTTTAAAAGTCAAGCAAGACTGATATCATAAAACAAAAAAGGCTAAAAGAAAGAAAGAGCTCCAACGTTTACGGCACACTGTGCCTTCATCAGGGAGAATTGAAGAATGAACCAGGAAGAGGAAGTTTAAATAGAAAAAGGAAGGGGAGGAGTTCAAAAAAAAGGGGGGGGGGGAAAGTCCACACCTGAAAACTGAGGCCCTGTCCACACCAATACGTTTTTTTGATAAACGTTTTTCGTATATAAATATGACCGTCCACACCAGCATGTTTATAAACAATGTCTGTATCCACATGCATACGCATGAACGCAATATAAACGCTGTCATTGAGCATTCCACACCAGGGCCCTATTCCACAAAGCTCGATAAAGTTCTAAGCCTCGATAAAGTTCTAAGCCTCGGAAATGTTAGCTTGCGTTCGGTGCAGGCACGCGGGAAGGTATTTTGACTGGGGGTGCTGAGGTGCTGTCTATATACGCTACAGGGAAAAAAATTGCCAGGGAAAACATTATAACGATTTCTCTCCCTCCCTCCCTCCCTCCCTCTCGCTGATTGCTCGTTCGCTCACACGCACACAGTGGCATAACGACGGGCCCCAACGCACGGGCAATAATAGTTAAGCACGCACGCACCCACACACTACAACGACGTAACGTTAAATATTTTACCAACAATGTGTTGGAATTTACAGTAATTTCCACTCAGCTCACAGTGTCCCACAATGTCCACAAACATGATGTTGACCATTATTACAGACAGCATTCCATGTCGATTGTTATTGCCTCTTGGAAGCCCTTCGCTGCCGAAGAATCGGATGGATCTGAATATCAGTTCTAATACGTTTCTGGCCGTCTGTTGCTCTTTCTCAACAACGTCCGACAGTAGAGCATTAATGGGAGTGTTGTTAAGCGAAGCAAGCAACTGCATCAGCATCTTCTTCCAACTCCACTTCAATTGTTCTGGCTGATTTAGCATTTTTGCTAAAGAACTCAGAGATTCCCTAGCAAGATATGACCATGTGATCACTAACATTAAAACTAACAAACACATTTTTACATTTATTACAAAAAACACATTTATTTTTATTCCCAAAAGCAACAATAGTTATTATATTGTTTTAACTTATTGTTTGAATAATATTTTTATTTTTTAAATTCAGGCAGGAGGAGCTCCTTCTGCCTGCCGCTAGGGGGTGCTGCAGCACCCTCAGCACCCCCCTTCCCGCGTCCCTGGTTCGGTGCCATCAATGTGGCTCAAATAATTCGCTGCTTGGTTGAGCTCCTTCTGAGTCAGATATAATTAGCCTGGTCCCGACCAGGCTAAAACACAGGCTATAGTCATCCGTGCGTCAAAAAAGGCTCACAGGCGGAAACTAAACCCTGAACGAAAGTTCCTCATGTGTCTTTTAGGAAATATTAGTTCCCACTTCACATGAGATAGATAGATTAGATAGTTTGATTAGATAGTTTGACTGTGTGATAGATAGATAATTTGATATTTTGAAAGTGTGATCGATCGATAGATAGTTTGATTGTGTGATAGATAACTTGATATTTTGAAAGTGTGATAGATAGATCGATAAAGAAAAGAGTGTAAGAAGTAATTGTCTCAACTTGCATTACCGTTATCACAGCGGTCTAGCTGGTGTAGTGGTTAAGGCTGCGGACTCGAGTTCCAAAGGTTGCGAGTTCGAGACTTGACTAAGTCATTCTTTTTTTTTTTTTACATTTAACCGAAGATTTCATGCAAAGGTTTCAAACACCATTGTAATCGTGTCAGTTCTTGTAAATTGGCCTGCACCATCATTTTATAGCCTACATACTTTTTTAGATGAGATTTTAGATTAGATTCAGACAACAAAATGCAGTAAAAAGTGCGTCTCAAGAGGGATTCGAACCACCGATATAAAATGACGAATAAATCCTGTGGCAGCGGTCGGTACCACTAGGCCATTGTGGCGATATGACGGTTTGTAGCCTGCTGCTGATATCACCACAGTAGTAATATTCATTTATTAAAATATGAACATATAACAATAACTGGGGCTAGTATGACCTACGCATTTAATCGGTCAGCAATTTCTTGCCAAACCATTTCCCTCGCCTTGTTAATTGCGGCAGTATTGCACTATTTTACATCTTATTTTTCCGTCTTCATAAAAATCAATAATTCGGAATGCTGCGCAAATGTAGTACCCCTGCAGAGTGGAGTATCTTCATTTCGACAGATCGACTCTTCTGGGCTGCGTATGTCTGCGTGCACGCGCCCATATCGAAGATTTGTAAGCCTGTCTTCTGTGAACACTGATGACACAAGGCTGATCCTCATTCGAGGAATCACCTGAGGCTTGAATACCAATCTCGAGGTCCCTGAGCGCCGCATTTAATTATAGCGCGGCTATATTAAGCCACCGTTAGTGGAATATGGCCCAGTAGTCGGTGATATAATATTATCCCCATAGCCCCGCTGACCAATCAGACGCCTCTGTCTCTCAATGTTCTCGATCATTAACAGTGAAAGAACTAGAAGCACTTTGTACACATCCATTTTCCTCACTTGTGTAGCCTCGACCACCGTTGCCTGTTGTAAACATAGTAGTTACTGGTGCCAGGATATGACGTTGGAGGGAACAGCAAACAGCTGCAGTGCGCATGATCATAGAAATCTACGCGCATGATGTCGTGACGAATACAAAAAGCTCCGTCTCTCTCGTCCACACGTCAAAAATATACGGCGAATATACAGCGTTTTTAAACATCTTCACTCTGGCAGGCGTTTTTAAACATCTTCGTTTTCAGGGGGCAAAAACTCGTTTGCGTCTGGACGAACCCCCCAAAACGAATATAAAAATCCACGTTTATCAAAAAAACGTATAGGTGTGGACAGGGCCTCAATGTTTGTGTCTGTTGTAGTGTCTGTTCTGGTTGTCTGTGTCTGTATCTATTTAAAAACATAAATAGGAGATGAGTCCAGTCCAGGGGATCCTTGATAATTGGCCAATCAACTCCAGCAGTGGCCAATCAACTCCAGCTAATCAACACCAGCCAATCATCTCCAAACCAGCCAATCATCAGAGGCCACACCATACAAAAGACAGTGAGAGAAAACTAGCAGCAGCTGTGTGATCCATTCACACAGTTCCCACCATTTTGTTGTATACCATGCGGGTGGATACTTTGTTAGAGAGCATTTTGGTTTAGTTTGTTAGTTGTGTTCTGTGTTTAGTGATACTTTGTTAGAGATCTTTTAGTTATGATTTAGTTGATACTTTGTTTAGTTATGATTTAGTTGATACTTTGTGTTTTGTATTCAATGGTCACTTTATACTTTAAGGATTTGTTATTAGTGACTTTTTGGTTTATTGTTTTAAGAACCATCCTCGGGATGTGTTTATTGTTTGTTTTGTTTTGAGGCATTTGTTTGTAGTTTCCAATTCTGTTTTTAGCACAGTGTTTTATTTGTATAGTATAGTATAGTGGATAGTGGATATAGCCTTTCTGTACCATAACTTCTAACATGGGTAAATTACCACAATTTAGCTACTAGCGACGTCGCAAGTGGCAAGGTAAAAGTGTGTACATTTTGTAATTAGGCTAACAAAAATGGTCAAGTGGTAGGGTACTATCTGTTATAGTGAGTCGCAGAAGAAATTAAGTAATTATTTGTTGATAACTATGTAATAACTGTTACTATGTGGACCGGTCGATCTGTGGACTGCGGGTCCGGTGGTAAAGAAACACGAGGACAAAATAATTGAGCGACGCAGCCCACTGCCTGACCACCAAAGTTGAAGTTAATATCAGTGATATTGTTAGAGGGTTTGTTTCAGAAAACAAAAAGCATGTTTGGTAATTCAAGAACTGGGAGGTATTCCATCAATGTTCCATCCATCTCGTGAGACTTATGAAAATAAGCCTGGATTTTCCTTTAGCGACCTTGATGGAATACCCCCCTGCCAGGCACGCGGGAAGGTATTTTGACTGGGGGTGCTGAGGTGCTGTCTATATACGCTACAGGGAAAAAAATTGCCAGGGAAAAAATTATAACGATTTCTCTCCCTCCCTCTCGCTGATTGCTCGTTCGCTCACACGCACACAGTGGCATAACGACGGGCCCCAATGCACGGGCAATAATAGTTAAGCACGCACGCATGCACCCACACACTACAAAGACGTAACGTTAAATATTTTACCAACAATGTGTTGGAATTTACAGTAATTCCCACTCAGCTCACAGTGTCCCACAATGTCCACAAACATGATGTTGACCATTATTACAGACAGCACTCCATGTCGATTGGTATTGCATCTTAACGGAAGCCCTTCGCTGCCGAAGAATCGGATGGATCTGAATATCAGTTCTAATACGTTTCTGGCCGTCTGTTGCTCTTTCTCAACAACGTCCGACAGTAGAGCATTAATGGGAGTGTTGTTAAGCGAAGCAAGCAATCTCACCGATTCTGAATGTATGTCAGACATCTCGTGTTGGCTAAACTTACAAAAGCCTCCTACTGTAAATGCACTTGTCTTTCTGTCGTGGTGCCTTAACCCCTTCTCTATATAGCTTTACTGCAAGAGAAGCAAAGAACAGGGTCTCTTTCAGTGACATAATGCAACCATTTCCACCTGGTAAACCAGCTTTTTTTAAATGAAATGAAACTCGAATGTCTCTGTTCCAATTTTCCTCCCAGGAAAACGTATGTCTGGTCGACACGGCTCGTCAAACGGGGGTGGGGGTGGGGGTGTCAAGACTCGGATGTCAAGTCCCTAGCAAGATATGACCATGTGATCACTAACATTAAAACTAACAAACACATTTTTACATTTATTACAAAAAACACATTTATTTTTATTCCCAAAAGCAACAATAGTTATTATATTGTTTTAAATTATTGTTTGAATAATATTTTTATTTTTAAAATTCAGGCAGGAGGAGCTCCTTCTGCTTGCCGCTAGGGGGTGCTGCAGCACCCTCAGCACCCCCCTTCCCGCGTCCCTGCCCCCTGCTGTTCCCATTTATGACCCCAAGGGTCAACAGATGATAAGACGGAGTGATGAAATAACAGAGGCAAGGAGATAAAAACTAAAATGTTTTCAGGTACAAAACTTTGTTTCTTTCCACAGATTTCCACAGACATCCCATATGAATGATGGAAGAACAGTTTAAAGCTCTATCATTGGACCAGGAATCACATCTTATTCTAAAATGCATTGTTCATGGGGATATTAGGAAACTGAGGAGACTGATTAAAAGCCATGACATAAATGGACAGTACAAGTTTCCTTCTGGGACCTTTTTGGATCATGTAACCCCTCTAATTGCTGCTGTTATATCTACAAATGAGGACATTTGTAAAATCCTTCTCAAAGATGGTGCTGATCCCAACAGACTATCAAGTGAAGGTTTCACAGCACTGCAATATGCCTGTATGAACAAAGCTATACCTCTCAGTATAGTGAAGACCTTACTGGAAGCAAAAGCGAACCCCAATTATGATTTAATTCATACTGGTCACGGAATTGTACACACTGCACTTCAAATTTCAGCCGAAAATTACAGAACGGATATCATGAGAGAGCTTATCTATGCTGGTGCAACAGAAATGAATGAATGAATGGACTTTATTGTCATTGCTACAGTACAGGTACCAAACAACGAAATTTAGGAGGGGTGGCTCCCCTGGTGTTAGGAAAGGAAAAAAAAAAAAAAAAACTTTTTAGAAAAAGAAAAAAAAATCACAAGGAGGTAAGGAGCTGGTTTACATAAATAAAGGCTATGTACACAATTCACTGTACTATACTGCACAGATAGTCAACTGGGGTTGTCATATTGCACAACAGTATTTTTTCACGTTATTTAAAGTGTCACAGTTTGCAGGCTTGAAATGTACATGTTTGTGCCTCAGCACTACACCTGATTTTTTCAGTCCAGCAGCTGCCATACAATCCGTCCAGTAGAACCATGTTCTTCAGCACTGCCTGGGTCTGATGTTCTTAATAAATTACTTACCAAACATATCCATCACTTGGCTAAGAACAATGATTTAATTTCCAAAATTGAGCCTTTTCTCAGTTTTTATAATGCATCAATGACAGAAAAAGCAGCTGATGTTTTCAAACGCTTTGAATCGCTCTTGCTAGAGGAGGAGCCTCAAAGTAATAGGACTATGATTGAAGTATCCCTCAACGTGGAAGTTCCAGGTGCAGAGGAATGGCAACAGACAGAGAGCATGTTCTCAACCTCATGAAGATGATTAGTGGCACATCAAAGTGATGATTGGAGTGTGTTTTATTCACACAACCAGTTCAAACAAGTTCAGTTTGAATGTTTTAAGTTAAACCCTTCATGCATTCTTTGTTTTTTTTTAGCATGTGGTCAATATCAGGCGTGTTACTATTGTTCGTTTCTACCCTGGTCTTTTGTTTTCTTTTCATGTTCTGTACCTTAAGTTGTTCTGGTAGCTTCCATTGTTCATGAGGGGTAGTGGTGGTCTAGTGGATAGTGAGTTGGACTTGTGATCAGAAGGTTGTGAGTTCAAATCCCGCCTGAAACCACACCACTACTAGTGTGCCCTTGAGTAAGGCACTTAGCCCTCAGTTACTCCAGGGGGAATGTCCCTGTAATTTGTAATTGTAAATCGCTTTGGATTAAAAGCGTCTGCTAAATGTCAACATTATTACATGCATAAAGTGGCTGAGGGACTCCAAGAATCTACATATCTTCATTGAGAGTGCAAGCAAGCGTTTTTCAAAAGCTCCTCCAGGGATTCTCGATTTTGGTGCGTTAAAAGCACTGTACCATTTTTTTTTTAACTATTAGAGTGGGAGAGATACCCTGAGGTATCACTTGCTATGATTCCAAAACTAGTGGAACTGCTTTCTTCATCGGAAGATCCTGTATTGACATTAGTTGTGAGAGCACTCTATGTGATCACGCAGAAGACAAAAGGCAAAGATGATTGGAGTGACTCCCTCATTGATGAATTGTGTCATCACATTGTCCGTTGCACACAGCTAAAAGAATGTTCCTCTAAACTGAAGATGTTTGCCTATGGGGTACTTGCAAATCTCATGACATGCACCCCAGGGATCCTCAGATCACTAGAACTTCTTCCTGTGTCTGATGAACTGCTTCTTTATGTAGATTTGTTGATGGAAGAGACCCTGAAAGAAAACCTGAGGAAACTGAATGGATTCTTAGAAAATCAAGAGAGTGCAGTCCCCAAATCAACAAGACAAGATTCAGAAGATAGTCCTAGCTCAGGAAACAAGAAGAAGAAAAAGAAGAAAAAGAAGAGGAATGCAGAGATGTCAAAAGAGACAGACAAACAAGAAAGCAATGCATGTGTAGTCTCTGATACTCTATCTTCTCCTGTTGAAGAATCTGCTTTAGATGGTGTTAAGCCATTCATTACTACCACTGAGACATCACCATTATGATCAATATCATGCACGCAGCATATTACATAGCAAATACTTTTGGAACTTTTTACTTATTGAGCCTGCACTGTTCTATGTATTTTATTGAATGTTTTCTGTTTTCTGTATTGAATGTTTTCTGCCCTAACTGAGCTGTTTGACAACAACATTTCCCCATTGGGGACAATAAAGGTTTTCAATCAATCAATCAATCAAAGGAGGAGCTGCCTTTCACACAGTTTCCAACGCTACATGGGCTCATCAACAGGACTGGGGGCAAGCTTCCAGACTGTTATACCTCCGACAAGGCATGTGCTAGGTATGTACAGTAGGCTACCTATTAACCCATTCACAGCATCATTATAATAATTTGTTTGAATATAGTGTTCCACACAGTCCTCATGGCCTAACAATGAAGACATAGAAAATAATGTTTGACTATACTTTTTAATTATAAAGGGTACTGTTTTTGCCCTTTGATTCAGATTCATAGTGGGAATGTATGACATGGAGAGGGAGAGAAAGCCAATTATTTCTCCATACTTATTGACGGGGCGACGGATAGCGCTAGGCTAGAGAACGAGCTGCTCTACGTTCGCTATCTGTCAGCTGAGGGGCCAGTAAACGCTTACCTGTCCATTGAGGATGTAAAGAATGGCAATGCAGCCGGGGTCCTGGACACCATCTATGCAGGTAGTGATTCTCCCTGCAATCTCTCTCTCTGCACCATGGAATGGCTACCTTCAGTGATATTGAGAGGATCACTGGTAAGATCAACCTCATCCATAAAGTCAATATGGATGAACTATATGATGAATGCACCACAGCAAATGCCACTTTGAAGGGGCTCAGGGAGGGTGCAGAAGATGAGTGGAAGTCCAAAGCTGTGGCTGCCAGGTGGGTGGCTATCTTTGATTGATTGATTGATTGAATACTTTATTAGAAGATTTGCAGAAGTAGGTACATGAAAGTACATATTACATACAAGGTCAACTAACAGGATAAAAACCCAAGAAAGCCACTGGCTTATTTCAATTGGGGTCCTTGATACTCAATTCAAGTACTCAATTCTCTTTCAAGCAGCTGACCTGCCTAACATGCTGTCCGTCATCAGCCACATCCTGAGGGTCCCAGCATCCACTGGATATGTGGAAAGGATCTTTTCCACAATGACCAGCAAATGTAGTGACTGCAGGAACAGGTGCTCCTGCAGTCTGGTACATAGACCTCTCAGAGAGAAAGGCCTCCCTGCTCCGAGAAGTGCTGAAACTCCAACCAGAGAAGAAACCAGTAACGCTGGTGGACTGGTCAGATGAAGATTGTGAAGTGAGGAGTTTCCTTCAGTGTCTGCCCTACGTCTCACAGCTCAGTTGTGATGATAAGTTTGATAAGAAGTTCCTGGGGAAGCTCTTCTGTCAAGCAGCAGAGTGGGAGGAGCAGACAGGAGAGAAGATACTGAAGCTGTTATCATCAGTGTGCAGTTACAGCACTTTCCCCCTCCGTGATGATGATGATGATGATGACGATGATGATAATGATGATAAGTGTCAAAGTGATTTCCTGCTGGACCTGTACTCCCATGTGAAGGACTATGAGACTCAAACAGGCAGGAGTGTCCTTCCTGAATTACAGCCAGTTTACTAGTCAGCTCCTGCTGTCTGGTCCATAGACATCTCAGAGAGAAAGGCCTCCCTACTCCTAGAAGTGCTGAAGCTCCAACCAGAGAAGAAACCAGTAAAGCTGAAGGGCTGGTCAGATGGAGAGAGTGAAGTGAGGAGTTTCCTTCAGTGCCTGCCCTACATCTCACAGCTCAGTTGTTATGATAAGTTTGATAAGAAGTTCCTGGGGAAGCTCTTCTGTCAAGCAGCAGAGTGGGAGGAGCAGACAGGAGAGAAGACACTGAAGCTGTTATCATCAGTGTGCAGTTACAGCACTTTCCCCCTCCGTGATGATGATGATGATGATGATGATAATGATGATAAGTGTCAAAGTGATTTCCTGCTGGACCTGTACTCCCATGTGAAGGACTATGAGACTCAAACAGGCAGGAGTGTCCTTCCTGAATTACAGCCAGTTTACCAGTCAGCTCCTGCAGTCTGGTAGACCTCTCAGAGAGAGAGAAAAGCCATTGACACGATCTCTGTCGCCTATTTGGACTAAAACAATGGAAATAGATTTAGATTTGTATTTCATTATGTTTGTTGAGTTATCGTGTAGGCCATCGTTTCTCAACGGGGGCGGGCGTTCAGACAACATCGGGGGGCGCTGGAACAAATATTTTTTAAAGGGGGGCGTTGAGGTGTTCTTGGGGGGCGTTCGTTCACGCATAAAGTATTTTTCTCATGAAAAACAGCTGTGTTATTACGGGCACATTCGTAAATGCACGAACGGTCAGTTCGCTCGGACAAACCGTGTTTTCAGTCAGAGCACCCATCTCTGAGCGCTCCCAGAGCGCAGTGTTCTGAACTTGGCCGGGCTCTGTGACGCAGACACACGTAGCGCCACAAGTTTCCAATGTGTCTGGGTAAGCTGCATTGTAGAAGAATCTTGACAGTTCATGTACAGTGCAGAAATTGCAATACTATGCTACGATAGAAAGAACCCCGGTTCATCCCATCTGTAACATCATGTTGACCAATGCCCAACTTCTATGAGTGTTTTCCTTGTAGGCTATGCTTGAGTGACATATGTTTCAGTTTGTGGGCTCATTGTAATTGTTGCGTTCGCTTCGTTCGCTTCCTTTCAATACAGCTTATTTAATTTAGTTAAAATGAGTGCTAATACCATACCACCATACCAGAACATCACAGCAGGAACAACCTATCTCAAAAAAGCGATCGTAATAAACCAGTCCTGAAAGTTCTCTGTCGCTTACCAATAATCGAACCTAGAGAAATCAGCTACGAATGTCCCCTCCCCTCGCAGGTTCATCACAGTATATTACATAAATGTATTACTGTTAAGTGTTGTTGTGGATGTTATCCCTAGTGCCATTCTGAGGTTAGCATTGCGATGTGTTTGCAAACTAAAATATACGATCGCTTTTTTGTGATATGTTGCTCTTCTTGTGATGTCCTGGAAACGAACGCATCAGCTGCAGCGTCTTTTGTATTGATCAGCTGTCAGCTGTGTTATTACGGGTACGTTCGTAAATGCACAAACGGTCAGTTCACTCGGACAAAACCGTGTTTTCAGTCAGAGCGCAGAGCTCTGAACTTTGGAACTTTGTTATGTTTTGATATGTTTTGATATGAGAAATTCGAAGTGGTCAGTTTATGAAAATACTACCATAGAATACTAAATAAAATATTTAAATAATAGCCCCCTAGCGTTTGCCGCCATATTGTGACACCACCCCCCCCCCAAAGTCCAATAAAAAATGAATAAATATTAGCATCATAAAACAGCAATTTGGAGAAATGCAACACCAGCACACTTAAAAAAAACGAACAATGTTAGTTGTAATGTACAGTTCTGCATCCTACTGTTTGTTCTGCATCGGACATGTGTGAAATTGTATTTGTTTAACACTCAGAAACAGCATTTTTATTCACATTCACATGGCTTTTCTGCTCTCTGGTAAACTAATGATAATGATATTCCAACTGCCCAGTTAAATCCAATCTATTATTTGGCATTCAGTGACATGCTTTTTAAATGATATAACACAGAATATTAGTCAACATTAATATTTAGGGAAGAAAATAAGCCTACTTTTTTTGATGGGGGGGGCGGTAAGAGGCCTGGATAATGGACAGGGGGGCGCTGGCCCAAAAAAGGTTGAGAACCACTGGTGTAGGCTATAAAGTGCTGTGGCTAATGTGTTTTAAAAAGAGTGTGTTTAATGTCCCGCGAACAGCGTTAGAAATAAAATAAAATTAAAAAATGTTTTTTTATTATTATTTGTTGTTTATTTGTTGTTTATTGTTCAAAGTTGACTGTCCACCATCATAAACCTTCTGTTGTCCAAAATAAAAAAATATTATAAACTAGCTAATTCACATTTATAGCCTATTACATTTTTGCCATTTAGTAGACGCCTTTATCCAAAGCGACTTACAACTAATGACTTGACAGGGAGAGCAATTTTATTATGAATGTGTTGTTGCTGAACAAAAGTACAGGTAGACTGCAATAATGTAGCCTAATAATGTATGCTACTACTGTGTTATTCGATGAAAACAAAAAAATGATCCGGTAGGGCGATTGGAACAGTCATGTTCCCGCCATTAGACGCTTAGACGTCCTCCGCGTGCGGTTGCCATGACATTCTTGTGTTTGTTATCGACCAAAAGTTGACGTTATGATAGCGAGCAAATGACGTTCTGTCCACACTATTTATAAGTCGCAACATCCAAACTGCGTCTGATAATCTGATTTAATATGGACATGGAGAACATTAAGGATGACCAACCTCCTGACAAAAACCTAATAGGACCACCGCTGTTACGAGGGGGGTCAGCGAAGAGGACTCCCCATCGCCTCTGCTGGTCGAAGAGCGACAGTACTCCAGCCCTGGACTAATTATGTGATGATTGTCACCTGTGAGTGTTTGTCTGTGTATATAGGTGTGTCCCATTTCCTTGTTCCCTTGTCAGTTGTTCATTTTTGTCTACGTGTTGAGAACCTTTTGCTGACCTATGGAATAATCCTATCCCTTGTTGACATTGTACAACCTGTCCTGGAGGACTTTACTGCCTGTTGCTTCCCAGGTACATTGACTTTATCTAGGTTGTTTGTTTATCTTATTTAGTTTGTAGCCCCTTGCTGTTATTGTTTATGGAGCCTGGTTTTGCTCTCCTTTATTTTCCTCGAACTTTTAGTCGCAAGTTTTGTTTTGTGTTGCTGTCATTATTTACTTGCGTTTCGGAGCCCTTGATTGCTCACCTTTGTTTTTGACTTGTATTCATGTCATGTTTGATGAAGCATTATTATCTCAGTAAAGAGAACCCTTATTTTACTCTTGTGTCGACCTCCGTTAATCCGAGCTGCACCGCACATGGATCCAACCCAAATCTAACTCTAGAACATTATACCAAAACGTAACAGAACAACTGACCATCATGGATCCAGTGGAGGCAGCTCAGATCCGCGCCGTGCTGGCCACTCAAGGGGCTAAGCTCACTCAGCACGACCGGGGCCTACAGGAGTTGACGGAATCCGTTCGCCAGATGTCCGTTGCCGTCCAACGCCTGGTGGACGTCCACGACGCAGCCAACGCATCGGCAGCACCACCTCCTCTACCAGCCCCTACCCTTCCCGCCCCTGCACTTCGAGAGCCTCGTCTGCCACCCCCAGAGAGGTACGACGGACGCCCCGATGGCTGCAGGGAGTTCGTGGTCCAGTGCAGCCTCGTCTTCAGCCTGCAACCAGCGTCATTCCCCACCGAGCAGTCCCGGGTAGCCTACATCACCACCCTGCTGACGGGGCGTGCTCTCTCCTGGGCGACGGCTGAGTGGGAGAGACAGACACCGCTGTGCGGGGACTCCCAGCTTTTCATTGCGGAACTTAGGAAAGTGTTTGACACTACCAGGGTGCTCTCGGGCTACGAGGCAGGCAGGCGACTCACCGCCTGCAGACAGGGCGGTCGCCTGGTGGCAGACTACGCCGTGGAGTTCCGCACCTTGGCAAGAGAGACCGGATGGGAGGAGCGCGCGGTGGTCGTGCTGTACGCTCAGGGGCTCTCGGAGGTCATGAAGGACGAGTTATCCTTCCGAGAGCTGCCTGAGCGGTTGGACGAATTAGTCGACCTCTCTCTCCGGGTGGACAACAGACGCCGGGAGCGGGACCGCGAGAGAGGGGCGGCTAGAGGTGCGCTTCTCCGCCCTACGCCGGCTGTGGAGCCAGCTCGGAGCTTCGTGGAGGCACCTCACTACGATGAGCCTATGCAACTGGGGGCGGCCCGCCTTTCTCAGACGGAGAGACAGCGCCGTCAGAGGGAGGGGCTCTGTCACTATTGCGGACGGAGTGGTCATCTGCTCGCCACCTGCCCGGAGAAGCCGGGAAACGGGCGGGCTCGCTAGTGTCGGGAGGGGCATTAGTGGGCCGCGAACCACCCTCAGCTGCGGGCGATCACCGGACCTTTTTTGGGGTAACGCTGCAGTGGGGACGCAGCATACGACGGGGGTGGGCGTTGGTTGACTCAGGGGCGGCGGGTAACCTCATGGACACGGGCCTGGCCCATGAGTGGGGCTTAACGCTCACAGACCTCCCGGTTCCGGTCCCAGTGCGCGCCTTGGATGGGCGGCCGCTGGGTTCCGGAGTCATCACCCAGTGCACAGGACCAATTCGACTCCAAGTTGAGGGGGAACAGTGGGAGCAGGTTCAATTTTTTATTATCGAGACCCCGGACTCTCCTATCGTCCTGGGACACCCATGGCTGACATCCCATAATCCCTGTATCAATTGGTCCTCAGGTCGAATCACCACCCCTACCTCAGTTCCAGCCACTACCCTCCCTACTTCATTCCCTTCCCCATCCCTGGCCTCATCCCAGCCCCTAGCTCCACCCCCTAGACCCCTTTCCACTCTGACGGCCGCTTCCACAGACATTCCAGCGGTTCCGGCTATAGTGGGCGTTCCCCAGGGCTATTGGGACCTGGGGGAGGTTTTCAGTAAACAGCGGGCCAAGGAGCTACCCCCTCACAGGTCTTACGACTGCGCCATTGACCTCCTGCCGGGCGCCACGCCCCCTCGGGGGAGACTGTTTTCCCTGTCTGGACCGGAGACCCTGGCCATGAAGGAATATATTGTGGAAGCATTCGCCGCGGGCCACATTCGTCCGTCCACCTCCCCGGCGGGTGCAGTTTTTTTTTCCGTGGCCAAGAAAGATGGGGGGCAGCGGCCGTGTATTGACTACAGGGGGTTAAACAATGTCACGGTAAAGAACAGGTATCCCCTTCCCTTGATGACGACAGCCTTTGAGTCCTTGCAGGGGGCCCGGGTCTTCACTAAGCTGGACTTACGGAATGCGTATAACTTAGTGAGGATCCGGGAGGGGGATGAATGGAAGACGGCATTCAACACCCCCAGAGGCCATTATGAATATTTAGTTATGCCGTTCGGTCTGGCCAATGCGCCAGCGGTTTTCCAAGCCTTAGTGAATTATGTCCTACGGGACCTCCTCGACCACTCGGTGTTCGTTTACCTCGATGACATTTGAATTTTTTCCAAGGACTTAGCCCAACACCGGATACACGTACGGCAGGTGCTCGAGCGCCTACTCCGCCATAAACTGTTTGTTAATGTAAAGAAGTGCGAGTTTCATGTCGACACTGTCTCCTTTCTGGGCTTCGTGGTGAACAAGGGGAACTTGCTGATGGACCCCGGGAAGGTCAGTGCAGTGTTGGACTGGCCACGACCCTCCTCTCTTAAGCATTTGCAACGCTTTTTAGGATTCGCCAATTTCTATAGGAGGTTCATTCGCGGGTTTAGTGCCTTGGCGGCCCCGTTGACAGCCCTCACCCAGACTAGCCTACGCCCCTTTTCTTGGTCCTCGGAGGCTGAGACCGCTTTCACTGCTTTAAAACAGCGCTTCACCTCAGCTCCCATCTTGGTGCACCCGGACCCGTCCCTACCGTTTGTTGTGGAGGTGGACGCTTCTGACATGGCGGTGGGGCGGTTCTCTCTCAAAGGTGTACGAATGACAGTAAAACTCACCCCTGTGCCTTTTTTTCCCGTCGCCTGTCCGCAGCGGAGCGGAACTATGATGTGGGGAACCGGGAACTGCTGGCGATTAAACTCGCGCTGGAAGAGTGGAGGCACTGGTTGGAGGGGTCCGTGCACCCTTTCCTTGTGTGTACGGACCACAAGAACCTGGCGTACATCCAGGGGGCCAAGCGATTGAACTCTCGACAGGCCAGGTGGGCACTATTCTTCACCAGGTTCCAGTTTACGATCTCCTACAGGCCGGACTCCAAAAACATCAAGCCCGACGCACTGTCTAGGCAGTTCGATCCTGTGGACCTGGTGGAGAGTACAGAGTCCATCATCCCCACTGGCCTGGTCGTCGCCCCCGTTTCCTGGGGGATCGACAGGGTGGTGAAGACGGCATTGAGGCGGGAGCCCGACCCGGGCGGGGGGTCCGCCGGGTAGGCTGTTCGTGCCGAAGACGGCGCGCGCACGGCTGCTGCAGTGGGCACACGCGTCCTCCCTCACCAGCCATCCGGGGGCCACCAGGACTTTGGACTTCATTCGGAGGAGGTTCTGGTGGCCCACAGCAGAGGGGGACACGCGGGCCTTTGTGACAGCCTGCCCTCTATGCGCGCGCAGTAAGACCTCCCGGCAACGGCCGGTGGGACTCCTGCGTCCCTTGTCCATCCCCAAACGCCCCTGGTCCCATATTTCTCTGGACTTTATATCGGCCCTCCCACCATCTGACGGGTTCACCACCATACTGGTGGTGGTGGACCGTTTTTCTAGCGGCCCACTTTATTCCCCTTCCCAAACTCCCCTCGGCCCAAGAGACGGCGGAACTTATGGTCCAGCACGTTTTCCGGGTGTCCGCTGGATATGGTGTCAGACCGGGGACCTCAATTCGCCTCCAGGTTCTGGAGAGCCTTCGCCACCAGCCTCGGCGCCTCCGTCAGCCTGTCCTCCGGATTCCATCCTCAATCTAATGGGCAGACGGAGCGCGTCAACCAGGACCTGGAGGGCGTTTTGAGGTGTTACGTCTCCGGCAATCCGGCGACTTGGAGTCGGTGGCTGGCGTGGGCTGAATACGCTCACAACACCCTCCTCTGCTCATCCACGGGCCTCTCCCCGTTCCAGTGCCAATACGGGTATCAGCCCCCCCTATTCCCCGAGCAGGAGGAGGAAGCGGCTGTTCCTTTGGTTCAAGCCCATGTCAGCCGCTGTCGCCGTACCTGGAAGCGGGTGAGGGCGGCGCTCATGCGAGCCTCCGAAAGATCCCAACGCCAGGCTAACCGCAGGCGTCGCCCAGCCCCCATCTTCCGCCCGGGCCAGAGGGTCTGGCTCTCTACCCGGGATCTTCCCCTCCGGGTAGAGTCACGGAAGCTGGCTCCACGGTTCGTGGGTCCCTTCAGAGTGGTTCGGCGGGTCAATACCGTGACCTATAGACTACAACTCCCACCTTCCATGCGGGTCCATCCCACTTTCCACGTCTCCCTACTCAAGCCTGTGGTTTATTCCCCCATGGTTCCCCCACCCCGCCCCGCCCCCCCGCCCCGTCTCATTGATGGACAACCGGCCTACACGGTCAACAGGATCATTGACTGCCGGAAGGTGGGTAGGGCCCTCCAATTTCTGGTGGACTGGGAGGGTTATGGGCCTGAGGAGCGTACCTGGGTGCCTCGGCGGGATATTCTGGATCCGAGCCTCATTACGGACTTTCGCCGGCTCCATCCCGAGGCACCCGGGTGAACTTCTGGTGCCGTTCGTCAGGGGGGGGCACTGTTACGAGGGGGGTCAGCGAAGAGGACTCCCCATCGCCTCTGCTGGTCGAAGAGCGACAGTACTCCAGCCCTGGACTAATTATGTGATGATTGTCACCTGTGAGTGTTTGTCTGTGTATATAGGTGTGTCCCATTTCCTTGTTCCCTTGTCAGTTGTTCATTTTTGTCTACGTGTTGAGAACCTTTTGCTGACCTATGGAATAATCCTATCCCTTGTTGACATTGTACAACCTGTCCTGGAGGACTTTACTGCCTGGTGCTTCGCAGGTACATTGACTTTATCTAGGTTGTTTGTTTATCTTATTTAGTTTGTAGCCCCTTGCTGTTATTGTTTATGGAGCCTGGTTTTGCTCTCCTTTATTTTCCTCGAACTTTTAGTCGCAAGTTTTGTTTTGTGTTGCTGTCATTATTTACTTGCGTTTCGGAGCCCTTGATTGCTCACTTTTGTTTTTGACTTGTATTCGTGTCATGTTTGATGAAGCATTATTATCTCAGTAAAGAGAACCCTTATTTTACTCTTGTGTCGACCTCCGTTAATCCGAGCTGCACCGCACATGGATCCAACCCAAATCTAACGCTAGAACATTATACCAAAACGTAACACACCGCTGCCTCCTGTCTCAGAGGCTGGAGCTGTGTGCCCTGCTGTGCCCAGAGGAACGGGGAGGCCAGAGTGGACAAGCAGCAGTCAAGTCAATGAATGGGGACCGACTTACCAGTACCACCAGCTCTGATTGGAGGAGGAAAGATAAAGAGAGGAGGACTCCTCAACAAGAAGAGCAGCCCTTCCCTCTTCCACCAAAGTTCGCCTCAGGAAAGGAAGGCGGCAAAAGCAATCCTTACCATGGAAAGGGGGACAAGAAGAAAACCAGCAGCCGGAAAGAAGAATCAAAAGATTTCCTGTCACTCTTTCCACCTGGTCTCCTTCCCCCATGTGGCTGGCCCCCCAGAGCAGGGCTGGACAACACCACCTACGGCCCAGACTCAGACGTGTCGGCCTTATCCAGCATGCTTCTCTCCTGGTACCTGTGTGGTTACCACTCTGGCTATTACATGGGAAGACAACAGACTGAAGTGAGCTGCAAGTGGGATGATAAAGAGAAACATGAGGCCAAGAGCACAGAGAAATAAGGATGGTCACAGTCCATGTGTTGGAAGACGAAATGGGACAAGAGTTGGGGGTTGAAAAAGACTTCAGTGGTGAATTCACTGAGAAACAATTGTGCAAATTGCCTTCTTTTTTTACGTCTCATCTACACAAAAACGTGTATTGAATTTGCACTTGAATGTTCTCGGACTACAAAGTAGTCGATGAGTTAACTTTCTTGGTGTTGTGGTTAGCGCGGCCGGCGGTTCTGCGGGAGATCGGGGTTCGACCTGTCTCTCACACACAGAACATCGGACAGATGCTGCGCACACACTTCACACACTCGCAGTTCGTGGTGGTCTCCCTGAAGGACGGAATGTTCACCAACGCCAACGTCCTATTCAAGACCAAGTTCGTGGACGGCGTGTCGGCCGTCTCCAGGACGACCCAGATCCAGAGTGACTCCAACGCGTCCCAAGGCCGTCAGAGCAGAGAGCAGGAACAAACAGGTCGACGTTAACTAGCGAACACGGCTAATGCTAAGAGACTCAAACAGGCACGAGTGTCCTTCCTGAGTTACAGCCAGTTTACCAGTCAGCTCCTGCAGTCTGGTACATAGACCTCTCAGAGAGAGAGAAAAGCCATTGACACGATCTCTGTCGCCTATTTGGACTAAAACAATGGAGATTTAGATTTGTATTTCGTTATGTTTGTTGAGTTATCGTGTAGGCTATAAAGTGCAGTGGCTAATGTGTTTTAAAAAGAGTGTGTTTAATGTCCCGCGAACAGCGTTAGAAATAAAATAAAATTAAAAAATGTTTTTTTTCAACAAGAAGTCATGGATTATTTGAGGTCAGGATACGAGGTTGAGACTGTGAAAAGGTTCTCCAACATCAGAAAGATTTTCTTGAAGTACAACACCCCATGACTGCTCCACAAGATCCAACTGGTCCAGAACGCTGCTGCCCGTATTGTCACCAGAACCCCTGTCATCAGTCACATCACCCCCATTCTACACCAACTCCACTGGCTCCCCATCAAACACCGCATCGATTACAAAATCCTTCTCCATACTTTCAAGGCCATCCATAACCTCGCCCAGAACACACATTTAACTGATCACTGCCTGGCTATATCTGAATCACTCAGCTGTGCGTGCGACGTGTGTCTCTTCCAAGAACTTTCAGAAAGAACTACGCTTATCTTATCTGTTTTGTTCAAAAAACGTAATACAATCAAACGGGATCCTTTGCGTTAAGATCAAGCTCGGCTTTATTATAAGAAAGTCAAAGAAACTTCTGTAAGAGCATGAATTCTTTCTTTTTTTGGCTTCGTTTGGTACAGTCGTCGTCAAAAATTAGTTGCAGTTTCTTGTAAACAGCAGCTCGTCTCTTCTATGACAGTGTGCTGAGGGTTAGGGTTTATTTTTAATTTTTATACTAGATATCTAAAGGCCCAGGTTTTGTTGGTTACATAAGCATTAGGTTGCATTGTGAAAATCACAAAGTTTAAAAAGTCAGAGAGACTGCCACTTTATTTTGTATTTTGTTTTTATATATATGCTACAGTATACGATATATACAGTTTGTCAGGTTTTGTTGGTCACACTGTGAATCCTAAAGTTTAAAACGTCAGAGAGACTGATGCTTTATTTTGTATTTTATATAGGCTACAGTAGGCCCTACAGACTGCCACACTGTGAATCCTAAAGTTTAAAACAGGGGTGGGGAACCTTTTTCCTGTCAAGGGCCATTTACATTTTTAGAATAATTATCATATTTAATGTAAAGTTATCTATCTAAAGTTATCTATCCACAGGCTGATATGTGCATGATAGGCACGAATTCCCCCTCCCCCTTGGTGGTATATGACGCTATAGTTGTATTGCGGGAGTTATTATATCAAAACAACTCGCAATCTGATCCGAGCAGTTGTTTTTATGTAATATTATCGATGGATGTGCCATTTTTGATGGAGGGCAGTGAGTGGGAGACTCATCAAAGACATGTAGTTAATTAATGCAGTGGACAGCGGCTGTTTCTCCAGCGTTCCTGTCACTTCGGATTTCGGAACATCATAAAATTAAATCTGTAAGTCATGCATTTATCCATGTTTCCCATTGATGGTATATGACGCCGTAAATTTTACTTAAGTTCAGCCGCGAAGTTGTTGCACTGTTGTCCTAAATCAGTGCAGACTGGCAGGGTAGGAGCACAGGTTTCTTACAGGTTAGAGCGCCGTTATTCTGTCATGGTCTGATAATGAAGCATTGTTCTTTTTTATTTGATGACTTGTTTGATCGATTGATAGCGTAAAAGTGAAGTTGTGAATGAGTCGCGAGCGTCAATGCTTTTCTACGATACTACTGATGACGTATCAGTCTTGAAGGGTTGTCCCATTTCATAGGGGTAGATTTCAACCCCGACGGCTTGTGGCTCTGTTCGAAGGCCTTGGCTTGTAGACATGCATCATTTAAACGGCGCTCTCAACAGAGAGGTTTTGGAGGGTTCCAAACGTTGATTCAGTGCTTACAGGGGTGTGAACATGACGTGCGTGCAGATGAATTTATGCAGTGTCTAAACCAGTGGTTCCCAAACTTTTTCAATCAGGCCCCCCTTGGGTAATTGGAAATATTTTCGAGCCCCCCCTAACCCGGTTCCCACCTAGATTGATATAATTAATTGTATAAAGTTGTAAAAACATTACATTTTCTCTTCTAATAATAACAAGACACATACAGTATATCCAACTATAGTTGTATATTTTATTATGGTTTGAAAAGGAACATAAGTGCTTGGCAAATGATCCTGTGCCACTGAAATATTCAACATATCAACATTAACTAATTTCTACTGCATCACTATTCTTACTCCTCACATTTCTATCACAATTACGATCAATGACTTGTGTGTGCTTGCTTTGCCTTGCAAATCTTCTCAAAGCGGGGTTGTTGTTTTGAGACTGCCACTCTCAGTTCATTCTCAATGTTCAACTTCGACCTGTATTTGCTTTTGATAGCAGCAACAGCAGAAAAGCCTATCTCACACAGGTACGATGTTGCAAAAGGCAGCAGTATTCCCACAGCTTTCTGTCCAATGAGAGGGTAGTCCTTCTCCACTCCAATCCAAAACCCAGCCAAAGTCGTGGATGTGAACTGCAGCCTCATGGTTGACTCTGAAGTCATGTCGATGTACTGTTCCTCTTCCGCAGTGCTGAACATGGCAGGTGGTGGTGCAACAAATGGATCTCTAATCCAGTCGTATTTGGCACTGTCATCCACAGAGAAGTATTTCTGGAAGCTTTGTTTCAGGGCTGAGATGTGCTCTCTCATACATGGAACCACTGTGCTCTGCAGCTCATTGGTCTCGATGAATGCCTTCAGATTCCCAAATGAGTCGATGTCCCCCTGTTCAAGTCTCCTGCCCCACATGTCCAGTTTCCGTGTGAAAGATTGTATCCTGTCTGCCAGATGTGGAAGGTGTGTGTTGTTGCCCTGCAACTGTAGATTCAATTCATTGAGCTTCTCAAACATGTCGCTTAGGTAGGCCAATTTCATGAGGAAGTCTTCATCATTAAACTTGCTGGCAAGTTCGTTCCCTTCCTCCTCCAAGTAGATTCGGATCTCATCTTTCAGCGATAGCACCCTGGACAGCACCTTTCCGCGAGAGAGCCAACGCGACTCGCTGTGAAATAGCACGGCTGTGTGCTCGGAGCCCATCTCCTCGCACAAAGCGGAAAAAATGCGAGCTTTCAGTGGTCTTGTTTTTATGTAATTGACGGTGGTGATAACATGAGACAAAACGTCATTCAACTCTGGACTCAGCTGCTTTGACGCGAGTGCCTCCCTGTGTATTATGCAGTGAGTCCACACTGCTTTCGGTGCAATGCGCTTGATGAGCGTCTGGAGCCCTCCCCGTTTTCCTGCCATGGCCTGGGCACCGTCGGTGCATATCCCCACACAGTCCTCCCATTTCAGATCGGCTTCACTCAGGTATTTGTCTATGATTTTGAACAGTTCATCAGCTGTTGCTCTGTTTGGGACATAGTTGCAAAATAGCAAATCCTCGCTCAAACCCTCCGCATCAATGTATCTGACATACGCTATTAACAGACAGTCCTTGTTACTATCTGTGGCCTCGTCTACCTGGAGCGCAAAGCGTTGGTCTTTTATTTTCTCAACAAGCTGCTCTTTCATGTCTTCTGAGATGTCATTGATGCGTCTCGCAATAGTGTTGTTTGACAGGGGGATAGCTTTGAGTTTTTGGGCTGTTGCCTCGTCTATCATATGTGAAACCATATCTATTGCAGCAGGGAGTATTAACTCCTCAGCGATGGTGTGTGGTTTTTTAGACTGGGCGATACGATATGCCACTTTGTAGGAGGCAAGTTGAGCATTAGACGTAACAGATGCTGTTTTAACGAAACGGCTCTGCTGACCACGGTATTCTTGGAGTTTTCTCTTGAAGAAATCGAGGGGCTTCTTCACATCATTCGGGTGTGTGGTCTCCAAGTGACGTTTCAACTTGCTAGGCTTCATGCTTTCTGCCGCTAAAGTTTTGAGACAGAGGACACACAGTGGTCGTTCCTCCGCACCGACCACATTAGACGTGAAGCCCAGGGAGAGGTATGTATCGTCATACTTTCTTGACTTTGGCTTTGGGACGTTTGTCATGGGCTCCTTCGCTTTTCGTTTAGCTTCTGGCTCTTTCATAAACTTATCCATTGTTGTTGTTGCTGCTAGATAGCTGGAGGAGGGAGTGCGCGCGTCAATGACGTGAATGGAGCGCGCGTCAATGACGTGAATGGAGCCCCCTCGCTGCCTCTTTGTTACAGTTTATGGCCTGCGCTCCATTCAGGTTCTCATTTTTATCATCCAACGCCCACAACACCCCTGATGGTAACCTTAAGCAAGCAGTGTTTGTTTACAGCTCTTGTGTGTGCATTTTTTCCCCCTCCCATATTATTTCTGCGCCCCCCCTGCAGTACCCCCGCGCCCCACTAGGGGGTCGCGACCCACAGTTTGGGAAACGCTGGTCTAAACCATGTTCTCTCTCTCTCTCTCTCTCTCTCTCTCTGTCTCTCTCTCACCTGTCTCTCTCTCTCTCTCTCTCTCTCCTGTCTCTTCAGTCTGCCCTCCAACATGGCTCAGAACCTGTCGGTGCCCCTGGCGTTTGTGGCCCTGCTGCACCTGGCCAATGAGAAGGTGAGTTACTACTGTAGTCCTCATGCCATTCCTACACCAGGGACCAGACCACCTGCTGTTGATGATAGGTGGAGCATGTGGTGGATAGGCTGCTCGTACATGAACCCAAAAAGCATATTTAAAATGATCTGTGTTGTTGAAATGTTCTTTCTTTTTAACTTCCAATTAAAATGTTACGTTTTTAACAGTCATGAGTATCATCATGACAATCTCTATCAATTCAAATCAAACTTTATTTATACACACATTGTACACTGCACATTTCATATACAGTACAGCTTAACAGGGAAAAATGAGTCAAAACAGAGAGAAAATGAGAAGATAATAAGATAAACCTAGCAAGTGAGTGTGGTGGGGGGGAAAAAAAGTTGCCGGGTCATTCATTCTAATGCATTTTTGCCCTTTCAACAGAATTTGGAGCTTGTCAAGGTGGATGACATGTCTGATATCATCATCAAGCAAGGCCACTGAGAGGGGGAAATCGGAAAGTTTGACTGGATGAGACCATAAAAGGACATATGCAAATAGCATTATGTAACTAGATGTGACTTTTTGGCGCCAACAAATGCTTAATGAAATGACATGTATTATGAGAAGTTACCACTAGGGGAATGTTCAGATTTTGTATCCATGTTCTATGGATGAAACCATATAAGGTACGATATGTTGTAATAGGAGCCCCATTGGCTCATAAGCTTATACGCTGTTGTAAAACACGCCTACACGCCTTGTACTAACAGGATAAATACTGAGCACACACAGACAGTTTTGTTCGTTCTTCCACATCTCTTCTGAGACTACGGAAACAGAATTTGAACCTTTAGACTCTCTGGTTAACTCCGGAATATCTGACATACTAGAATCTTCCCTTCCAGGAATTTATAACATACAAAGTTAAAAACTAACTCAATCACCTTTTAGAAAAGGAACACCCGCTCGAAAGAGTAGGGAGAACAGCTTTTATAGGAAACCTCGGCTGAGGAATCTTACTGTAATAACGTGTACTAACCTTTTATAAACTTTTTAAATAAAATATAAAAACTAGAAGTTGTTATCCGTTGTTTGTTCACCTAACCAGTTTGCCTTTAGACCCGATAGTTTACAACTGAGACATTGTACGGAGTGCACTCTGCTCCATACGAGAGGGACCTTGGGGTCACCCGTCGAGCAGCCTGAACAAGAACCAATAGCTTAAAACAGGTGAGTGTCCGTGGAACGGTGCGACTTAGTAGAGGTGGAGACACCATAGCACCTATTACATCCTCAATAGTATTTACCGTCGCCCATAAACTTAAGGGTGAAAAGAACAATCATTCTAGTTGACCGATTTGCTTAGTATCAATGAGTTGTAGGTCAGAGTGTACATGAGTGAATGTCTAAAGAAATAGAAGGAGCCAAATAAAGAACCATCAAACACTCAAAATAACAAAACTGAACCTAAAAATCCCAATTTCCCGATACACAAAGACCACGAAAGAATATCCAAAGATCCCCCATTGTTTTAAAAGAACCAAGGCTCTGAGGTAAGAGACGGGCCCTTAGGAAAGGCTGTTTTTAACTCCCATCACCTATGGAAAGAAAAGGAGGAAGAAACTAACGTCCGTCAGAACCCTTGAGGGTTCGACAGGATGGTAACTGGTGTGGAAAGTGAACAGGTCTACACAGTATAGTTTGGTAGTATTATTGTAAACATGCCTACATCCATAAACCAGATGTTGTACAATGGTAAATCTGACAATCTGGTTGTTTACAGTCTTCTCATTTACAGTAAGTCAAACTGTATTTGAAATATCGGTTTATCCACAATTTGAAGTAGCAGCAGCCTATAGTAAGTCTGAACTCTTCAGGAATCACACTGAACCTCTCACTCAACCACACTTGACTCCTGACTGAATAAGCAGCGTCCACTTGTGACAATGGATCCTTGTGTCTTCAGTTTGGTCTCATGATGGTGACGCATTGATGTTCCGTCGCTGCTCAGCCTGTTGATTCTGTAGCCATCATCACCAAACACCCTTTACACATTATTCTAGAGGGTTTTTGGTAGGGAAGGAATGATCGAATGAAACTGGTAAAGATGAAATACATTTACATTTACATTTTTGGCATTTAGCAGACGCCTTATTCCAAAGCGACTTACAATCAATACATTTGAATACTAGGCATGTGAATCAGCAGTCCACTATTCGTTGCAGGAAGAGAACTCTAGCTCGGGCCCGGGGCCACTGATAGAAGGAAAAACCTTCTCCCTATTATCGCCTTCTACTAAAACGTTTTCTTTTTTTTTCTTTCTTTTTTTTTACTGGAGAAACTGAGGAACAGTACAAGGGGGGCAGTAGAAGTTCTTAGGGACACAGTAGAGGGGAAAGCGGGTGTCTTTAGGAGACGTAGTGGTGAGGGTCAGAAGATGTCTCAGGAGGAGCAGTTAAGATGTAACCTGAAGAGATGGGTCTTCAGTCTACGACGGAAGATGGGTAGTGACTCTGCCGTTCTGACGGCCGTGGGGAGCTCATTCCACCAGCGGGGAGCCAGTGTTGTGAAGAGACGTGATCGGGCAGCCCGACTGCTGTGTAGAGGAGGTGGGGCCAGTCGGCCAGCCGAGGTGGAGGAACGGAGTGAGCGGGCAGGGGTTTGGGGGGTTACCATTTCCTTCAGGTAGGCAGGGGCTGTCCCTTTAGCTGCCTGGTATGCAAGCACCAGGGTCTTGAATCTGATGCGAGCTGCTATCGGGAGCCAGTGCAGGGTGCGAAGGAGAGGGGTGACATGCGAGTATTTGGGGAGGTTGAATACCAGCCGGGCAGCAGCATTCTGGATGAGCTGCAGAGGTCTAATGGCTGAAGCGGGGAGCCCAGCCAGGAGTACATTGCAGTAATCCAGGCGGGAGATGACCAGTGCCTGGGTCAAGAGTTGCGCTGCTTCTCTGGTAAGGAATGGTCGTATCCTTCTGATGTTGTAGAGGAGGAATCTGCAGGAGCGAGCCGTTGCTGCAATGTTCTCCGCACAGGATAGTCGGTTATCCAGGATCACTCCAAGGTTCTTGGCTGTCAGGGAGGGGGTTACAGTAGAGTTCTCCACTGTGATGGAGAAGTCTTGGAGAGGGCAGGCTTTCCCGGGGATGAAGAGGAGCTCGGTCTTGTTAAGATTGAGCTTGAGATGGTGGTCAGCCATCCAAGTTGAAATGTCAGCGAGACATGCTGAGATACGGGTTGCCACGTGTACATCAGACGGGGGGAAGGACAGGAAGAGTTGAGTGTCGTCTGCGTAGCTGTGGTAGGAGAGCCCATGTGAAGAGATTACCGAGCCAAGAGACTTGGTGTAGAGGGAGAAGAGTAGGGGCCCTAGGACGGAACCCTGGGGAACTCCAGTGGAGAGGGTTCGTGGAGAAGATAGCGATTCTCTCCAGGTCACCTGGTAGGAGCGGCCCGCCAGGTAGGAAGAAAACCAGGAGTGTGCGGTGCCAGAGATGCCCAGGTCTGAGAGGATGGAGAGAAGGATCTGGTGATTGACTGTGTCGAAGGCAGCAGACAGGTCAAGGAGAATGAGAACAGAGGAGAGGGAGGAAGCTTGGGCAGAGTGGAGGGCTTCCGTGACAGCAAGGAGTGCAGTCTCAGTGGAATGCCCAGCCTTGAAGCCGGATTGATGGGGGTCTAAGTGATCCATCTTCCGGAGATAGTCAGTCAGTTGTTTAGATGCCGCGCGTTCAAGGGTTTTGGAAGGGAAGGAGAGAAGGGATACCGGTCTGTAATTGTGGACAGATGATGGGTCAAGGGTAGGTTTCTTGAGGAGAGGCTTGACTCTGGCTATTTTGAAGGCCGCTGGGACAGATCCAGTGGATAGGGAGGAGTTGATTAGGGTGGTAAGGTAAGGAAGGATGTCGGCGGAAATGGATTGGAGAAGAGGGGAGGGGATGGGGTCAAGAGGGCATGTGGTTGCCGGCTTTGATGTGATAAGTGTGAGAATCTCATCGGGGGAGAGGGGGGAAAAAGATGACAATCCAGAGATCGAGTGTCGAGGGGAGAGTTTGGAAGGGGTGTTAGCATTGTTAGTGGGAACAGTGTTAGCATTGTTAGTGGGAGGAGGGAGCGGTGGGGGGAGAAAGGTGCTGCTGATGTCGTCCACCTTTTTTTCAAAGTAGGTGACAAAGTCATCGGCGGACAGGGAGGAAGGAGGAGGGGGAGGAGGTGGATTAAGGAGTGAAGAGAAAGTGGAGAACAGTTTTCTAGGATTAGAGGCAGAAGAATGCATTTTTGAATGATAGTAGGATGTTTTAGCAGCTGATGCCGAGGAGGCGTAGTTGGCAAGGAGAGAGTGATAGAGGTTAAGGTCATCAGAAAGGCCAGTTTTTCTCCATTTCCTCTCAGCTGCTCTGAGCTCTAGTCTACAAACATGTAGCGTTTCAGAGAGCCAGGGAGCTCGAGGAGAGGATCGAGCTGGCTTCAAGGTTAGTGGACAGAGGGTGTCGAAGGATGAGGTGAGAGCGGACAGGAGGGTTGAGGATGCCGCATCAGTGGATAGAAGGGAGAAGGATTCGACAGAGGGTAGGGAGGATAGGACAGAAAAAGAGAGGGCGCTGGGGGACAGGGTACGTAGGTTACGACGAGAGGGTCTTAAGTGGTTAGAGGCTGAGAGGGAAGAGGAAGTTTTGAGGGGAAGGGAGAAGGATATAAAGTGGTGATCAGAAACTGGAAAATAGCCCAAAGCACTTGGTTTTGACAGGAACAACAACATTAAACAGACATATTTGGTCAAAAATACCTTTATTACTAAGAAATAGTAAATATAATAAATTACAGAAAAAAGAAAAAAAAACTATACAGAAAAATACAAGACAACTAAAACATTTCAAATATATTAAAATGTAACTACAGTTTAACTGTGTATCCTTAATACACACTGTGTGTGCGCTTGGGAGCGTGGCCCCTGAACAAAGAGGCGGGCCTAGTGATGTCACAAGACAGATCCCATAAAACATCACTTACAAAAAGTCAGCAACCAGTCAGCAACTAAGGCAACATGTTGCCGTGAGTGCTCACTTCCTTTTACGATGTGTACATATTGTATGTATGGCATATATATTTTTGTGTGGCGTTGTGGTGCCAGTGTTTGGAAATGTATATTTTATAAAGTACCATGTTCAGTCCTGCTGGAGACATTACATAGACTTCGACCTGGGTAGTTCTAAGTGGCTCCTGTAGCATTTGGTTGTGCTTTATAATTATAAACACTAGTTGCGTTGACGTCGAGCCACGTTGCACTGAGGTTCCTTCTCACTGAAAATTTGAAAAAAGTGACTTTGTTTTTATATTCTTGTCTGATTTGCACAAGTTTTTTCCCTTGACAATTTTATTCAAAAATATATTGTAAAATAAATGTTAAAATGTGTTTCAAATGATTAATTTTGAATTAAGTTGAGAGAATAAACAGACAAGTATTCCAAATCAGAAAAAAAATAAAAATAAATGTAACTACAGTTTAAGTCAAACCCATTATTATTACCCATTATTTGGATTGTATTAAAATGTGCAAAATACTGGTTCTATGTGTAAAAATTGGTTCTTGTGTGTGTGTGTGTGTGAGATGGGGGGGGGGAAGTCCCAGAGACACTAAATGAGAGGCAGGGGGCTAACTACATTAAGTCAGGAGTACAGGCTGAAATGATTTGAAGCGACAGACTGAAATGATGTGTTGCGACACATGGTAGCTTGGTTGGCTACATTAAAATATTCAAGGCACATTTTTGGCAGAAAAATAGCAGCACATTCTCTCTAACCAAGGGACAAACTATTAGACATAACATACCGTTTGTTGTTTCTATAGGCTTAGTAAGAGTAACTGAATGTAACAAAAAGTAGGTAACCATTGGTCTCTTCATTTTTGGTCAAAAGCCAACAGTAGACAGTAGGTTTGGCAACTCTTCACTTCTCTCCTCCATCCATCCTTCCTTCCTTCCTTCCTTCACTCTTCCAGCTCCTTAAGTTTCTTAAGATCAGACTTCAACATCTCTTCCCTCTCCTCTTCCTCCTCATCCCCTTCCTTCTCCTTCTCCTCATCCCCTTCCTCATCAGAAACCCAGACTTCACGAAAGACATTTCAAACACAGACATAATTATCCTACAGGAGACATGGTATAGAGGAGATGGTCCCACTGGCTGTCCCGCCAACTATAGAGAGCTGGTAGTACCATCCACCAAGCTACCTGGGATCAGACAGGGACGAGACTCGGGAGGTATCCTAATATGGCACAAATTAGAACTCTCTCACTCCATCACGCCAATCAAAACAGGAGCTTTCTACATATGGCTAGAAATAAATAAGGAACTTACCTCAACCGAGAAAAATATCCTCCTGTGTGCTACATACATCCCCCCAATTGAATCCCCATATTTTAAAGATGACATGTTCTCCATCCTAGAGGAGGAAATTAACCATTTCCAGTCCTGTGGTCACATTGTAGTCTGTGGAGACCTCAACGCCAGGACAGGACGAGAACCTGACACTCTCAGCACACAGGGTGACAAACACCTACCAGGAGGTGGTAACATCCCCTCCCCAATATGCCCTCCCAGACACAGCTACGACAAGGCAACAAACAAACATGGGTCACAACTCCGACAGCTCTGTCGTTCACTGGGACTGTACATAGTCAACGGTAGGCTTCGAGGAGACTCCTATGGTAGGTACACCTACAGCTCATCTCTGGGTAACAGTACAGTAGATTACTTCATCACTGACCTTAGCCTGGTGTCTCTCAGAGCGTTCACAATCAGCCCATTAACACCCCTGTCAGACCACAGCAAAACCACAGTCTACCTGAACAGTTCAACACCCAATCATGAAGTAGTAAAACCTACCAAACTACACACTATTAAAAAATACTACCAATGGAAGGAAGGTAGTGTTGAAACATATCAAAACGCTATTAGACAACAACAAGTTCAATCACTATTAGACCAGTTCCTGAAAAACACCTTTCAATACAACAGTGAAGGTGTAAACAAGGCAGTAGAAAACCTTAATAATATATTTGACCTTTCAGCCACCTTATCTGACCTAAAGGCCTCAAATAGAAAACCCCCCCAGAAATAACAACAATGACAAATGGTTCGACAACGAGTGTCAAAACCTCAGAAAGGAACTAAGGAACCTATCAAACCAGAAACATAGAGACCCAGACAACCAGAGCACACGTCTTCACTATGGTGAAACATTAAAACTGTATAAAAATACATTAGATACATACAGACCTAGCCCTGGTGTTCCAGCAAAGCTCCCTGGAGCTCAACACCAGCAAAACTAAGGAGCTGTGCTTTGGGAACAGGGAGAAGGCAGACTGTCACCACCTCTTCCAGCCCCTCAGCATCAACGGCCAGCTGGTTGAACAGGTACAGTCTTTCAAGTACCTGGGGACAGAGATTGACATCTCTCTGTCCTTCTCCCAGCATACTGACTTAATCTACAAAAAGGCCCAGCAGCGCCTCCACCTGCTGAGGAAGCTCAGGGCTTTTAACGTCAGCAAGGACATTTTAACCCTGGTTTACAAATCACTCATTGAATCCATTCTCACCTTCAATAACACATCCTGGTACAACTCCCTCACTGTCAAACACAAAACCAAACTCTCCCGTATAGTCAATCAGGCAAGTAAAATCATCGGCTCACCTCAAACCCCCCTGTCTGAAATCTACAACCGGTCACTAATCAGAAAAGCCACACAAATCACACAGGACCCCTCTCACCCCCTCCACCAATCATTTCAGCCACTTCCATCAGGCCGCCGTTATAGAACTCCACTGGCCCGGAAAAACACATATAAAAAATCATTCCTTCCCACTGCAACCACCGCCCTGAACATTTTAAAATAGGAAGCACACTGCATTTGAGCATTTTAGCTTTTTAAATCATAATACTGTTTTTATTACTATTATTTTTAAATGACTAGACTTTTTAAATAGGCACTACATAAACACTGTTATATCTGTCTGTTTTATTGTATGTATTAATGTATGTGACCTATGTGTGTTTTAATGTGGAAACTGTATTCTTGAGCTGCACTTCTGCCTGTCAAAGGAGAATTTCTGTCACTCTGTGACAGACAATAAAGCATTCTTGAATCTTGAATCTTGAATCTTGAATCTTAAAGAAAAAAAGGGACCATCATGTTAGAAACCAGCTACACTCTATAGAGGAATCCATAAAAACAAACAAATTCTGGGAAAAATGGAACACACTAAATAAACAAAAACATGAGGATCTACCCATCCAAAATGGAGATATATGGGTAAATCACTTCTCCAATCTCTTTGGTCCAATAGAGAAAAATAAACAGCAAAGACACATACAAGATAAACTACAAAGTGTAGAGTCAGCCATAAAAGACTACCAGAACCGGGCACGGGGAGGGGGCGGGGGCCGGGGCCATCACCATGGCCATGGCCATGGCTGCTGCACAGGCCGTCCAGGCCACCGCACAGATGAAGGAGGGCAGGAGGACCTCCAGTCTGAAGGCCAGCTACGAGGCCATCAAGAACAGCGACTTCCAGCTGAGCCGGGAGTTCTCTCTGTCCCGCGAGGCGGCCGGCTACACCTCCTCCGCCCTGACCTCCACCCTCACCCAGACCCTCGACCCCGCCGCCGCCGCATCAGAGTCCCGCGGAGGACGCAAGACCAAAGGCAACACAAAGTCTTCCAACCACCAGTCGTCGTCCTCCTCCTTCTCCGCCCTGGCCCAGGAGCTCTCCCAGCAGGCCTCGGCCCTGCCAGAGTCTGAGGCTAACAACCAGGTGGACTGGACCTACGACCCCAACCAGCCCCGCTACTGCATCTGCAACCAGGTGTCGTACGGAGAGATGGTGGGATGTGATAATCAAGATTGCCCCATCGAGTGGTTCCACTACGGCTGCGTGGGCCTGACCAAAGCCCCCAAGGGGAAGTGGTACTGCCCCCAGTGCACAGCTGCCATGAAGAGGAGAGGCAGCAGGCACAAATAGACCACCAGCGAATGAAATGAATGAAACTGATAAAGATGAAATAGCCCAAAGCACTTGGTTTTGACAGGAACAACAACATTAAACAGACATATTTGGTCAAAAATACCTTTATTACTAAGAAATAGTAAATATAATAAATTAGTCAGTCACATTAGTCTCCAGGATCAGGAGAGGAAGAGGAGGGGAGCTGAGCAGCTGAGGCATTTACAGGGTCTCAAGGAGCCCCTTGAGGACGAGTACATCGACAACGCTGCCATTCACCCGGACCTCCGCATAAGTCTTGATTTGGTAAGTCATATTCCTCTTTGAGATGTTCAAATGATTTGAGGACTGCTTTGTCAAATAGCTGGTCCAGAACCACTAAACCCCTTTCCTTCCATTTCAGGAATCCCTTGTCTAACCTAGCTGGAGGAAACTCACAGTTGTTTGCTATCATTATAGCTCTGGAAGTGGCCATGGGAAGTTGTAGCTTTTTCCTCACAGTTGACCATATTTGTAAAGTGTTTTTGCTCCATACATTTGTAACTTTCTTTTTCCCCCATATGTCTTGGTTTAAGAATGGTATTGTATGTAAAGGTACATTTGGGCATTCACTCTGCTCCATTCCCACCCATATAGTGTCAGTGTCTTGGGATATCCATGCAATCATTGCTCTGAGTTGGGCTGCCCAGTAATATTTTTTCAGGCTAGGTAGGTCCAGACCTCCTTTTTCATTTGTGCAGAGTAGTCTTTTAAATTTAAGTCTGGGTCGTTTGCCTTGCCAAGTGAACCTGGACAACCATTTATCCAATACAGAGAAGGTGGAAACAGGAACATAAATAGGTAGTGATTGGAAGAGGAATAGCAACCTTGGTAAAATATTCATTCTTATACTTTCTATTCTTCCTATCAAGGAGAGTGGTAGGATTTCCCAGAAGAAGTATTTTTTGATATTCATAGTCAGGCTAAAGATGCAGCTTTACAGTGCCTATCCTCACAGGACACAGATAGTAAAGAAAAAATAGAACAATCCTTTAAAAAAATTGGAAAACCCATTCACACCTTTAAATTCTGAAGCTAAAAGAAACAAACACTTAAAAGGAAAATGGGGAAGTGTTGTACCTATTGAAAAGGTGCTTGGCACACGATTTGACAGTAGAAGAAACAGAACTACAAGAACATATGACCAGGTTATTGTAACTGATAAGTTTGCATATGTTCCCATTTTGGAAACACTTAAGAACATTTTTCAAAATCCAGAACTTGCAGACATGTTCAAGCCCAGGCACATTCACAAGGAAGGTGTGTATGCAGATTTAAGAGATGCCACCTATTTGAAAGAAAGTCCCCTATTTTCTGTAGAAAAAGATGCCTTGCAGATTCAGCTGTTTTATGACGACTTTGAAACGGCAAATCCCTTGGGCTCTAAAAAGGGCTTACATAAATTAGGTGCTATATATTTTACATTAAGAAATTTCCCCCCAATCTTTAATTCCTCTTTGATTAATATTAAATTGGGACCTTGGCCCCGCCGAGACACAACCAGAAACGAGCAGTCATCATCCGGTTCCATAAATTCCAGGACCGGGAGTTTGTGTATCAGTCCAGTAAACAGGCTACCATCACACATGACGAGATCAGGGGCGATTTCACCGCAATAGGTGCATACCGCGGCTTCCAGCTAAATCCATGCAAGATGAGAGTCCTATACAATGGGAGGATACACCTGTTGAAAACACCAACAGAGGCGAAGGAGTTTTTGGCTAAAAACACCCGGGAAAGCGTGAGTCCTTCTGTAGGAGCCATTTTAGTCCTACATGTTATTTATGTTAATCTTCTAATATTAATTTTGAGTTATTGATTTATGATATTGATTGCTTTAATTTAATTATGATAATATTTGCTTCTAAGCCTATATTCCCTATTTTATGTTATTTAGATTGTTCCTTGTGGTCATTCCCCCCTGGTGGTTGGGATGAATGAATATTGGGGATATAAGGGAACAGGAAGGGGATGGTTAATTGGGAGCAAACAAAGTTTCAACGACAGTAATTGACAGTTCAGGACAACACGGTTGTGGACAGTAATTGACAGTTCAGGACAACACGGTTGTGGACAGTAATTGACAGTTCAGGACAACACGGTTGTGAACAGTAATTGACAGTTCAATACTAATGGACAGTAGTTTTGTGGACAGCTATAGTAGACTTACTGACAGGATCGTTAATGTGGACTATGCTGATGGAGATATATTTATTTTGAGTAAATAAAGGAACGTGTTTATTTTTATACACGCGTCACTCTGCCTTTTTTGAATACTGTTTGTTGGAACCTACGACTCACCCAATGTAGAGTCTATTTGGATAATTAAGAAGCCTCTACATTTAAGTTGAAACTTTCGCTCTATTGTTTTGGAAGGACAACGCAGGTGCATTCAAGTGGAAACTTTACGCACCTGCTCGAAAAATGTGTATCTATTGTTTGGAAGGACAACGCAAGTGGATCACAGAACGCGCTATATGACCATCGTTTCGTGAGTAGAACAAAGCTGAAATGCCCATGCTCTGCTCTGCCCTGGGACAACTTGTTTGATACAATGTTTGATGTTTGATGGAAGCGCTTGTGAAGTGTTGATAACGTGGATGTCTGTCAAAGCCGACAATTGAATAATTGGGGCGGGAAGGAATTCAAGCGCTTACGTACCTCAATGAAAGCGCTGCTTTTCACCGTCAATATAAAACTGTCACGTTGTTCCATGCAATAAAACAACATTACGGCTCTATCTATCTTGAACTATGACATCTAGCTGTTCCACATGATTGTGATGGCTGATGCTCTGTCTCGGGCATTTTGAGCCATGAGCAGTAAATGGTAATGTATGTCTTCGGTATACTTACCACATTGGTGTAGCCATTTGTCTCATGGGTTACTGGGAATTTATGAATTTTATCTAAATAGAGGACTTGTGCGACGTAATGGACGTCGAAAGTAACACAAAACCGGACGAAGTTCCAATTAAAAATGCTAATGAAACATTAACTAAATTAATTGGGACACGCAGAGGGAATCTGAGTGCTTTGACAAGAAAAATGAACGAAATAAAAGCTCTGATGCAAGAGAATGATGTTGAAAATGTTGTCAATCGTATGGATGTGTTCAATACAAATCTCAATGAATTCAAACGACTTCATAAATCAGTGCAAGTGCTTCTCCCTGAGGAGGAGAAAGGGTACGACCAGACGGACTGGTATGAACCAAAAATTAAACGTTTTATGGAATTTCAAGATGAACTTGATGTATGGATACAGGCTGCAATGGATGTTCAACCTAAACAACACACAACTGAATCTCTGCACCATGATACTGTTCGGCCTCGTGCCAGTGTCTCACAGACATCTAATAGAAGCTCCAATAGGAGTACATCATCTTCTGCACGCATAAAGGCAGAAGCAGAGAGAGCTGCTTTGCTGGCACGTGCAGCTTCCATGGAGAAAAAACACGCTCTTGAAATGGAGGAGGCTAAATTCACAGCGGAATTAAAAGCCAGAAGAGAGCGACTGGACATGGAAATTACCCTTGCTGCTTCCACTGCTAGACTCAAGGTGTTGAAGGATGAGAGCTCATCTCAAGTGTCTCATACAAGGCTACCAAAGGATGGCATGAATGCATATCTGGAGGGTGCCCAGTGAAGGAGGAGGAGGAAGAAGTGATGGTGAAAGAGGAAGAGGAAGAAAAAACTATGATGGTGAAATAAGTAGTGTTGCACGATATACCGGTACCAACGATATACCGCGGTGCCAAAATGTCACGGTGCCTACTATACCATAAGCTTTATACAACGGTACTACCGTGGAATACTATACTACCGTGTTGAACACGGTACCAGCGGGGCAATGTGTTACCTCTATTACCAAATTCACTGGTTCTGCTAATGAGGACAAGACTGGCTCGCGACACCGTTGTGACAGATCCCAGTTTGTTTGCTCGCGCACATCTCCGCAGTCACAATATTACCTTATATATTGACGTTATCTGGATGTCTGTCTGGGCGCGAGCCAGTCTTCTCAGTATCGTCATGGCAGAAGCGTTCCCTACCCATAGCGTCGCACCATCAACGCCAAAATTACTAAAGAAAACTAACTCAAAAAGTTTTATCTGGAACTATTTTGGTTTTAAACCAGATCGCGAAGGTAAAGCAATAGATGATGGCCGTCCGTTCTGCAGGAGATGCAATCATGCCATACAGGCAAAAGGAGGCAACACGTCAAACTTAATAAAGCACCTACAATGTCGTCATCCAGACCTTGCACTGGAATACAAGCAAGCTAATGAGGTTAGTATGGCTTTATTTGTTATAATTATCTGTGTTCTTGCAATTAGCTAATATTACAAAAATGAATGAATAAACTTCTTAGCTAAAGTGTGCGGCAGCACTGCTGCTGTTGCTGGCTAACCAGACTTTGTCACTGCGGTCGGCAGTCGGCGAACGCGATTAGATTTAATATTGACGAGAAGTTCAAGACGATCTTGTCTGAAGTTTGGATTCTGGTAGTGACGTAGGATCCCGCCGGTTGGAGACCCCGCCGGTTGGGCGACCACTACCTTCCTGAACCCGTACAGGTACAGCTGGTTGGTGAAGCTGTGGAAGTTAAGGCCCTTGCACACCAACGCGTTTTTTACGCGCGTTTTTTACGTCCATTAAAAAAATAAATTAGAACTCATGTTGTGTCAACCACGCTTGCACACCAATCCGTAATTATTCGTCCGTCAAAAAAAAAAAAAACAGGTTCGATTTTCTGCGTTTTCGCGTCCGTCAAAAGCGTTTTGAGAGTAGTTTTTTTTTAACTCTGGCCAACTCTGGCCACCGTACGAATGTACACTGAGGTAAACAGTGAGAGACATCTCTGAGGTAAATAGTGAGAGACACCACTGAGGTAAAGTAAAGTGATAAAATAAGAGAAAGTGATGGCCTCCGAGAAGCTAATACTACTTGTGTCAGAGCACAAAGCTCTTTATGAAAAAAAGAGCCGTGATTACAAAGATTCAGAATATAAAGACAGAATATGGCAGAGTATTGGAGAGCAGACTGGAATCGGGAATGGTATGTATTGATTACGAAAGATTAGACTAGTGGTCATTATTAGTTTTTCGTTTTTATTTTTTTATTTTTAAATCATGTTCGAAATAAAAGATTCATTCATTCATTCATTCGTAGACTAGTGATTGTGTTCTGGGTAGCTAGCTAGTTAGGTATGAATGCCATTTAGCAATAAGCTGTCTTGTTTTACTGTATAAAGCAGGGGAAGTGAAGAAAATGTGGCGCAACTTGCGGGACACATACATGCGCAAGAAGAGGGATGACAAATGTACAAGCGGTCAGGGAGCAAGAGTCAATAAAAAATGGAAGTACATGGAGGCAATGTCCTTCCTAGAATCGTCCAATACAAAGAGAAGGTAAAGTTAGCCTATCCAGAAATGCACAACAACAATGATGATGATGCTTACAGCAGAGTGCAACTTATTAGCCACACAGTATGGTTTCATAACGCAGATAACGCCTTCTTTCAACAGATCAGACAGTAATGTTCAATTTGATGAGGAGGATGAAACAGAGGATAAGGAGGACACACAGACAGAGAGGTCCAGTGTAGGGAAGGAGACAGAGCAGACCAGCTCAGCCTCTTCAGGTATAACAAGTTGAGATTTTTTTAATTTTTATCATTTGCACCTACCACTGGTGTGTATAACTCAAAATTAGTTATATTTAGAGGATATGCATTTGGTTTAATACATCGTTTTGCATGCATGTGCTTCCTCCTCTGTGCATGCAAAACTATGGATTAAATCCATTGGCCTTTTGTAAACCCTGAAGCGCTGGGTCAGAATGCCGAATGCATTTTCTGAGATGCGGCGTGCTCTTGACAGGCGGAGGTTGAAGACGCGCTTGTCCTCTTCAACAAAAAAAAAGTTCGCAACGTAAAAAAACGCAACGGACTCCGCAACGGACCAGTGTGCAAGGTCTCTGTGCGTAACGTTTTTTTTCGGATGACGGATTAAAAATACGCGGGCGTAAACGCACGCATTGGTGTGCAAAGGCCTTTAGACGTTTTGAAAACGTCCATGTTTTGAAGATATTAACCACAAAAAAAAAACAATGTACCGGTAACTCTTTTCTCTACTTTGTCACTGCGGTCGGCAGTCGGCGAACGCGATTAGATTTAATATTGACGAGAAGTTCAAGACGATCTTGTCTGAAGTTTGGATTCTGGTAGTGACCAGTGATGCCGGTAACGCTAATCTGAATACTTTTTTCAGTAACGAGTATTCTAACGCGATACTATTTCCAAATCAGTAATCGGATTAAAGTTACTTATTCAAGTGACTGTGCGTTACTATTGCGTTACTACCTCATAACTTAGGCTAAATGCAGTATTTCTTTGTAATGTTCGATAGTAAACAAACATTTGTTTGCTTTTCTCGTGTCTTGGGGAGTGACGTGACGTCAGTGCTCACGTTTTCAACACGAGGTTGCAGCAGAATCGCTCACGTGTATCACCACGCTGATTGCACAGTGTAAACAGAAGAATGGAGCGAGAACAGAGATATGCGTTAAATAGCTGGAAATATAAGGATTATTTTGAGTTTGTGTCAGCAAAGGATGACAAGAACATAAATGTTCGTTGTACACTCTGTGCTGGCAAGAAAATATTGTCCTGTGGTAAAAGCCTGAATGGTCAGGGTAGGTTTTAGGTTTTGTGAAACCACTCCTTGCTAGTTACTGTTAAATAAAGATTATATTTATTTTATTGTTTAAAAACAAGTATTTATGTTGGGTGAGGCAAAGAAAGACTCTTTATTTTGTTGTTTTAAGTTATTGTTTAAAGTTGAATTATGTAATTTAAGTTACTGTTAAAATAAAGTGAGTTTTGGCAAAACCAGTTTTCATTTTTATGTTGCGGGGGGGGGGGGGGGGTCGGGTGCCTAGGCAGCTGCCAATAGTAAGTTAAAAAGTAACTAGTAATCTAACTTAGTTACTTTTAAAATCAAGTAATCAGTAAAGTAACTAGATTACTTTTTAAAGGAGTAATCAGTAATCAGTAATCAGAATACTTTTTCAAAGTAACTGTGGCAACACTGGTAGTGACGTAGGATCCCGCCGGTTGGAGACCCCGCCGGTTGGGCGACCACTACCTTCCTGAACCCGTACAGGTACAGCTGGTTGGTGAAGCTGTGGAAGTTAGACGTTTTGAAGATATTAACCACAAAAAAAAAAATGTACCGGTAACTCTTTTCTCTACTTTGTCACTGCGGTCGGCAGTCGGCGAACGCGATTAGATTTAATATTGACGAGAAGTTCAAGACGATCTTGTCTGAAGTTTGGATTCTGGTAGCCTGTTTTAAATCTGCAGTGGTTAAACCCCTATTAAAGAAACCGGGTCTAGACCCACTCTCACTGGCAAGTTATAGACCTGTCTCGAAGTTGGCTTTTTTATCTAAGGTTTTTGAAAAAGTGGTCTCAAAACAGCTTGTAGATTTTCTGTCTTCAAATAATCTGTTTGAGCCACTACAGTCGGCATTCCGCACCAACCACTCTACTGAAACAGCACTCACTAAGGTGGTAAATGACTTACTATTGACGGTCGACTCAGGCTCAACATCTGTTCTTTTATTGTTGGACCTGAGCGCTGCTTTTGACAACCATGTGCACTCAGAGCTTCATAAACTATGAACAAGGTAAATAGCCTATTAGTAGATAATAATGATATGTGTACCAAACATGTCAGCTCTGCGGTGTTCTCTCGGCGGGACAGCCGGGTGAGGAACCAGAGCAGACCAGAGGAGGAAACACAGGTTAACCCCAACCTGATAACAACCACTGACATTGACCGGAACACGACCACCCTGCCCCAGCCAATGTGATACTGGTGACACCTCCCCCACAACCCTGCGCATGAACACAACAGTACCCAAAACATACATGGAGGCTGTGGGCCGGATATTGAAGATGAACAAGGGCAGCATTAAGATGCCAAGCATGGATGATGCTGTGGCGGAGGAACCCCAGAGGAAGGTGTTCAGGGCCAGAATGACAATGAAAAACAGTGATCGACAGCAACTGGGGTTTCTCCACACTACTCTCCCCCCCGGTGCTCTGCGCCATCCCCACCCCAGCTCCTACCACTGGAAAATGGCAAGCACACTGAAGATGAAGCGCCCATGGAGTTGGGTGAAGAAAATGAAGGGATGGCAGAGGGAGGGCTTGATGGGGGACCCCCCCCAGCTGCTTCCACTTATTGGCACTGGATTGATTCTGGAAGAACTGACCATGAACTCCCCCTGCCCTTCCTCGTCACACACGGCTGAGTCAGACCAGGATGTCAGGTGCTTCAGGTGGTTCCTGATGCTTAGTGAGGATGAAGAGAGCCTGGTGGGAAGGGATGAGGTGAGGGATGAGGAGAGGGGTGAGGAGAAAGAGCAGGACCAGGTAGAATGTGAAGAAGGGACTGTTACGGTCTCCTCCCTCCACTGCTGTCTTGTTCTGATTGTGTTGCAGGATGGCAGTGGGGAGAGGAGGCCTGATTGGCTGATGTAGCACACCTGTGCCTATTTAGGGTGTGCGTTGGGGATCAGTCTCTCTCTCTCTCTCTCTCCATACAGGTTATCCTTTGTTTTACTCATTAGTGGCAACCTTTTGATCCTTTGTTTACACCTTACAACATTCCACATTACAGATCACTCACCCACACCCTACACAACTGATAAACTGACTATCACATCTCATTTCTTCATTATTTATAGTCTTTAGTTGTTAATAAAAGAATAATTTACCTTTACCCTCGACTTGTCTCCCTATTTTGTCACTTACTCTGAGCCGGGTTAGTGACAGGGACAGAGATGGAACTAATAGAAAATAACAAACTTGGGACACAAACTCTGTGACCACTCAGAACACCAGAACACCAGTGGCGGGTCTGACCACACGTCTTTGGACGGAAAGCCTAACCACTCACAGCTCCCCAACCAAAACTGCTATGAACACAACCACAACAACCATGTGCACTCAGAGCTTCATAAACTATGAACAAGGTAAATAGCCTATTAGTAGATAATAATGATATGTGTACCAAACATGTCAGCTCTGCGGTGTTCTCTCGGCGGGACAGCCGGGTGAGGAACCAGAGGAGGAAACACAGGTTAACCCCAACCTGATAACAACCACTGACATTGACCGGAACACGACCACCCTGCCCCAGCCAATGTGATACTGGGGACACCTCCCCCACAACCCTGCGCATGAACACAACAGTACCCAAAACATACATGGAGGCTGTGGGCTCTAAGAAATCAAAAATATGGGCTGATGCAATGAAGGAGGAGATGAACTCTTTAACAGAGAATGAGACTTTCAGTCTGACCACACTACCAAAGGGCAAGAAAGCAGTGGGAGGACGTTGGGTATATGCAGTAAAAGAAAGCCCAGATGGGTCTGTAAGAGCCAGAGTCATATAAGAGGATGATTCCCTCAAAGAGCCTGACAGCGAATACATCCGTCAGTGCTATGCTGAAATACTGGGAGGAAAGAAGTATTTCTATGCCCCAGCAGTCTGTGAGGACTTCCTATACTGGATGGATGACTGTTCCCCACCTCAAGCCAGCTTCAGTGGCTCAGGTGACCACCTCAATCCAGCCCGGAGCCTCAGGTGACGCAGGCCTTGAAAGCATGGTGTGGGAGCCCATGGTGAAAATGGACTCGGCTACTCTTCAACTCCTGCTGGAGTTGGAAGAGGAACATGAGGAGAGCGGTTCTGTTACCAGCCTGGTCCACCCTGGTGAGGACCTTGTCAAGCCTGTGGTCGTGGTTGACACCAGCCTGCTCCAGGCAAGTGAGGACCTCAAGTGCAGCCAGCCTGCAGCCAGTCTGCTTCAGCCTAACCAGGACCTCAAGTCTGCTGCAGTTTTTGACACCACCCTGGTCAAACATGAGGAGAGCGGTTCTGTTACCAGCCTGGTCCACCCTGGCGAGGACCTTGTCAAGCCTGTGGTCGTGGTTGACACCAGCCTGCTCCAGGCAAGTGAGGACCTCAAGTGCAGCCAGCCTGCAGCCAGTCTGCTTCAGCCTAACCAGGACCTCAAGTCTGCTGCAGTTTTTGACACCACCCTGGTCAAGCCTACTAAGACGAAAGGGAGAAAGAGAGGAGGTGGATGCTTCTGTGGCCTCTGGAGTGCCATTCGAAGAGGTCGAGGAAAAGACAAATCTGCTAAGGTCATGGCTGACAAGACAGAGGAATGTATCCAGACCTCATATCACATATCACATATCTCATATCACAGCCCCGGGGCCGAGCTGCCGATCTGGTGAACTGTGCAAACCTCTCACGGTTGCAGGCATCTACTGTGATGCTTTTGTTTGGTTTATTTTTCCCACCCAACACCTATCCTTTACCCCCAACACCCCAACCCCCTGTCTCTGCCCCACCACAATTCATGTATTCTTTTACTCCATTTATATATTTATATATTTTATATAAATAAAATGTTTTCATTGCAAAAAAAATAAAAAATAATAATATATAAACGCCTGTCACGCGGGAGACCGGGGTTCAATTCCCCGACGGGGAGCCATCCTCGTTAGTATAGTGGTCAGTATCCCTGCTTGTCACGCAGGAGACCAGGGTTCGATTCCCTGATGTGGAGCCACGCAATGGCGCTGAGTTTGTTGTTGTTATCGTTTTATACCAGTGATTAAGCCAAATGGAATGTGGCACATTCGTAACGCAATAAAGGTTTTTTATGCAGCAAACCAATGACTACGGATCGTGTATAACCAACAGAACACATCAAACTAGAACGCACGGCGCGTCAACCAGAGTCCGCGGGTTAGCATCTCAGTAGCACAGTATTAGACTGTGCTCCTTTAACAGGGTCTGAGACTTTTAAAGCCAGATATGTAGCAAAAGGCTATGGTCAAGTGGAAGGAATTGATTACAAGGAAACTTTTTCACCGACAGCCAATATGACTTCTGTACGAACATTGATGCAGGTGGCTGTACAGGAGGATCTTATCCTACACCAAATGGATGTGAAAACTGCTTACCTCCATGCACCAATTGATTGTGAGGTATATATGGAACAGCCCAAAGGTTTTGAGGAAAAATCAAAAACAGGAGAACACTTAGTGTGCAAACTCAACAAGTCATTGTATGGTTTAAAGCAATCCGGGCGTAACTGGAACAAGTTATTGCATGATCATCTTACAGAAAATGGGTTTGTGCAAAATGATGCTGACCATTGTGTCTACATTGACAGGGAGAACAAACGTTGAGTCTGTACGAGCTTGTTTGTAGGCTACAGTAAGTAGCCATTAGTTGCGATCTGGACACCCCTTTGTTTAGTAAGTCAGGGCCAGAGCTCTGGATAGCTAAGCTAACTGCTAAGCCCAAACAAACCCAGTTGGTACTGGGGGTTAGGTTAGGTTGGTAGTTTAACAGGCTTAGTGTTTGTAGCATGGCGACTCCTCCGGCCCAGGAGAAGAGCGAGAGGAAGTTTGCTGCCAAGGAAGAGAACAGGCAGCTGTCCAGCATCATGGGAGTCATGAACAACCTCAGGAAACAGGGAACCCTGTGTGATGTGTCTCTGGTGGTGCAGGGGAGACATTTCCCTGCTCACAGAGTGGTGCTCGCTGCAGCCAGCCACTTCTTCAGCCTCATGTTTACCACCAGTATGCTGGAGTCGACCTCTCATGAGGTGGAGCTGAAGAGTGCTGAGCCAGAGATCATTGAGCTGCTGGTGGAGTTCATCTACACAGCACGGATCTCAGTAAACAGCAGTAACGTCCAGTCCCTGTTGGACGCAGCCAACCAGTACCAGATAGAGCCCGTCAAGAAGATGTGCGTGGAGTTCCTCAAAGAACAGATCGACGCCACCAACTGTCTGGGTAAGACCTGCTCTGTCAGCCTCAGCTCTATAACCACTACCTAAGCTCTACACCGCCAAGACTCCTGCAGGGCCTCCACGCGGCCACACACGGTAAGGCTAATCTGTGGGGGATCTCGGAGTACAGGGGCCCCCAGAGAGATGGCGCGCAGGCCCACCGGTGTGTGGACACGCCCTGGCGCCTCTCACCCCTGTCCCAGCTATGGGTCAAATACTCCAGCTATGGGCCAAATAGCCCCAGCTATGGGTCAAATAGCCCCACTGCCTTGTGGGCCTATTGAGGCGAAGGCTACGGGAGAAAACCCCTAACGAAAAATCCAGCAGGTCAGCAGGCTGTAAGGTGGCAACCCACACAGACATCTATTGTCTACTACCATCACCTCCGTGATGTCTCTACCACCACCACCTCTCTGATGTCTACCACCACCTCCTCTGTGATGTCTCTACCACCACCTCCTCAAGCCCAGTTTACGCTCCTGCGTAAAATCGACGGCGTAGGCTACGGCGTAGCTTGCGTAGGCCCGCGTAGCCTTGCGTAGCCTACGGAGAGGGTTGACGCGCACCTCTCCAAAAATGTAAGTACGCGTCAGGAAAGCACGTCTGGGACGTGGAGGTCGGAGAGAACACAGCGTGGGTCCCCGGCATAGCCAAAGAGTCCGTCCAGAGGAAAGAGAAAGTCTCCTCTGTCCTGAAGAACGGTTACCTGTCTGTGTACTTTTACCATAAAATTTACTTTGCAGGAACGTCCCCCCTGACAAGGCTTTTAATCTGAAGAAGAGGCCTCAGAGAATCAGAGTGCAGTTGGACTGGGATAGGGGCAGGGTGTCTTTCTATGATCCATCTGACAACACACACATCTACACTTTCAAACATACCTTTTCTGAGAGGGTTTTCCCCTATTTCTGGGTCGGCTGTAAGCAGAGTCCTTTGAAGATTGAACCACTAGAGATCACTGTGAGAGCTGGAGAGTTCAGCTGAGAAATATACTACTTTGTGTAAATGTCATCTCTGCTATAAAATCAATGCTATAGTCTCTGCCTGTCTGTCTGTGAACTTTAGTTGTTTGTAAATCCTTCCCTGTGCTGTTTTTCCTGCCCTGTTTGAGATGTTGGCTTTTTTATGTATTGTGATACTGTGATTATCTTTTGTTTTCATGTTTGATTGACTTTGCGAAAAACACTCAATCAAAAATGCAATAAAAAATGCTTAAATATGTAAACATATATAAATATGCCATTGGAAATAGCCTATAGTATATCATATATCATCATATATCATCGTCCGTCGAGGTCGCCAGCTTGTAAGGTAACGTCTCTATGACCATATAAGGACAGACAGCAAGGTAACGTCTCTATGACCATAATATTATATTATAAGCAGGGGTGCACATAACTTTTTGGGGCCAGTGGTGGTAGGTGGAGGTCCCACAGGAGAAGATGATCCTACCTGGGAAGCTCATATTGAAGTTTATCGGCCGTGGCGTTCAGATGAGGTGAGAGACATGTGCAAGACGCTTACCGACCCCTCTCTCGATTCTGAGACATTTGCTAATGAGATGGTAGACTTAGTGAGCATGTACAGACCTTCTGCAGCTGAGATAGGTACCATTATACGGGCTAAGTTAGGGATGAAATGGTTGACAGTACGGGGACATTTCGACACTAACTTGATGGTGGACGACCGAGATTATAACCCACAGTTCCAACAATTACTAAAGCGCATCAAAGACAAGTGGCCAAAGATAATTGATTGGAGCAAAGTCCAGATGTGTACTCAGAAAGGAGAGGAACTGTTCGAGGACTATTATGTCCGTTTAGAGAAATGTTTTATATTACACAGTGGTGTAGCTCGGGATGATAATAACTACTCCACACTACTGAAACCTGCACTGGTAAACGGACTAAGACCGACTTTGAGTGAGCAAGTGAGACTGACCTGCATTGGGTGGGAGACGGGGACCCTAGAAAATTTGATAGCTCACTGTAAACATGCAGAAAGATTACACCTTACTATAGCGGGGGAGGCTCATAAAGTGTCTACACAGGATCAGGTGCGTCTACAAGCTGCACAAATTAGATTTTATGAAGGACAAGAGAAACGTTCTAGAGAACAGCATGGCCAGCCACAAACAAAGTTCAGACAGTGGGGTGATAAGGGTTTTGCATGTTATAATTGTGGGGGCAACCATTCCTACAAATTCTGCCCGACACCACAACAGCAATTTTAGGAGGTAGTCTGTAGTTGTTGTTTCTCCATGTACAGTTGTGTATCTTTGATGGTTTAGGAATGTTCTTGTTTTCCGACACTTTTAGGAAAATTGTTGAGTTTTGAATTTTCTTGTTGTGAAAAGGGACCCCAGCGGGTTTTGAGTTTATATTTTCTAACCCAAGTCATGGGGAGCTGCTTTCTTGCGCAGAAAGACCCTGAGAGTTATTTATATTCTCAAGAAGGTAGGTTTATGTGTGAAACTCTGGGAGAACTGATCACTCTCCACTTTGAGTTTTTTGCATAAACCTGTCCAAAATTATATAGATCTGTTTGGTATTCATGCATTGTTCAGACCATGATGTATTGAAAAAAGAACCATGTGGCCTGTCGTATCAGAGGCTCATAAAATACTATATTTTTCGAAACAGAGGACCACTCACAGTCTCTCCTCAGGGCTTCAAACTGCCGGACCTACCGGCGGGCCAACAAAGGGGGCAAGGCCTCGGACACTACCAGTACCAGCTCTAGTACCAGCACAGCCAGCAGCAGTGGGCCCGGTGCTGGCCCGCTCAAGCCCAACAGCACCCAGAACAGCAAGCCGGCTGGGCGTGGGCGGACGAGAGACTACACAGTGCTGCACCCGTCCTGTCTGACGGTGTGTAATGTCACCATCCAGGACTCCATGGACCGGAGCATCGAGGAGTTTGCCAACACCGCCGCCGCCCCGGCAGACCTGGGGGAGGCGGGGCGACTGAGGAAGAAGGCGGAGCCAGCACCAGCCAAGCCTGCCAGGTTTAGGCCTACTCAAAGCAAGACAAAGAAAGACTCCAAGGCGAACCTCTTTGGTTTTGAGGACAACGAGGCTGCTGAGGAAGAGGGCGGTGACCCGGCGGCCTCGGGCTCCAACTACAAGATCAAGTACTTTGGCTTTGACGACATGAGCGACAGCGACAGTGACGACGAGGACCATGTCAAAGAGAGGAGGAGGGCTAAGAAGGCCGCCGCCGCCGCCGCGCAGGCAGCAGCGGGTGCTGCGGGACAAGCTGCTGCCATGGCAACAAGTGTAGACAGTCCCCAGTCCAGCGAAGGTCAGCAGGAGAGTCAGACCAGCACCAACACAGACATCCTGGACTTCCCGGAGGACAACTATCCCACCGTGTCAGATGTTCAACAGCAGAGCCGGCCCCTAGGCAAGCCGGCGGAGAAATCCAAGGACAGCAGCAGGAAGATCTTCAGTGGGCCCAAGAAGTCTCCCACTAAAGCAGTGTACAATGCCCGACACTGGAACAGACCAGAGCAAGAAGAGCTGCCCCCGCCACCCCTGGCTCGGTCACAGACTGCACCGGCCAGTCTGTCAGGGGGCAGCAGCAGCAGCAGCAGCAAGGAGACCAACCCCCATAAAGATGACGGGGTGTTCAAAGCTCCGCCCCCACCGCCCAAGGTCATGAAGTCGGTGACCTTCCCCACCGAGCCCTACCAGGACATCGTCACTGCACTGAAATGTAGGAAAGAGCACAAGGAGCTGTACACGGTAGTCCAGCATGTGAAGCACTTCAACGACGTGGTGGAGTTTGGGGAGAACCAGGAGTTCACTGACGACTTTGAGTACCTGGCCACCGGACTGAAGAGTGGCCAGCCCCTCAACACACGCTGCCTTAGCATCATCAACCTGGCCACTAGGTGTGCCATGCCTAGCTTCAGGATGCACCTGAGAGCCAGAGGGAAGGTGGCGCAGGTCTTCAAAACGCTCAACGACGCTCCCCAGCACCCGAACCTGGCCTTGTGCACGGCCTCTCTGATGTACATCCTGAGCAGGGACCGGCTGAACATGGACCTGGACCGGGCCAGCCTGGACCTGATGCTGCGCCTGCTGGAGCTGGAGGGGGACCTCTCCGGCGCAGACGACCAGCTCACCGCCAAGGAGATGGGCAAGGTCAAGGAGAAGATCCGCAAGCTGTGTGAGACGGTCCACAACAAGCATCTGGACCTGGAGAACATCACATCAGGGCATCTAGCCATGGAGACCTTGTTATCGCTGACCTCCAAGCGGGCAGGGGATTGGTTTAAGGAGGAGTTGAGGCTTCTGGGAGGTCTTGATCACATAGTGGATAAAGTGAAAGAATGTGTCGGGAACCTGAGCCAAGAGGATGACAAGGAGAAGCTGGTGGCGTCTCTGTGGGGGGCTGATAGGGCTTTCACACCGGCAAAGAACCGTGCCGGTTCGCGTTCGCAAACCAAGTCTGGAACCGGCCGGCGCGTTCAGACCGAAGCTCAATTGGTTCGGAACCTGAAAAGTTGGTTCGCAGCGGGCACCAAAAAATAGTGGTTCTCAAGCGCGAACCAAAACGTAGAACAGTCACGTCGTCAGTGGGTGTGTCCTATTCTAGGCTGCAGAGACCAGCAAGGAGGAAGTAGACAAAATGTAATCTAATCCATATCTAATCATTAGTGATCAAAAACAATATCAAAAGTGTCATTATTCTCTTTATCTTCCTCACATGCTCAGCAAACACACACACACGCGCGCGGACATGCGCGAACGCGAATTTCGTAAGCCATTTCTATTCCAGTAACGGAGCAGCTGATTAGTAAAAGAACGCATATAGAAAGTGTCTTTTGTTTTGTTTCACAGAAAATAGTGTTTATTTCAGATACTGTAGTAGTGGAAGATATTATCCTCTTTTCCAGTGAAGTAGCTGCCATCTAGTTGTGAAATGTTTGTTTATCCCGCCCCTTCATCACCCAGCGTTGATGACGCGGATGGTTCAGGTTACACTGGTATGAACGCGGGCTCGTTCGCCAGACAGCACCAAGGTTCAGAGGTTTCCGAACGCGAACGCGAACCGGCACGGTTCTTTGCCGGTGTGAAAGCCCTATGAGAGGTGTCTACGAGTCCTGGAGAGCGTAACTTTAGGTAACCCAGAGAACCAAGGCTACCTGATCGCCTACAAGGACTCCTCGCTTATTGCCTCCTCGGCCAAGGCGCTGTGCCACTGTGAGGAGATGATCCAGCGCTACAGCAGGGAGGTGAACAGCGCCCTGTGCTCCGCCGGCACCGCCCTCCCCTACTGCAGCAACAGCAACGTGGGCAAGGCCGTGGAAGACTGCATGAGAGCCATCATAGGGGTGCTGCTCAACCTCACCCACGACAACGAGTGGGGAAGCACAAAGACGGGTGAGCAGGACAACTTCATCATCACAGCTCTGAATTGTGTCCTGCGGGTGCCCCAGTACCTGCCTGCGGAGCAGAGGTTCGACATCAGAGTCCTGGGTCTGGGTCTGCTGATCAACCTGGTGGAGTACAGCGCCAGGAACCGCCACTGTCTGTGTGAGATGGAGATGGACGGGGGAGCCCCCTTCACCTCCGTCCTGGTGGCCGACAAGGAGGAGCTGAAGACCGAGGGCTCGCTGAGTGCCATCTCCGCACTGGTGCAGCTCTTCCTCCAACGGGAGCAGGCGGCCGTGCTGGCAGAGGCAGAGACCGACGACTTCATCAATGACGCGCCCAAGCCCGCGCTGGACCAGAGCGGCGAGTGGCAGGAGTCGGGCGGCGAGATCCAGTGGGTGGCGGCGGAGAACAACAACACCAACCCCGAGACGGAGAAGGAGAAGGCCAAGAAGGAAGAGGAGGACGAAGAGCTGGACCTCAATAAAGCTCTCCAGCATGCTGGGAAGCACATGGAGGACAGCATCGTGGCCTCCTACACTGCACTGCTGCTGGGCTGTCTCTGCCAGGGAAGTCCGATGAATGTGACTACTGTGAGGGATAATCTGCCGAAAGGAGATTTCTCAATAATGACGGAAATGCTCAAGAAGTTCCTAAATTTCATGAACCTTACATGTGACGTGGGCACAACGGGGCAGAAGTCCATCTCTCGGGTCATTGACTATCTGGAGCACTGTTAGAGAGGCCCGCCTGTGTGGGGGTCCCCACCCCCCCTACACACACAAACACACACACACACACACACACCGCTCCATAACCACCACCACCACCCACCATCATTGTCACCACTATCGTCGTTATTAAGACTGTGATGGTCTCCTCCACAAGTGAGGCCTGAAGCACTGTTTCAGCATTCCACAAGGTGGTACTTATCCATAAAATTCATTGAGCCAACCAGGTGTTCTGAATTTTCCATGTATGAATATAGAGTTTCATTGAGCTAACCAAAGTTCTGAACTCCAGTTTTAATTAGTTAATCAGTGTTAATACTTCAGTTTTTCTGTTGACTCAGTGCATATGTAAAAGACCTACCAGCCACCCCTCCCCTGAAGCCCAGAGTCTAATCTCCACAGACCAAGTTTGTTTGTGTATTGTATTGTAATTGTTTTGAATTTTCTTATTTGTGATAAGACATTACAGCTGTTTTCATTCCTTGTGTGTTTTTTTAAAGCTATTTTAACTAATAGTGCTATTTGTATCTATATTGTTCCTTTGAATATATCTTGATTTTGAGTTTAAAATGGGTATAAAATCAAGTCGTTCAGAGAGAGTGACACCACTTCTTGGTCCTGCTAAGATAATGGCAGACAAATGGGGTTTATCTGCTGTTAAACATATTGGGTTATGGTCCAAATATTCATCTTTTCCTGCTACATGTGGGACACTGAGCGTTAGCATGTTAAATGGGATTGTTTAAGAAAGTGGGAACGCATGGCAGAGGACAAACACAAGAACTCAGAAGAGGGTTTACTTTTGAAATTGCTACAGAAAGTAAAAGAGCAGGAAGATAAAGTATTACCTCCAACCAATAGCATGGATTTAGATCCTCTGCCCCTGTACCCTGACCTTCAAAATCTCTCAACACAGCTAGCAGTCCTCCGCCAGCCGTAGCGGCCGTGTTGTCAGGCAGCGCAGCAGCCAAGCAGCACATGTCTGAACAGTATTAACAAAGTACAACTAGAACAGAACCATTCTGAGGTCAGAGGTCGTCAGGTCTGAACCATTCTGAGGTCTGAAGCACCATGAAGAGAACGTGCCCTGTGGATCCCCGAGGTGAGCATCGGGAACCCAGAGAAGATGGAGCCCATCACCAACGTGTCCCACATTCCACACTTACCACAGCAGCAATTTTAGGAAATAGTCTATAATTGTTGTTTCTCCATGTACAGCTCCAGTTTTTGTATATCTTTGATGGTTTAAGAATGTTCTTGTTTTCCGACACTTTTAGGAAAATTGTTGAGTTTTGAATTGTCTTGTTGTGAAAAGAGACCCTAGTGGTTTTTGAGTTTCTGTTTTTCTATTAAAGGCAATTTGTTTGTACAAACTACTGACAGGAATAATTCATTTAAAAGGTATGGGTTCTGTCCCAACCTCTGTGATTTGAAGAAACACACAAGGTGCTTTTAAAGTGCAAAACTCACTCCACACACCACACTCAATGTGTAAGAGAGTCTCAACATTTGGAGAGACTTAATTTCCCCTCCCCCAACCATGTGCAAAGGCAATTTGTTTGTACAAAATTATTTGTGCAAACTACTGACAGGAATCATTAATTTAAAAGGTAGATATGGGTTCTGTCCCAACCTATCAAGAATGTTTTTAAAAAAAAGTCAAGCAAGACTGATATCATAAAAGGCTTAAAAGAAAGAAAAAGCTCCAACGTTTACGGCACACTGTGCCTTCATCAGGGAGAATTGAAGAATGAACCAGGAAGAGGAAGTTTAAATAGAAAAAGGAAGGGGAGGAGTTCAAAAAAAAGGGGGGGGGGAATCCACACCTGAAAACCAAGTAGCGACTAATTATAGCGTGATTTTGTCTAATAGAGTGGGGAAATGAAATGATAATTTGAAAAAATCAAATAATGATGTTAAGGGGTCCCAGATCCATAACTATACTCCTATACTATCCCCAAAATCAAAATATATGGAAAATGTTGGCCCCCGGGAAACTGTCAATTTGTACCAGTGGATAGTTGAAAGGGGGGATTCTATTGAGATTCGAATCCCCCACTATCATCACTGGTCTTCTAATCTCAAGTTCCCACACCACACTTTTTTGACCTGAAAACCAAGTAGCGACTAATTACAGCGTTTTTTTGTCTAATAGAGTGGGGATGTTAAGGGTTAGGGTTATTGCTAATATAATAAGAGTATGATTATAAGATTGAGTCTTATGATAGCAATGAACTGATGTCTCCACAGGTCTCTCTCCATACTCGGCCAACACTGTACGAGATTGCGGACGCTTGAGATCTCCGGGTGTAAAGGTGTCATAACAACAGTGGACCGCCTTCGATCACAGCTCCCATTTCTGGAGAACATCCACTGCCCCGCCAAGCCACAGGGAGCCACTGAAGATGGGTGATCCAGTGGATAGTTGAAAGGGGGGATTCTATTGAGATTCGAATCCCCCACTATCATCACTGGTCTTCTAATCTCAAGTTCCCACACCACACTTTTTTGACCTGAAAACCAAGTAGCGACTAATTACAGCGTTTTTTTGTCTAATAGAGTGGGGATGTTAAGGGTTAGGGTTATTGCTAATATAATAAGAGTATGATTATAAGATTGAGTCTTATGATAGCAATGAACTGATGTCTCCACAGGTCTCTCTCCATACTCGGCCAACACTGTACGAGATTGCGGACGCTTGAGATCTCCGGGTGTAAAGGTGTCATAACAACAGTGGACCGCCTTCGATCACAGCTCCCATTTCTGGAGAACATCCACTGCCCCGCCAAGCCACAGGGAGCCACTGAAGATGGGTGATCCAGTGGATAGTTGAAAGGGGGGATTCTATTGAGATTCGAATCCCCCACTATCATCACTGGTCTTCTAATCTCAAGTTCCCACACCACACTTTTTTGACCTGAAAACCAAGTAGCGACTAATTACAGCGTTTTTTTGTCTAATAGAGTGGGGATGTTAAGGGTTAGGGTTATTGCTAATATAATAAGAGTATGATTATAAGATTGAGTCTTATGATAGCAATGAACTGATGTCTCCACAGGTCTCTCTCCATACTCGGCCAACACTGTACGAGATTGCGGACGCTTGAGATCTCCGGGTGTAAAGGTGTCATAACAACAGTGGACCGCCTTCGATCACAGCTCCCATTTCTGGAGAACATCCACTGCCCCGCCGCGCCCCGCAAACTCACACACAGAAATACAGACTGAGAGAACTTTCAGAGACAAGTGCATCACAGACATCAGTTAATGTAGATCTTTACTAGATCTTTACTACTACTTTAGTAGACTCTTTACTGTAGCGTCTATCGGCAGTAGCGGACTGGAAATTAAGTCAGCGATGGTAAGCACTCACCAAGCCGGATATGACGGTACCATAGCACTGCATTGAGTTTCACACTGTAAATATTGTTCTGTGTAATTATTAATTTTTATAAAGTTTTCTCAAATTGCCGGAGTTTTGGGAGACGTCCGCGGCAGCATGGTTCGCACAGACGGAGGCGCAGTTCGCCCTCCGTGGGATTACAGATGACGCCACACGCTACTACCATGTCGTCTCGGCGCTGGGGAGCTCCACTGCAGCCAGAACGGTGGGCTTCATTACAGTTCCCCCTGCCCTGAATAAATATACAACGTTTAAAGCTCTCCTCCTCAAGACCTTCGAACTATCACGGTCAGAACGAGCCCGACGTCTGTTCGCAATTCAGGGGCTAGGAGACAGCAAGCCTTCCCAGCACATGGACATGATGCTGAACCTACTAGGTACGGAGGAACCTAATTTTCTATTTATGGAACTGTTTCTTCGGCACATGCCTGCACATGTACAGACGGCGCTCGCTAATACGACTATCACTGAACCCCGTGAGTTAGCAGAAGAGGCTGACCGCTTCTTCCTAGCTACCCAGCGTTTTACCCCTGAAGTACTAGCCCCGACACACAATTACACTCCCCCTGGCAGAGACAGGCTAGCTAACAAGGGCCCACCTACCACCGATAGCCGTACTAGCCCAGGCATGTGCTATTTTCACTCACGCTTTGGCGCGAAAGCGAAGAGGTGCCGCTCCCCTTGCAACTACAGCTCGATGGGAGGTCAACTTTCTGGGGCACAAGCTGGGGTCTGGCGGTATAAGCACCACACAGGAGAAGGTGCAAGCGGTGGAAGACTGGCCCACCCCCAGCTCCAGTTCCGAAGTGTGGGAAATAACAACCGCCGCCAAACTGAGTTTAGGAGAGTTGTTTTCGCGTTACCTGAGAGACGGTATGCAACATTGCTCTAGTTCATACTCATTGCAGTATCTTTTTGTAAGCCATATAGCTAAATCAACACATTAAATAACCCATCCACCTCTCAATTATTGTTATAATAGAAGAGTTATAACAATCTGACCTGTAATGAGCAAATCTGTGGAGCTTGTTCATGTTTGTTAATAAACGTTTAGCTGTGACATTTGATACGCCGCCTCCGACTCCCGTCTCTCGGCACTACAAGGACCTGATAAAGGCCGAGTCAGAGTTGCATATGCAGCTAGCTGACAGCATTGCATCAAACACAGAGCCAGCCTGGTTGCGAAAAAAAAAGGAGGCGCAGAGGGAGGTGCGGAGACTCCTCCAGGAGAGAGAGGCACACCTCCGGCACAGACGCATCCAGAGCGAGGCGCTGGTAGAGCAGCAGCAGCTGATTGGCCATCTGCGATGTGACCTCTTGACCTCCAGGACCGCCTCCTCGGGGGCGTCAGTGGAAGCAGAGGCTTCTGGGAACCCAGTGAGGAGACCCAACAGTGTCCCCCTGATCAGTCAGGTTCACAGCCAGGGGACCACGAGGAAGAAGGGAGAACGTGAGAGATCGCGGACGTGGGACGTGCCACGTGGGACGTGGGACAGACCCACCTAGCCCAACACAGCATCGATACGAGGGATGCTCCACCCATCAGGATGAGACCCCGACGCCTGCCGATGGCTCGACAGGCAGCGGCAGAGAAGGCGTTACAGAACATGCAGCATTATGCACCGGTATGCAACATCGCTCTAGTTCATACTCATTGCAGTATCTTTTTGTAAGCCATATAGCTAAATCAACACATTAAATAACCCATGGTTTGGTATGAACCCTGCAACCTGTCGTGCGTGTGTTCATGCGTGCGGATTTATAACCCAATTACCAAGGAATATTGAATGCCCTGGTATTCTGTGTGTTTGGACAGTAAAGTGTCACTGTGTGTTCAGGTTCATGAGTTTTCACAGCTTGTCTAGACAGGCTTACTACCCCCTTACTCCTCCACTCTCTCTCTGTCTCCCTCTCTCCCCTGTCTAATCCCTCACGTCAGTTTTCTGCCTGTCGATAGCACAGCTCAGAGGGAGAACAGGACGGTAATGCAGACGGTTCAGGCAGGAGTGTGAAGAAGTGCCTGTTCAAGCTCAACAAGACATCAACCAAATCACAGGAGAGGGAGAAGAAGTCAGCCAAACGCAAACTGAAGACCAACTCCTCTGACTCTGAACGTGATGGTAAGAAAACCACCGCAGCCAAGAAGGCATCTGATGAGAAGCAGAAAGGCTCTGAGTCCTCCGACTCTGAACACGATGGTGAGAAAGCCTCCACCAAAGCTAAGAAGGCCTCTAATAATAAGCAGGAAGGCTCTGAGTCCTCCGACTCTGAACACGATGGTGAGAAAGCCTCCACCAAAGCTAAGAAGGCCTCTAATAATAAGCAGGAAGGCTCTGACTCCTCTGACTCTGAACACGATGGTGAGAAAGCCTCCACCAAAGCTAAGAAGGCCTCTAATAATAAGCAGGAAGGCTCTGACTCCTCTGACTCTGAACACGATGGTGAGAAAGCCTCCACCAAAGCTAAGAAGGCCTCTAATAATAAGCAGGAAGGCTCTGACTCCTCTGACTCTGAACACGATGGTGAGAAAGCCTCCACCAAAGCTAAGAAGGCCTCTAATAATAAGCAGGAAGGCTCTGACTCCTCTGACTCTGAACACGATGGTGAGAAAGCCTCCACCTCTCAATTATTGTTATAATAGAAGAGTTATAACAATCAGACCTGTAATGAGCAAATCTGTGGAGCCAGCTGACGAGCCAAGATCCACTTTAGAGGGGATGTAGGCATATGGCATACTCCTATCCTCACACATATGGTGAGGAACCGAAAAAGAAGAAGAGGACAAAAGAAGCTTCAACAAAAGGAAAAGAGCACAGTGGAGAAGATGAGGTTGATGGTGGTGGTGGTGATGATGATGAGCCAGAAACATCTAGTTTATTATTACACTGCATGTTAAACAGCTTCTTAGAAATCACGTTGTCTCTTAATACAAATATCTGGAATGTATGAACGTGTTCAGTTTTGTTTTGTAGATCCACAGAGAGCCCAACATGAACCTGGATGACTTCCTCTACTACCTGTGAGAGGGCAGCAGCTACCTGAAGAGCACTTTGGAGTGAACTTGTTTTCCTTTCGTTTGTTACGCTAATGCATTTACTGCAGCTGTCATTTTGGCTGTCTCCCTGTTTTCACTATCATGGTGAAGGTTAGGGTTTGCTTTTCTTTTATGTAGTACAAGCCACATTGTCAGACAGAAATGTTGCAGCGAAGTTGCACTTATGACCCTTTTGTTTTAGAGAATTTAAAAAAAAAAAAAATCTATTTTTGCACAGTGTTTGAGTGTGCGGATGCTGTTATTTTGCACTCTAGCAATTTAAAAAGAAAAAAAGTTTTAAATAAAGTGCAGTTAGTTCTGAGTTGAAGGATTGTGTTTTGAAACATTAAATAAATAAATATTAACTGAATTACCAGTGTCATTGCATTCTTAAATACAGTACGTATCAAGCAAATATAGAGAATTGTGTGTCCTGTGGGCCATTCTTTATATGTGTAAAGATCAAGATCTCTCAATCAACACTGCATGTTAAACAGCTTCTTAGAAATCACGTTGTCTCTTAATACAAATATCTGGAATGTATGAACGTGTTCAGTTTTGTTTTGTAGAAAAAAAGACATATACACTAAATGTAATACATGACGACCAGACAGTTGAAATAAAAGTCGATGTTGTTACAATGCGGTAATATAATGTAATGTAGGCCTACTGAAGGCATTCAGGAGCAGCTGATTAAGAAAGACTAAAACGCTATAATTGTGAGGTCTCTCACCTGGTCTCACCTGGTCTCTCACCTGGTCTCTCACCTGGTCTCTCTCCTGGTCTTAAACATTGGCATTGCAGCAAGATAAAAAATCAACAATAATAGAATAAAGTAAAAAAATAAATAAATAAAAAAGTAAAGTAAGTACCGGTAATACTTAATAGAGAGCATCGAGGCTTTTTAAAAACTAGCTAAAACACATATTTTCTCCCTGGCCTTTGACCTGAGGTGAGCCTGCCTCCCGACACAGTATTAACTAACGTAAGATAAGTTTGGAACAAGGGCAACCGCTTGTATGTCAAAACATCATATATTGCGTTGTCATAGGCCTTGAAGAAGGAACAGGCACAAACCTTCAAGAAGATGAAAATGAGACCGCTGCCAACAGAATTGACAACATTTCTGATGAAACCCTTATGTCATTGCCCTGACGGTCCCAGCCAGCAGTGTAAACTGTGAAAGGGACTTCTCCACCATGAACAGGGTAAGAAATATCTCTCACATAATGGCATTTACTGTTTTAAGATATATTAATATATTTTAAGATATTTTTTTCCATAGTCGCTATGGAAGGTCAGCAAACACACAGTGTACATGACCGCTGCCAACAGAATTGACAACATTTCTGATGAAACCCTTATGTCATTGCCCTGACGGTCCCAGCCAGCAGTGTAAACTGTGAAAGGGACTTCTTCCACTCACTGTCCCACAGTTGGTGAACTTTTACGCTAGTGACTAGATTTTACGCTAATCAGGAGGACAATGTGATATACTTCCAGTAACTAACTACAGGCACCTAGTGACTAGATTTTACGCTAATCAGGAGGACAATGTGATATACTGCCAGTGTCTAACGTTTACGTTAGTAACTGTGCTTCAATCCACACATTTTAACCCTACACTGTTGTTTTAATGAAAAGCTTATCAATTAATCGATAATTGATCGTTAATTCTTGTGATTATCGGAAAATATTTTTTTAGCGTTTGCCCAGCCCTATTCCCAACTTGGCAACTTTGTCGCTATATCTGGTGACGTTCCAGACCCCCTTTAATTAGTCAAAAGCGACCAGCGACAAATTAAAATAAATATGTCCATCTCACAGAGAATTTCATGAGAAAAACAATGGTCCAAACCCCATGGTTCTATCATGTACGGTTCAAAAGTTATCAAGGTTTACCTCTTTACATACAAAATAAAATAAAATATATAAATCCAATTATGGCTGTGTAAGAGTCTCTAGGCACAGAGGGAGGTCGACACAAAGGAACAGCTGTACAAACTGCACCGTCACTGACGGGCTAACACACACACACTGCACCGTCACTGACGGGCTGAGCGAGACTGACGGAAGGACGTCCCTTTTATAGCCCCCGCAGGCATCGAAAAATTCAGTCATTGGGTAAGCCAATAGGAGCAGAGCTCCCCTATGGGGCGGAGCTCCACGATATAGAACTGCTTGCTTTTGAACACGAGCTAAAACGAAAGTATGTTTACAAGTCAACCCTCGGTAGCCTCCGGCAAACGAGAATAATGAATCCAATACACAAATGATAAGTGTTTAGTGATCGTTAAACTGTTGTTTATTATATCGAGTGGGTACTTTAAAACTTCAAGTTGGTGTTAAGAAAAAAACCGAAAACGAGATATTGTTGACACATTGGGCCGGTTTCACAGACAAGGCTTAAGCCTAATCCTAGACTAAAAAACATCTTCAATGGAGATTTTACAAAAAAGTAGCTAGATTTGTCGCTGGTCGCTTTTGACTAATTAAATGGGGTCTGGAAAGTCGCCAGTTTTAGCGACAAAGTCGGCTACAGTACAGTTGGCTATCAAGGCTTTGACTGGCTTGATCAAGTCTGTCAGCAGCAAGGTGATAAAGAGCCTATACATGGGTACATCAACCCAACCCATACCTTGGGGATATTTTTTACGAACCCCAGCTCTACGTCTTATGGCTCTACGTCACTTGTAGTGTGGGAGGGAAAGTAAATAAAAGGTGTCGTGGGCAATTCCTTCAATATCTTATTTATCTTTACTCAATTACTGACTAGTAAATTATCATAGAAACCAGATGGTGTCGGTTCTGTCCATGGCTGGTGTGTCTGTTCTGTCCATGGTCCATGCAACACTCAAATGCTGAAATTGAGAGGGTTTTCAGCCAGGTGAGTGGTCAAAAACAAATTTCACAGTTAACACCAGTGTTCAGTGTTGCCAACTTGGCGACTCTTATGTTCATATAAAACAAGCTTAGCTTGTTAGCTTCTAACCAGAAGTGCACATAGTGATATAAAAACATGATATAAAAACATGACAATGATAGTAATAGGTACAGTATGGCATGTATGGTAGTGTAGAGGTATATGAGCTAAGTACAGTTACGGTAGCTCATGTACAGTATGTAATGTACAGATGTATAAAAGAGGCTATATCAATGAGGTATGTGTGTAAGATCTGGGAGCGAGCTCTGGAAAAGATCATAATATAATATAATAAGAATAATATCATATATATATATGACATATATCTAGTTGTGTTTAGTCAGGACTAAAGAATCATTAGAATACCCCATTTTGTGTTTTAAAGAACTGACATATTGAATATAACATGGACATAATTGGTGCAGTTACATAGGCCTTGCCTACTGGAAACAAAAACCTGCGGTCAAATGTGACGCGCCAGTGCTTCATAATAAGTAAAACAGAATACAAATCTGAAGCAATAATTACATGCAATGATTACACATTTATACAAGAATGTCTATGCAATGTAATTTGCTAAAGTAAAAGATGTTTAAAGTGGACCATAAAAAAATGCTTCTTCTTTCAGTGGCCGTCGAAGAATGCAGGATTTGTTTTCATATCTTAAATTGGATATTATAATATTCTTTGGGATTGTTTTGCGTGTTATATATTATCATGTGTCGCCCTGCTTGGGCTGGCCGACTGCTGTGTCTCGACGGAGCGTGTCTGGATCCAGGTGAGTAGCCAACTGCCTCCCCAGGTTACATCATATGCAGCACGGTCCGCATGCTCTTACAACTCAAATCAAAACATACAGGCTAGTTTACCAGACTACTAGGCAGCCGTAGCCCTCTAGACTAGGCTACTCAAGTTTGTAACAGTAAACCATTCATAACTGTAAGGTCAGTTTTTATTCACCAGGATAATGGTAAAGCAAAAGTGAGAAGAATAGCGCCTCAGGAGATTGAAAAAAAAGTTGTGGTATACATGAAAATGCTTCATTTTATTTCTGTGTGATTTTGAAATCGTGACATCATGGTATGTGACACGGTCTGGTCATTTGGGCAACCAATCAAAATGTTCAGACATTTTGAAACACGGAAATACATTTCAAAGTTGTGGAAAATCACAACACAAACTCGCTAGTCAAGCCAAAATGCTGCAATGCAATGGATTCGGTGAGTAATCCCCACTGCTACCTAGTTAACTATAACACTACATTGTTAGCAGGCTCAAAAAACAAGCTCTGTTAGTTGACTAGCTAGTGTGATTGATTTCAGGTGAAGCACATTTTGTAAACTGTTCCTGGGCCAGATGTTACCGCCAGACGTCCCGGGGTGTCAGGGATTGTCCCGAGTAGGGTGTCCCGAGTCCTGACAAATGTCTGTTAAGCATTAAAATGTCCCGATTTTCCACATTCACTACGAAGTTGTCCCAGTTTTAACCACAATTAAAGTAATAATAATAATAATAATAATAATAATAATAATAATAATAACAAGAACAGACTGGCACCCTGAAAATGGCCAGTAACGGGCAAGGTTGTAAACTGTTATTCAACAATATCAAGAAGACATTAAAAAAATTGAAAGACCAATATGTTCCCACCTTTGGGCAAGACCAGAACACATGTGAGAGGTCTGCCTGTAGACTGCCGCAATGATCACATTTGGGATCGGAATCAGGGTACATTTCATGTAGTTTAGATTTAGTTCTGTGCACCACCTTTAGTGGGCTCTGTGCACCACCTTTAGCTGGATCAGACTAAGTCAAGCACAGGATGAATTCATCCTATCTAAAGCCAGCTCCCACCAGTCTCCCGCCAGCTTCACCTCCAGTTCCGCCTACCTCATGGACTTTGACTTGGAGACTGTGTCACTGTTCAAAGACATGGTGTTTCACTGTTTCACTGTTCAAACAGTGAAACTGTTCAAACAGTGACACTGTTACCTCCAGGCCAGTGTCAAGCCCTACACCGCCGCCCGACCACTTCGCTGTGCTGACTCAAGATGTTCCGTTGCCCTGTCGCTCTGAGGCCCTCTCTAGATGCTTGTTTAGAAAGGTTGCACAATTTCTCTTGACTACAGATGTTGAATTTATAATTAATAAATTCTGTGTTATTATTAAATTATATGTTAATTTATATATGTCCATGAAGGCTGCCCTTAAAGCCGATCTCCGGGGCGACGGCTGGGTCGACAGGCTTCCTTGGGTGATGCTGGGACTCCGTACTGCACCTAAGGAGGACCTCCTTTCGTCCTCTGCTGAGCTGGTGTACGGCCAACCCCTCCGGGTTCCGGGGGATTTCCTCCCTTGTGCTACGGTCCCCTGGTCAGCACCAGAACAGCGAAGTGCGCTGCTGGACAAGGCCAAGTCCTTCCGGCCGATCCCTACCTGATGCCACGGCGTTCCTAAGGTATGTGTCCCGCCTGATCTGAAGGCAGCGGGGTATGTCTTTATCCGCCAAGACGCCCATCGAGCCCCTCTGCAACCGCCCTATGATGGTCCCTACCGGGTCGTGGAGACAGGCGACAAATCCTTTATTATCGACATGGGGGGTAGTAAGGAACGCATCTCGGTGGATCGCCTTAAGCCAGCTCATCTGGACTTGGACCGTCCCATCGAGGTGGCCCACCCGCCCCGCCGCGGTCGCCCCCCTGTTAAAACAGTCCCGACCCTAGCTCCTGCAGACCCCCTGCCCTGCCGTCCGAGGCCGGCCAAACGTCCGCCTGTTGTTTTTCCCCTGCCTCGGTCTCCTGTGCCTGCTCAAGGGTATGATAAACCCTGCCAAAATAAATGACTATTTGACACAGAGAATGGATTACTATTCCTGCCATGTTGTTGGTTGAAAAACATTGACAAACCTTCTCACAGCACCGTGGATCTAGTATGTTGTACTTGTGTGTGCAGCATAGCGACAAATACAATTTGTTTGCCTGTACAATACTGTACAATTTGTAAATAGAGAGTAAAATGTTTATATTTCCCCCATTAACCTATACATGTGTATGATTTCTGTATCATCAAGATCATTAAACAAAAAAAGTGTAAATGATTTACTCTACATTCAGCTGGGGGCATAGATGTACTAGGTTGGGGGTAGCTTCATATTTAGTAGTAGTAGTTAATGTAATGTAGTAGTAAGCAGTGCCATCTAGTGTTCTGAGAATTAGAGCGGAATTACTAACTCATAAAAATCAATAGGTCAATTGCATATCTTATAGCAGTGAATTCAGCAGAATAAATAGGTTTCCAATATAGAGAAGAGAAGATGGATGAAATAATATTGAAATTGGTACCAGGGTAAGACACACCTGAGGTCAAACTATATATTTAAAAAATTTTAAATTCATCAAACACTATACTCCCTTTCAATTTGTAGTTAATTTATACTGCATTTTTAATCTATACTGTTAATCTACATAATACATAGTTAATCTATACTGCATACGGCGCGCGGCAGCGGCCACCTCAACACCATGATCCTGCAGGGCCTGGCCCAGGCCAAGCTGAAGAACACCGCCCCCACCCCCACCCCCACCCCCCCCAGTCCTGAGCCTGACCTGAGCTGGGCCAAGACCACCACCACCACCCCCACCACCGCCGCCGGCCCAGTCAACACCCCAAGGCAGAACCAGAACCACCTGGCCACGGAGGAGGTCACACCAGCCCCGGCCCCTGGCTACGATCACGCTGCACAGAAGATTGAATGGTGGGGTGGACCCAAGGAACCACAGAGCACAACACACTCAAAGAGTGTCAACGGTCCTTGCAACCAATGCTGCTGCTACGTGGACCTGAAGAGAAAGATTGATAAACTGGAAGAGCATGTTCTCATCCTCATGAAGATGATTAGTGGCACATCAAAGTGATGATTGGAGTGTGTTTTATTCACACAACCAGTTCAAACAAGTTCAGTTTGAATGTTTTTCGGTCTTTTGGTGACAGTTGACACAGTTAAGCTGAGGGAAAGTTGTTCGTTTCTACCCTGGTCTTTTGTTTTCTTTTCATGTTCTGTACCTTACGTTGTTCTGGTAGCTTCCATTGTTCATGAGGGGTAGTGGTGGTCTAGTGGATAGTGAGTTGGACTTGTGATCAGAAGGTTGTGAGTTCAAATCCCGCCTGAAACCACACCACTACTAGTGTGCCCTTGGGTAAGGCACTTAGCCCTCAGTTACTCCAGGGGGAATGTCCCTGTAATTTGTAATTGTAAGTCGCTTTGGATTAAAAGCGTCTGCTAAATGTCAAAATTATTACTAATTATTGCATACTGCAGATGTTAGCCAGAGTGGCTTCAACGCTGGTGTTTTTTAGTGTTTTTAAGTACATTTGTATGTACATTTTTATTTTAGTACTTATAGGGAACGGTTGTGTAAATAGTACCTACAGCAGACTAGACTTACTAGAAGTTGGTGCGCAAAACGAGAGGACTGTAACAACGGAATTCTTGAAACAACAAAGGATTCCACTCGACATTGCTCGGTCGCCGGGTGAACAATACTACGCTCTCCCAACACTCAAGCGTAAACGACGGTGGCGAGACCGTAAGCAACGCCGAGGACGAAGGGGGGGCCTGCTAGCCAGGCTGAGGAGAAGCCTGAATAAACCTGCTTTGCCGAGTATTTTCCCATCCAACGTCAGGTCTCTGGCAAACAAGATGGACGAATTGAGACTGCATGTCGTTACCAATAACATCGTGGGAGATAGCTGTGTGATTATTCTCACGGAAACCTGGCTAAATGACACTATCCTGGACTCCGCGGTAGCCCTAGAAGGAAAGTACGCCCCCTCCTTCCGTCCCCACATATAATAATAGAAACAATATTGATTTATAGATAACGCTTTAAGGGTTAAGAGTCTTACTAGGACCTGCATAGACCTCCAGTCTTACTAGGACCTGCATAGACCTCCAGTCTTACTAGGACCTGCATAGACCTCCAGTCTTACTAGGACCTGCATAGACCTCCAGTCTTACTAGGACCTGCATAGACCTCCAGTCTTACTAGGACCTGCATAGACCTCCAGTCTTACTAGGACCTGCATAGACCTCCAGTCTTACTAGGACCTGCATAGACCTCCAGTCTTACTAGGACCTGCATAGACCTCCAGTCTTACTAGGAATTATGCCCCAGGTGTTTGGGAATATAAACCCACCATTCACCAGTCCACTCTTTACTTTCCCTCCAACCACCAACCCCACCCCTTCCCCCCTTGTGTTTGCTCTCCCTCCTCCTGTCATTCTCCAAACCCTGTTTGCTCCACCTGCCCCTCATCTGGCTGCCCCGAACGTCCGCAAACGGAGTGGAAAGCCTAACTTCTGCAAGAAGTGTGGGCAGCCCAAGGCAATGACTGGCCACAGCCATTATAAGGGACACCCATATTGTCCTATGACTGAGTCTCTGACGAAGGACCAGTGGATCGAGCAGATGAGAGAGAATGAGATGGAAGAGTAGCTCGTTTCTTCTCTGTAAATAGTTAGTAGTAAATAGTACCTCAGGTTAACTTGTTTATTTGTGTGTGAATGTGTGTTTATTTGTTAATATTTAATTAAAAGTTCTATTTCATATATAAATCTTATCACTTCTCTGTAAATAGTTATTTATTTGTGTGTGAGTATGTTTTTTGTGATTATTTAAAAGAAAATATTTCAATTTTCTTAAAAAATATATGTATATGTGGTAGGATCTTCACATCCAAGCCAGCTGGTGGATGATAAGTGGAGTGCTTGTTTTGATTTTCACCCATCATCCATCATGTGTCTATGAAATAGATAGTACTGTACTACTGACTGCATCATTCATCTACTCATTGATGTAACCATGTCAGTCACACAGCCACATACACATATTCAGCTGCTACCTTTATTACCTGAGTGTTGCACTGAGGCCTACTAGCCTTGTTGACTAGACTTCCTTGTCTGAACTTAATTACTAGCACCTGGTGGTAACATTAGCTACCTTAGTTAGCTAGCACCTGGTGGTAACATTAGCTACCGTAGCTAGCTAGCACCTGGTGGTAACATTAGCTACCTTAGTTAGCTAGCACCTGGTGGTAACGTTAGCTACCGTAGCTGGCTAGCACCTGGTGGTAACATTAGCTACCGTAGTTAGCTAGCAGTGCACCTGGTGTTAACGTTAGCTACCTTAGCTAGCTAGCACCTGGTGGTAACATTAGCTACCGTAGCAAGCTAGCACCTGGTGGTAACGTTAGCTACCGTAGCTGGCTAGCACCTGGTGGTAACGTTAGCTACCGTAGCTGGCTAGCACCTGGTGGTAACGTTAGCTACCGTAGCTAGCTAGCACCTGGTGGTAACGTTAGCTACCTTAGTTAGCTAGCACCTGGTGGTAACTTTAGCTACCTTAGTTAGCTAGCACCTGGTGGTAACGTTAGCTACCGTAGCTAGCTAGCACCTGGTGGTAACATTAGCTACCTTAGTTAGCTAGCACCTGGTGGTAACGTTAGCTACCGTAGCTAACTAGCACCTGGTGGTAACGTTAGTGTAAGAGTCTCTAGGCACAGAGGGAGGTCGACACAAAGGAACAGCTGTACAAACGTGTTTATTAATGTACAGCACGGCTCAGCACCGTCACTGACGGGCTAACACACACACACTGCACCGTCACTGACGGGCTAACACACACACTGCACCGTCACTGACGGGCTAACACACACACACTGCACCGTCACTGACGGGCTGAGCGAGACGTTCAAAATAATCAAGAATAAATACTAAGTGCAGCGCGCGGCCGTCACTGCCGCTCAAACTTTCCATACAGTGTGTGTGTGTGTGTGTGTGTGTGTGTGTGTGTGTGTGTGTGTGTGTGTGTGTGTGTGTGTGTGTGTGTGTGTGTGTGTGTGTGTGTGTGTGTGTGTGTGTGTGTGTGTGTGTGTGTGTGTGTGTGTGTGTGTGTGTGTGTGTGTGTGTGTGTGTGTGTGTGTGTGTGTGTGTGTGTGTGTGTGTGTTGTGGTGGTCGCTCGTATCTGTTGACTGTTTAGCTCTAGCCACCCGCACCGTTGTTGTCAGCTCCAGTGAGAAGAGAGAAAATGTTTTTGAATGACGACAGATGCCGTGTGTACGTCTTATATAGGCAGAGGGTCCCGTCCCTCGTGACACAAGCGTCGCCTGGGCCAGCCAATGGGCTGGCGCAGTGTAATTCAGTTTCTGATGAGGTCACGCAGGGGGCGTTCCCATAGTGAGATACTCACGAATACTACTCAGAGAACCGGGGTTATGTAAATAACCTAAAGTTTTTCAGTCCACCAAAATACACATCAGTAGTCTAGTCTATTCAAGTGTACAATATTAACATAATACCCTCTTTTATTTTATTATTAGAATTTAAAGAGTAAAATAACTGTTAATTGTTTAGTTTGAAATGTGTCAAACTTTATATATGAGGTATTTGAACAGGTCTGATACATCCTGGAATGTTGTAGCTTGTTCCAACTTGTGTTATCCATTAATTTCCTATGGCGGTCATTTTTGACCGGGAACACCACCGATGTTACAAAGTTGACTAAAACCTCAAAATTCAATGCCAGTGGTTAGTCAGCAATTTTATATGTTCAAATGCCTAGTGTGGAGGATATCATAAGGCCTTGAGGCAATCAAATGTAAAACACAATATTTATGATTGATGAAAGTTGCTCTCGGTCAGATTTGACCGGGAACACAACCGGAGGGTTAAATAAAATAAAAATCTTTCACATTTAAATATTTTATCTGACATTTATGACATCAATCAGACACATTGCTAGTGATGCCCAGTCCACAAGAGAAAGAAACAGGTCTGATAATTGTATAACTAACAAAAAACAAGATTTTGGCTCACAGGATCTTGAATTTACACAAAACAACACTTTTGGAGACACTTTTTGTTTTTCTTGTTTCTGGCGGGATTTGAACCGGTGACCTTCGGATCCATTCTTCCCCCCATACAAAAATGGCAAAGGCGACATTTTCTATTGTGCATTAATTGTGTATAATACATTGAGACTATTAAACATGTAGATAATGGAAAAGAAGCCTCAATTTCTCTCTCTTCCTTTTCTTTTCCCTCTTTTCTCCTTTTTTCCTCTCTTTTTCCTCCCTTTTCTTCTTCCCCCTTCTTCCCCCTCTTTGCACTTTCTTCCCCACCCTTAACAGACTATTGTGCACCTCGCCACACCTCGCCCACAGCCACTTCGACTGTTCCTCTCCCCCCTTCGCTCCTCTCAGCTTCTGTGTGTTCTTTTCTTTTACAAGATGTTCATCAGGTTGTTGTTGTTTTTTTCGTCCTTGTCTGGGGTGTTTTAGGCGGGGGGGGGGGGGCTCCTCTCAGTTGTTAATATATAACGTATCAGTCAGGACCGAACTCTTGAATCGTCCATGGATGGCTGAAGAAAATAGCTGTTATGAAAAGTAAAATAATAAAATAAATTCAGTATAAAAATGTTCCACTAATTTGTGTTATAATTGTCATTTCTGAATGATTCCAATATTTGTTTTAATAGTTAAAATCGCCATAAACCATACTGCTCCATAAACCATGGGGGGAAAAAGTGGGTGTTTCCGTAGCGGTGTCTCCTTCACGTCGCCCTCCAGCAGAACATGACCGTTGTCACAGTGTCATAAGCCGCGTCAAAAACAAGCCACACTACCCACTCCAACCTACTTCAGGCAGCTCAGTTCAAGTTGTTGTCTCGCTGCAAAACCTACCGTAAGAATGGCTGTCCCTCCAGCATATGGTGACCTTGGCAAATCTGCGAAGGACATCTTCAACAAAGGATATGGTTTTGGATTGGTGAAACTTGATGTGAAGACCAAGTCTGCGAGTGGAGTGGAATTCAAAACCACTGGCTCTTCCAACACTGACACCAGCAAAGTCAGTGGAAACCTGGAGACCAAGTACAAGTGGGACGAATATGGGCTGACGTTCACAGAGAAGTGGACCACTGACAACACTCTGGGCACAGAGATCACTGTTGAAGACCAGATTACCAAAGGACTGAAACTTACATTCGACACCACATTCTCACCAAATAGTGGCAAGAAGAGTGGCAAGGTGAAGACTGCGTACAAGCGTGAATACGTCAACCTGGGCTGTGATGTAGGCCGCCCCGTCATCGTTCTAAGATCCAGTGATCTTGTCCGACTCACCATCCCCAAAGCCCGTACCGTTGTCGGTCGCAGCGCTTTCCGGTTCGCTGCAGCACACGACTGGAACACCTTACAGAACACCCTCAAACTCACCGCCCTCACCTCACTCACTGCTTTCAAACAAATCCTGCATCGAACCATAGTCGATCAATGCACCTCCTGATCACCGTCTCTCACCCATCCCATAACCCATCACTGCCTCATTTTAGTACCCCTGCTCCACTACCCCCGCTATCCCTCACCTCCGCTCTTCCTCACCCCTACCTCCTCCTTCTCTCTCTGACTGTTAGTATTTTAATGCATCTGTATTTGCCAGTGTTTTATTGTTGTAAATTATTTAACCTTGTTTTATTTCTAGCTCCCCCCCCCCCCCCCCCAAAGAGCCATTGCTTTTTGGTCAGGCTGCATTTGTAAATAAGAATGTGTTCTTACATGTTTGCCTGGTTAAATAAAGGTTAACTAAAAATAAATAAAAATAAATGGGCTTGCCAGCTACGAGTAACGTTAATAGTAGCTAAATTATAAGCAATGAATGTGTTTATTTGCAGGCTAGTCAGTTGTGAAAGTAATATATTTATTTAATAATAATTTATCTAAAACAATATAGCAATTGCACCTAGCCCCATATAGTTACTAGGGATGTTCCTGGAGCCGGTTGCACCACGTCTTACTAAGTACAAACTAACCCTATTTATTGCGTAAGTATTTACTAAATCAAGATTTAGTCACTACTAAACTTGAACGGGTTGCACCAAGCACACTAGTTATCACGTAGACCTTAGTAACTACTAAATATGTATACATACCCCTAAGGTGGTGTAAGTTATAACTAACTCGTAGCTAACCGTAGTTACCTCAGCGGAGATAAAGTAGCCTGCCGAAGCAGGGGAAAACCAGCCTATGGAAGCTAAATATTTATTTTGTTTGTACAATAAAAAGACACGAGCCATAGTTATAACAAATTAAATTGTTTATTAATACAATTTATTAATATTAATTTTGGCTTGTAGTTCCATGCTTAAAGGAGTGACACCCGTGTCCCGCGGTGGTGTAGCGGTCTAAGCACTGGCCACTAGTGCAAGCTGCCCACCGGGGACTGGGATCGTATCCCAGCTCGCCAGATCCGGATATGGCTGGGGCACACACGGGGATCGGCATATTGGGCGGCCGCTCCCGAGGGCGGTATAGGAGTAGTTCCGGACAAGGATCCGTCGCGCAACAGCGCCCCGGGGTGCCGGAATAACGGTACTGGGCTCGAGGAGCCAGTCAGCTAGTCTGCCTGGCGCCCTCCTCTGGGACTGCCGGCCACGGGGTCGTGCGGCGGATCCTTCGCAATAGGCAGGGGATAATTGGATGCTAGGTTGGGTTCAATTGGCTACCAAATTGGGTGAAAAAGGGATAAAATCTGAAAAAATAAGGAAAAAAAAGGAGTGACACCCACAACACAATATTCTTAAGATAAAATGATCCAATCAAATATTCGGCACCACTACTGAACTGTTCTTTAAGAGAATATTTATTCGAGCACATCAGCAAACAATAGCATCAGAAAACAATAGCATTTCATTCCATGGAAAGGGGTCTTATCTAGCTTCACCTCCGCAGGCCCGTATCAGCTGGTTAACTGTAGAAGCTTCACTGGACAAGAGCCCCGTTTAGCTCTACATAGTAGAGCTATAGGTACATAGTCCTTTATACATTTGATTTAACATTTGGGGCTGGGCTGTCCCTCCCCCCCTATCTGGTAGTTTTTTAATTGTCATCATAAAATCTGTTGCAGCTGTGAGCAAGTGTTTTAGTTAGGTATGTGGCCTTCAACTCCTCTCTGTGTGTTATCTTCTTCTTGTGGCCTCCCGTTGTCATGGTGATATACGTACTTGTGTGAGCACAGAGCAGAGCAGTGTGTCCTTATCAGAATAAGTTACACAGTCCTATGAGTTAGGATTCGATTAACTTTATTAGGCAACGAAAAACAACAGATTTGAAGCAGATATATATAAAAAATATATATATAAAACAACCCCAATCAAACACACAGTTATAATGCATAATGCACCAAAATACACAGTGAGAGCTCAACGGTTTGGAGCGATTCCAAGGCCTCCTAGGTCTCACCTCGGTCGACACAAAGGAATGTGTCAACCCTCGGTAGCCTCCGGCAAACGAGAATAATGAATACAATACACAAATGATAAGTGTTTAGTGATCGTTAAACTGTTGTTTATCGAGTGGGTACTTTAAAACTTCAAGTTGGTGTTAAGAAAAAAACCGAAAACGAGATATTGTTGACACATTGGGCCGGTTTCACAGACAAGGCTTAAGCCTAATCCTAGACTAAAAAACATCTTCAATGGAGATTTTAGAATTTACGATTTTTTTTGATCAAGTCTGTCAGCAGCAGGGTGATAAAGAGCCTATACATGGGTACATCAACCCAAACCATACCTTGGGGATATTTTTTACGAACCCCAGCTCTACGTCTTATGAGTACAAGTACCAGACAACGAAATGCAGTTTAGCTTCTAACCAGAAGTGCACATAGTGATATAAAAACATGATATAAAAACATGACAATGATAGTAATCATTGGTACAGTATGGCATGTATGGTAGTGTAGAGGTATATGAGCTAAGTACAGTTACGGTAGCTCATGTACAGTATGTAATGTACAGATGTATAAAAGAGGCTTTATCAATGAGGTATGTGTGTAAGATCTGGGAGCGAGCTCTGGAAAAGATCATAATATAATATAATAAGAATAATATCATATATATATGACATATATCTAGTTGTGTTTAGTCAGGACTAAAGAATCATTAGAATACCCCATTTTGTGTTTTAAAGAACTGACATATTGAATATAACATGGACATAATTGGTGCAGTTACATAGGCCTTGCCTACTGGAAACAAAAACCTGCGGTCAAATGTGACGCGCCAGTGCTTCATAATAAGTAAAACAGAATACAAATCTGAAGCAATAATTACATGCAATGATTACACATTTATACAAGAAGGTCTATGCAATGTAATTTGCTAAAGTAAAATATGTTTAAAGTGGACCATAAAAAAATGCTTCTTCTTTCAGTGGCCGTCGAAGAATGCAGGATTTGTTTTCATATCTTAAATTGGATATTATAATATTCTTTGGGATTGTTTTGCGTGTTATATATTATCATGTGTCGCCCTGCTTGGGCTGGCCGACTGCTGTGTCTCGAGGGAGCGTGTCTGGATCCAGGTGAGTAGCCAACTGCCTCCCCAGGTTACATCATATGCAGCACGGTCCGCATGCTCTTACAACTCAAATCAAAACATACAGGCTAGTTTACCAGACTACTAGGCAGCCGTAGCCCTCTAGACTAGGCTACTCAAGTTTGTAACAGTAAACCATTCATAACTGTAAGGTCAGTTTTTATTCACCAGGATAATGGTAAAGCAAAAGTGAGAAGAATAGCGCCTCAGGAGATTGAAAAAAAAGTTGTGGTATACATGAAAATGCTTCATTTTATTTCTGTGTGATTTTGAAATCGTGACATCATGGTATGTGACACGGTCTGGTCATTTGGGCAACCAATCAAAATGTTCAGACATTTTGAAACACGGAAATACATTTCAAAGTTGTGGAAAATCACAACACAAACTCGCTAGTCAAGCCAAAATGCTGCAATGCAATGGATTCGGTGAGTAATCCCCACTGCTACCTAGTTAACTATAACACTACATTGTTAGCAGGCTCAAAAAACAAGCTCTGTTAGTTGACTAGCTAGTGTGATTGATTTCAGGTGAAGCACATTTTGTAAACTGTTCCTGGGCCAGATGTTACCGCCAGACGTCCCGGGGTGTCAGGGATTGTCCCGAGTAGGGTGTCCCGAGTCCTGACAAATGTCTGTTAAGCATTAAAATGTCCCGATTTTCCACATTCACTACGAAGTTGTCCCAGTTTTAACCACAATTAAAGTAATAATAATAATAATAATAATAATAATAATAATAATAATAATAACAAGAACAGACTGGCACCCTGAAAATGGCCAGTAACGGGCAAGGTTGTAAACTGTTTTTCAACAATATCAAGAAGACATAAAAAAAATAGAAAGACCAATATGTTCCCACCTTTGGGCAAGACCAGAACACATGTGAGAGGTCTGCCTGTAGACTGCCGCAATGATCACATTTGGGATCGGAATCAGGGTACATTTAATGTAGTTTAGATTTAGTTCTGTGCACCACCTTTAGTGGGCTCTGTGCACCACCTTTAGCTGGATCAGACTAAGTCAAGCACAGGATGAATTCATCCTGTCTAAAGCCAGCTCCCACCAGTCTCCCGCCAGCTTCACCTCCAGTTCCGCCTACCTCATGGACTTTGACTTGGAGACTGTGTCACTGTTCAAAGACATGGTGTTTCACTGTTTCACTGTTCAAAGAAATGTCAGCCACCTCTGAGCCTGGGACTCAAACTTTGTACATACGAAGTGACGGACCTGACGATACCGGAACAGATTTGTGGTATGAAAAAGTGGCATGAATTCAATCATGAATAGCATGATTGCACCTCTTGCACCAGTTAGCCTCAGGGGTTTTTAACCAGTAAATCCGTTTTTGAATGTTGGCAGCCCAGTAATAGTGCATAGAATTAGGGAGCGCGAGACGGCCACAGATTAACAGTGCCATCTTTTTTTGCCAAAGTTTGAATCCTTTCTACCTGGACCAGTACCTTAGTTTGGGAAGAGAGGTTAACCTTAAGAATATTTCAGATGAAACTAAACCAATATAACCACAATGATTTCATAAAACACACAACCTCTAGAAAACACAAAACCTTAAAAAAAAAAAAAAAGATTATTTTCTCTTGGAACAATAGTGAACGTTCTGTCTTGATGGAACACAAGTGTGTGGACATTCACTGAGGGCTTCTCTGCATGGCTTTCGTCACTACTTTCGTCACTGCTGACGTCCCACTGGGGTGAGTGGCCAGCTGTACCCCACCACAGGACAGGCGGGTGCCCGGGGCCGCGGGGAGAAGAACGGGGAGTGAAACGGACTCGACACAGCCCTCAAACGGGCCTCAGCAAGACACCTCAACATTAGAGATAGAGATAGAGATAGACTTTATTTGTCATTGCTACAGTACAGTTACCAAACAACGAAATTTAGGAGGGGAGGCTCCCCTGGTGTTTAGGAAAGGAAAAAGAAACACATTTTAGAAAAAGCATAGATGCATAAAATCACAAGAAGGTAAGGAGCTGGTTTACATCAATAGAGGCTATGTACACAATCCACTGTACTATACTGCACAGATAGTCAACTAGGGTTGTCATATTTCACAAGAAAGTATTTTTTCACATTATTTTAAAGTGTCACAGTTTGCAGGCTTGAAAATGTACATGTTTGTGCCTCAGCACTAGCTGCCATACAATCCGTCCGGACTGTCCTGGGCCCAGAACTTAGGCCTTTTCTGTGTTCAGGGCCTTGACGGCCCTGTGGTAGAAGCTGTCCTTCAGTCTGTTTGTCTTAGCGGCCGGGGTCCTGTACCTCCTGTTCGAGGGCAGCTTGACAAAGTGTTCGTGCCCAGGGTGGGTCGGGTCCTTGGAGATCTTGGAGGCCCTCCTGAGACAGCGTGTTTTGTACAGCTCCTCCAGAGAGGGGAGGGGGGCGCCGGTGATCTTCTGTGCTGTTCTCACGACTCTCTGTAGCTCGCTTCTCTCCGCTGCCGTGCAGCTGTGGAACCAGTGGAACCAGTGGAACCACTGCGCCACACAAGATGGCCGCGCGCTTAGACGCTGCGGCTCGGGGGGCTACCACACTGGTGTTTCATTGTGTTTTTAATTACTTTTGTATGTTCACTCTTTTTTTAGTACTTATAGGGAACAGTTGTGTATATAGTACCTACAGCAGGCTCGACTTATTAGAAGTCGGCACGCAAAACGACAAGATAGTTAGGGCGGATTTCCTGGAGCAATACAGCATTGACAAGGACATCGCCAGGCTACCGGGAGAGCCCTGGTTCACAGTCCCCTCCCTGAGGCGGAAACGCCGGCGGCGAGATCGTAGGAAAAGGCAAGGCCGCAGGGGAGGCCTGCTAGCAAGATTGAGACGCAGCCCAAACAAGCCAGCTCTTCCAAGCATTTTCCTCTCTAATGTCAGATCCCTGACAAATAAGATGGATGAACTGAGACTACAGGTGGCAAAAAACAGCATCGTAGGGGATAGCTGTGTGATTATTCTGACCGAAACCTGGCTAAATGACAACATTGTGGACGCTAACGTTAGCTTAGAGGGCCGAACGCTACATCGCGCTGACCGTACGGAGCGTAGCGGGAAGTCAAGAGGAGGTGGGATCATAATATCGACGAAGGATAGCTGGTGCTTAAACACGAAAACTGTAAGTAGCCACTGCTCCCCAGACCTAGAATACTTGACTGTTAAATGCCGACCCACATACCTGCCTAGGGAGTTTAACGCGGTGCTAATTACATGTGTGTATATAGCACCTAGCTCAGACAGCAAAGTAGCATTGGCGCGACTATATGACGTCATTAGTAGCCAACAAAGTACTGATCCACAGGCTATCCACATCATAGCGGGGGACTTTAATCATGTCGACCTGAAGGCAGTACTACCCAAGTTCTACCAGCTTGTAAAATGTGCAACGAGAGGAGAAAAAACACTGGATAAGGTATACACCAACATCAAACGTGCTTACAAGGCTAGTCCGCTAGCTCATCTAGGCATGTCTGACCATGTGTCAATCCTCCTGATTCCTGCATACACTACAATGGGGAAAAGTGCTCCCACCACCACTAAGACTGTCAGAACCTGGCCAGAAGGGTCCGCTCCACTGCAGATCTGCCTAAATGACACCCTATGGCAGGAATATGAGCATGAGGACCTGGAACAGTACACGTCGTCGGTTCTGAACCACATAGTGAACTGCACCAACTCAGTCACCGTGGACAAACGGGTCCGGGTCTACCCCAACACGAAGCCATGGATGACTGGGAAGGTCCAAAAACTGTTAAATGAGAGGGACAACGCCTTCTTCGCAGGGAAGCGCACACCGCTGTACAGCTACACCAGGGCCAACCTAAAGCGCGGCATCAAAGCGGCCAAGGCAGAGCACAGAGAGAAGATTGAGGAATGCCTCCTGAGCAACGACTCCAGGCGGATGTGGCAGGGGGTTCAGCAGATGACAAACTTCAGAGCCAACAGGCTCACAGCCGCAGAGGACGACCCCCTGCTGGCGGGAAAGCTGAACACCTTCTACGCCCGGTTCGACGAGGGGCGAACGGAGGTAACCACAACACAGACACCACTCTCTCCAGCTCTCAGCAGCCTCACCCTCACAGAGCACGAGGTGAGACGCGTACTGAAGGCGGTGGACCCCAGGAAAGCCTCGGGGCCGGATGGCGTCCTGGGACGGGTGCTGAGAGACTGCGCCGACCAGCTGGCCGGGGTTTTCACCAACATCTTTAACCAGTCCCTGTCCCAGGCCACCGTCCCACCCTGCCTGAAAACCTCAACTATCATCCCAGTCCCGAAGAAAAGCACGGTGAGCTGCCAAAACGACTACCGCCCGGTGGCACTCACACCAATCATCATGAAGTGCTTTGAGAAACTAGTCCGGGCCCACATACTCACACGCCTCCCGCCCAACCTGGATCCATACCAGTTCGCCTACAGAGCCCACAGGTCCACAGAGGACGCCATAGCGACGACTCTCCACGCCACTCCATCCCACCTGGAGAGGGGAAACAGCTACGCGAGACTGCTCTTCGTGGACTTCAGCTCCGCCTTTAACACCATCCTTCCAGACAGGCTAGTGACCAAACTACTAGACCTGGGTCTATCACACTCTATATGTGCGTGGATCAAGGACTTCCTGACCGACCGCCCCCAGAGGGTGCGGGTGGGCCCCCACACCTCCACAGCCCTCAGCCTCAGCACTGGGTCACCCCAGGGCTGCGTGCTAAGCCCCATCCTCTACAACCTCTACACCCACGACTTCACCCCCATCCACCCCAGCAACTACATCGTAAAGTTTGCAGACGACACCACCGTGGTGGGATGTATCTCGGGGGGGGACGAGGCGGCGTACAGGGATGAGGTAGAGCAATTGAGCAAGCTGTGCAAGGTTAACAACCTGCTGCTAAACAAGTCAAAGACCCAGGAATTCATCGTAGACTTCAGGAGGAAAAAGTCCGAGATCCTGCCCCTGCTCATCGACGGAGAGAGCGTGGAGATAGTCTCAAACCTCCGATTCCTGGGACACAACATGCGGGATGACCTGGCCTGGAAGGACAACACTAAAGGCACCATCAAGAGGGCACAACAGCGGCTATACACCCTGAGATGCCTCAAGAAACAACACAGCAAGAAGGAGATGCTGGTGGCCTTCTACCACGGCGCAGTGGAGAGCATCCTCACCTTCGGCATCTCCAACTGGTTCCACAGCTGCACGGCAGCGGAGAGAAGCGAGCTGCCCTATTTACCCTATCCCCCAACAGAAAAGATCAGCAAAATATATACAGATATCATGGATATATGATGAGATTTTGTGTGTATTGTCTGTTTTCCCTCAAACACCACCGCAATGCATTGTGGGGGATATGTAGAGATATGTAGAGAGCAATAAGGAACGCTTCACGAATTTGGGTTAGGGTTAGGGTAACACAGTGTCATAATGGTCCTTGAGGATGTTCAAGTTGTTAAACATCCACTCATCTGTGTTGAGTTTGACTCTGTGGTTTGTGTCAGGATGGGGAGATGAGGGTTTAATAAAGAATGTTAATCTATTAACTTGTCTCATCATTCCCACTGGAAACTGTCCTGTTTCCAGAGATCTACCGATCACTTCAGCATGGTGAGTAGCCTGGAGTAATTTAAAAAGTTGTTTTTCAGCTCTGGGAGGTTGATGTTGTTGTTGTTTTTTAGCAGATACTGCGCTTGAGGCCCTCCGGACCCCCCCCCCCCAGATTTCCAGAGCGAATTTACGAACGCAGCCGAAACCACTCGTAGACTCGGTTTTTTTCATAACATGAAACTTTACGTTTTAAAGTACCCACTCGATATAATAAACAGCAGTTTAATGATCACAACATACTCATCATTTGTTGATTGGATTTACTATTCTCCTTTGCCATAGGCTACTGGTAAGGGAGACTTTTGTAAATACGTTCGTTTTGGGATGTGTTCGCGTTTGGGGCTGTGTGATAATCTAATTATGTGTAGTTATGTGTTTCTAGCATGTCGATGTTCTATCAGAATGTTGTGATGTTATCAAAATTAAGAAGATGAATGGCTGAAATGGCGCAAAGCGGGGAAAAACAGATACGACATCTAAAGTCTGGAACGATTATATTTCAAAACAAGGCTTCCCTTTAACTCTGGTACGGGGGGCAAAATATTGTACGGTTATCAATACGTGAGTTACCTTGCGATTCCCACCCCTAACTTCATCCCTGTGTGTTGTCAGACACCGTGATTTATAGAGTGCCAGACCATACAAGCTGCACAGTTTACAAGCTAATGTTAGGTAAATTCGCTAGAACTGGTTCAGAAGAAGAAATCAGTCCATCGTCACTTACATCGTCATCGTCGAAAACCTTGATGGTTTTATTTACAATGATGAGTGTCTCTCTCTTACTGAGACAAATGTACTTATTGTAACTCGGTTTTTAAAAATGTAAATAAAGCAATAATTCATTTTCCTCATAGTTTCATTTTGGTTGGCATGCAGAAATCCCCCCATCGAGTAAAAGTACAATGGCGCCAAAATGAACTATACCCTCCTGAGATGCTGCTAGCTAACTGACTGATGTTTGAAGTCAATGTTATCAAACTTTTAAACAATTATATCGCACACCACTCAAATAACTTCCGAGCTGCGTGAAAATAACGTTGGAAGTTTCCCCGAAAATGATCCACACTTATCATCTAAGATCATCGGCACCCCTCTCCCATCAGTTGAATCACTATATCTCAAACGCACCACAAATAGAGCACATAAAATTATCTCTGACCCCTCCCACCCTGCTCACCACCTGTTTCAACTGTTGCCCTCTGGACGGCGCTACCGATCCCTGGCCACCAAAACATCCCGCTTCAAAAACAGTTTTTTCCCCTCTGCCATAAGGACTCTCAACACCTGACTCACTGCACTGTATAAATTGTCAATTGTAAATATGTTCTGTCTTGTCTTGTGGTTATGTGTGTTCATGTCATGTACAATGTGTGTATGTTCTTTGACACTGTTTATGAGCTGTACCGACAACAAATTCCACCGACCTAGGTCGTGTGGTCATTAAACCCCCATCACCATCAAGGGGGTGGAAGTCGAGAGGGTGGACTCCTACAGGTACCTGGGAGTACAAATTAATAACAAACTGGACTGGACTGACAACACCGAGGCTCTTCTCAGGAAAGGGCAGAGCAGACTGTTTTTCCTGAGAAGGCTGAGGTCTTTCGGTGTCTGCAACAAGCTGCTGCAAATGTTTTATCAGTCGGTGGTTGCCAGCGTTCTGTTCTTCGCGGTGGCCTGCTGGGGTGGAAACATCTGTGCCAGGGATGCTGCGAAGCTAAACAAACTGGTGAAGAAGGCCAGCTCTGTGGTGGGGACCGGGCTGGACAGCCTAGAGGTCGTGGCAGAACAGAGGATGGGGAAAAAACTGGCGGCCATGCTGGCCAATCCGTCCCACCCGATGTACTGCGAGCTGGCGGGGATGAGGAGCAAGTTCAGCCACAGATTTGTTCTCCCCCGTCAAAGTACAAAAAGATTTGGACAGTCCTTTGTTCCAGCTGCACTCCGACTCTACAACCAGGCCCTGCAGGGTGGGGGAGACCTGGAGCTGGAACTTTTGGAACTTTTTACTTATTGAGCCTGCACTGTTTTATGTATTTTATTGAATGTTTTCTGTTTTCTGTATTGAATGTTTTCTGCCCTAACTGAGCTGTTTGACAACAAAATTTCCCCATTGGGGACAATAAAGGTTTTCAATCAATCAATCAAAACTATTCTATTCTATTCTATTCTATTCTATTACCGGGACTCATCATAAGAGGCGTCTCATCATTCCTGTGCGAGAAACCGTCGCGTCCCTCGGTTCTGTCGTCTGTCCCGCTGCTATGACCCCCGTCTGCCTGGGCGGCCTTCCTCTGAGACCACGGTGGGCTCATGCTTATTACTCCTTCCACCACCGGAGGTTTGTCCAGAGTGGAGACCTCCAGCTCGGCAAAATTCTATCACAGCACTTTTGTTGACATCTAAAATGACTCTGAATGTCAGTTTTGATATTAAGAAACCACCTGAGATGGCTCAAGATGGCCACCACAATAGCATTGATTTCAATGACATTGGATTCCCTGTAGCAGCTCGCATCCAGTTTAAGACTCTGGTACTAGCCTACAGGGCAGTGAGATAAACAGCTCCTTCCTACCTCCAGGCCAGTGTCAAGCCCTACACCGCCGCCCGACCACTTCGCTGTGCTGACTCAAGATGTTCGGTTGCCCCGTCGCTCTGAGGCCCTCTCTAGATGCTTGTTTAGAAAGGTTGCACAATTTCTCTTGACTACAGATGTTGAATTTATAATTAATAAATTCTGTGTTATTATTAAATCATATGTTAATTTATAATTAATTATTATTGAATGTAAGTCGCTTTGGATAAAAGCATCTGCTAAATGACTAATGAATGTAATGTACTATTATCAGATGTCAGAATCAGTTCATATTTAGCTCTGAATACTCTCTACTGATTTCGGATCTTACATTATTACAAATGATGTAGGTCCTAAATTAAATGACAATAAGAAATGTTTCCAAGTTGAAGAAAATAGTTTATTATAATTTAAACACTTATTCCAGGCTACTGTGTTTTTCAACTTTAAGTTAACTTTCCTTTCCCCTTATTCTGCTAGTACAGCCTCTTTGAAATGGTACCGGCCCCTATTATCTACATAAGGATCAAGACAAGATAACTTGTCCTGTTACTACCCACGACAAGTCCTCCTTTGTTGGCAGCAAATAGACCAAGCCCAGTTCATCATTTCTTCTCAGAAACTGGACTTCCAGTCCCTCTGAATCTGAATCTGTTACAAGCCCGACAAACACCCTGCTGGACTTCTTGCCCTTGTAACTAATGAGCACGCAATCACCTGTTTTTATATTTTCTGATGGCTCACATGGGGGGCCTTGGGGCTCATACTCATCACTTGAGTCTGAGGAATCAGAGCTCTGTATCAGTGTATGTACTGATGACTCTGCTGCAGAGGAGTATGCTTTGTATTGCACTTGGCCCCATGATATTGGAGCAACACAGTGCACGTTTAGAGTACCTAGGAGAGGTGCTACCAGCTCCCAGTGCTTCTCAATGCCATGTTCTCCACAGAACTTTGAGATGTCTTCTTTATAGATGAGACACACTTCCAGTTTTGGACGTATACTTTTAGCTGTCTCAGCAAATTACTTTGCGTTTACTTGCGCCAGTTGTCTGCTAAGCACGGCGGTGCTGACAGCCCTCTTCACCGTGCCCCCCACTCCATCCACTGCACCTTTGCCATGGCTGGTGGCAAAAAAATGCCATTCAACGTTCACTTCTGGGATAATCTGCTTAAGGGTAGTTGAGAGGAAGAACCAGATATATTTATTTTTGAATTGTGATGCTGCCCCATCGCTGAAAATGTGTAGTTCGTTGATGACTGGATGTTTCTTCTTCATGTCTTTCAGGATCTCTGAGAGGAAAGTAGTGACATTCTTTTTGTCATGGTGTAGGTCATCACTTATCACAACATAGGACTGTGCTTCTTCTTTGAGCCAGGCTACAGCCGTGAAGATGGTAATCTGGCTCTGATTCCAATAAGCAGCCTGGATTTCATCTTGGTAGCCTGCTGTGAAGTTTTCTGCAAAGTCTACCTGAAGGACAGCACACCTCTCATCCCTCCCCCTCTTCTTCTCCTGAAAGAAGGCACTCTGTTGTTGTTTGATAAATGCATGTCGAATGAACTTGGGGGCAGTTTCAAGCAGTTTGTCAAGGACATCTCTGAGCAGTCCAGTCTTCTGGCTCTTCACATGCACTCCTCCTGCAGGCTCCCAGTAATACCAACTAGTGGCAATCTCTTTCTCCTCCTCTGTGATGTTAGAAGTAAGCTGCAGGAACTTGCGTGCATCGCAGCACTCATCACAGTCGTTCAACATGCACTCTGCATTGTTGCGACTGCAGACCACTGCATCAATGTAGTTCTCCACACTTCTAAATGCCTGCCTGGGAACATGTTTGTGGGCACAGTCAAGGAGGAGCTTGGTGTTCTCATGGTATTTGCAGAGGCAAACATTTCGTGGAGTGTCTGCTCTTGGGAGCACGCATGGTGGGCGCAGCTCTGAAAACTTTGATTTACCCACTATGGACTCAGGGTACTCTTCCTTGAATAAACGATAGGCCTCCATTAAGGACATGGTCATGTGGCGCTTTTGGACTTTACTTTTCAGCCCTCCTTCCCTGATGGTAACAGCATCCTTTTTACCTGGTGCCTGCCTGGAGATGTCGTCTCTGCTATAGAATTATTTTATTGATACCTTCATCTCATCTGATAGGCCTGATTTTCTCCTTTTCTTATCATGAATACAATTAATTTTTAATTATTTTTTCCAGTCTCTTCACCACATCACTCTTTTTTCTGGGACTTGAAGGTAGAGCCTTAAATACACGTTTCAGTGCTTTCCCTAAAGACTGCCTGGATTTAAAGGCGGATGATGGCTGTGATAGACTGGGTGGTGGAGTTGACTCTTTAAGACGGAGACGCCTGTGTCTCTGCCGTTCCCTTGCCTGTTCCCGTACCTTCTGTACCTCCTGCTTTGTTTGTGTCATTTTTTTCTCCAATCTCTCAGCCTCTTCCTCTCTCTCTCTCTCTCTCTCTCTCTCTCTCTCTCTCTCTCTCTCTCTCTCTCTCTCTCTCTCTCTCTCTCTCTCTCTCTCTCTCTCTCTCTCTCTCTCTCTCTCTCTCTCTCTCTCTCTCTCTCTCTCTCTCTCTCTCTCTCTCTCTCTCTCTCTCTCTCTCTCTCTCTCTCTCTCTCTCTTTGAATACCTGGTCATTTTCTCTCACGAAAGGCCTTCTGCCTCTCATTAGGTGTTTTAGCCATTTCCTGAAATTGAAATCAAAACATACATTTACATTGACTGAGCTCAATTAACAGTGTAGATCACACACCGTAATGAAATGTTATTTAAGAGGATAGTCCACTTTTCAATGTATTTTGATTTAGAAACAGGTATTCCACTAGACCAGGGGTCGGTAACCTTAAATGTTGAAAGAGCCACATTGGACCAAAAAACAAAAAAACTAATCTGTCTGGAACCGCAAAAAATGTAAAGCCTTATATAAGCCTTATAATGAAGGCAACACATGCTGTAAGTGTCTATATAAGCTATATTAGCCTACTATCAAAATAGTAGGCTAGAAATACATAAGCCTTAGCACATATGCATACAACCGAATGCAAACGTATTGTGCTTTACAAAAGTGAAACACTAGGATAGCGTAAAGGGGGTCTGGGGGGTTCCCCCCAAACATTTTTTTAACAGAGTAGATGCAATTTCGTGTATTCTGGTGCCTTTTAACAAGTGGGTTGATACTTTTATCTGGCTATACTAGCCTGAGAAAAAATATGGATACGTTTGTAATTTCATCCGGAGGAAGTGAGCAAACCAAGAGATCATCATCCAAAAAATAGACAAATCTACAGACTGTAGACTACAGTACCAAATGAAAACTAGCCTCCCTCGTCCTCTTTTCACTATTTTAAGTTAAACCCTCTCAGACCCACAGGAACGCCGGCGCTCCCAAATATCATACCTTCTTTAGAAGTTCATAATTCGGAAACGGTTTGAGCTAAAGACAAGCCACTTTTTGCATTTAAAAGTAGGCAAATAGCGCTCACCGGGAAGCTCCCGTTCATCGATGTGCGTCGCCGATGTCCGTCTATAAATCTAGCCACAAATGTGTAGACAATGTGGATAGTTTCTTGCTTTGCCTGCCGCAGTACTTCGTCAATCCCTGTGGATATAGGTCTACTCTTGAAAAAAACCTGTCACATCCAGTCTCATGTTGGGTCCAGTCAAAATACTAGTCATGTGCCAACATATCCGAATCCTATTGGCCCTCGTACAACATTACAGCGTAAGCAGGGAGTTGTAGTTCAAGGAGAGACACCGCGGCAACGTAAAAAATAAATAATCGTTGTTAATTTCCATTTGTGGTCAAAGCCACAGGGAACCACTGAAGATGGGCAAAAGAGCCGCATGCGGCTCCGGAGCCGCGGGTTGCCGACCCCTGCACTAGACAGTGAACAAAAGCAAACTTTAAATTCAAAAGTTGGCTGGTTAGCTAGCTATCCTAACAGCTGTTATTCATTCATTCATTCATTCATTCATTCATTCTTTCCTTCATAGGCCTACATTCATTTTAATCCCCACTCTTCTGTATGATCAAACATTAACTTACATTACCTACTTAAACAATATAATATTTACAATGATTTGCTATACATTACGTAACTTACCTTATGGATCTTACATTGATGCTGAGGAGTCCCCTGTCTAAGTTTGCCGCTTCACCGTCTCTCTCGCGCGCATAGGCTACTGACACACGTTCGCGCATACAGAAACACTATAGGCTACTTACCTGGCAGGAACTATAGCCTAGATAAACAATGGATGCATATGGAAACACATCAGGATGGACACGTAATGCAAATGTTAGATTTCATACCATTGTCTTGCATTTTCTGCACTTTGATGATGATCCGACTAACGTGAAGCAGCGGTACTTTTTTCTTCTGTGAGAACGCGATCGTATCCTTTCTGCTAGTCATCTTATTGACCGTATCTAGCCTACACTTCGGTAAGCAGGAGTTACACAAACATTAACACACAACGCAACATGTGGAATATGCTACAATGTAACGGTCATTATGTGCTTAACGCATATCCATTTGGTGTAGGCCTATTCGCAATTCTCTAGTTTGATTGTTTTGATTGATTGATTGAAAACTTTATTAGAAGATTTGCAGAAGTAGGTACATGAAAGTACATATTACATACAAGGTCAACTAACAGGATAAAAACCCAAGAAAGCCACTGGCTTATTTCAATTGGGGTCCTTGATTCTCAATTCATCGTTACATGTAAGACAGACAAAAAAAACTAGTACTATCTACAAGATAATACAGACAAATAACTAGTACTATCTACAAGATAAACATACATCCATCATGGGAAGAACAATACAACAAAGCATAAGGTATGTACAGCGGGTAGGACAGGTGGGGACATACACCACAGGTGGGGGCGGGGGACAAAACACAAAGTATGTACAGTGGGTAGTTCGGGTCTTTTAATCTGATTTTTGATTTAGAGGGTCCAGTTACGGATTGCAGCCTCCTGTAAATGTTTTTTGAGAGTGGTTTTGAAGGTGGGCAGTGTTTTGCACTCCTTTAAGATTATAGGAAGGGCGTTCCACATTTTTACTGCATAGGTTGCAAACGAGTTTAACCCCTTGTTTGTGGTGCAACGCGGTTGAACGTGGTTCGTGGAGCTTCCTCTGGTATTGTATGTGTGGACGTTGTTCACTTTTGGAAGTATGTTGACAGGTACTTGGGTGTCTTTGTGGTGTAGCGTATCTTGAAGACCAGGCCCAGTGCAAGCTGCTGCACTCTGTCAACTACTCGTAGCCAATCAAGGCTCAAAGGGTTAGGGTTAGGGTTAGGGTTAAAAAAATGAGCAGCGGTTAGATGTGTCCTAGGGTTGTCACATCCGTAACGCGCAAACATAACATTTAGAAAGAGAGTAGAATGACTATTTGATGATCACATATACATCAGTGAATGTTAGCTTTGCACAGAAAGTTTGGGTAATATTGCATTTCAAATGCATGTTTTACAACAACTTTTCCTGAAAAACGTTATGGACGTTATGGCTGTCCTGTAAAAGCACATCACTTTAACCAGGTTCAACAGTTGAAGGAAAAACTCAAATTACACAATTGATTTACATATTGCTACACCAGCCTCTCATCTCTAAAGGAGAGGCTGGAGAATTGGTGTGGGTGAACATTTAGGCCTTTATCCCCCTTCAAGAAATCATGCAATTACGTTTATTTAAAAAGTAGTTTTTTTATGTTTGTGATTCCTGTTAAATATGCAATTTCATAAATCATTTGGTCAGCTTAATTCTGTACTCCAAAATATCGACCTTGATGATACATTTTAAAGTGATTTTGTTATAAAAAGTGTAACTTTTTTTTTTCATGGTGAGGGTGACATTTACATGGAATTGCCCTCAACTCTCATTCCAGGAGTCCATTTGGCAAATTCTTTGATCCAGTTCTTGATGAGTGAGGTTGGCATGACAAGCAGAGTATGTTTCACCAATTCAGCATCATACATAGCAGAGAGAAATGATATCACCTGAATTGTCTTCCCTAAGCCCATGTCATCGGCAAGGATTCCTCCATTTTAAAGAGCTTTTTCTGCAACAGTTACCAGACCAGGTTCGTTTTTCAATGGCTAATTCCATCAAAACAGACTTTCGTCAGCTAGCCAAGGAAGCGGATATATTTTTCTCAGCTGGGAAGAAGTGTTTTACAGCCACCATGGATGAGTTTGGGTTCCAACCACTCTCCATCTCCGCTACTGCTGTGGCCCGACGGGTGAGGCCGTCGGGGTTGTGCTTTTACCATATGAAATTCGGGGACAAAGCTAAGAAGTGCCTGCCACCATGCAACTTCAGTGTGTCGGGAAACGCACAGGCCGCCACTCATTAGCAGCTGTGGGTGCCGGCCATTCTGCAGGCTTGCTGTACGTCACTGACTCCCTCTCCGGCCGCCGTTTTCTGTGTGACACAGGTGCCCAGGTGAGCGTGCTGCCTGTATCGGCAATAGACATTAAAACAGCGAAACGAGGACCCTCCCTTGAGGCTGCCAATGGCAGTGCTATCGCTACCTTCGGCAAGCGCACTGTGAGTTTGTGTTTTGCTGACCAGCGTTTTACCTGGAGTTTTGTGTTGGCCAAAGTGTCTACTCCCCTCTTAGGCGCTGACTTTCTCTGCGCTAACAGCCTCCTGGTGGACGTGGGGAACCGCCGACTCGTCAACGCTGAGACATTCGGCTCCTTGTCATGTGAGCGCAGTGACGCAGCCACAATGAAGCTGTCCAGTACTGTCTCACCGGCTGACGATTTCTCTCCTCTTCTATTGGAGTTCTCAGACATCACAACACCTACCTTCTCGGCTGCTACCACCAAACACGGCGTCATGCATTACATCTCCACGGAAGGCCCACCAGTGCATGCCAGGGCCCGTCGCCTCGACCCACACAAGCTCACCATCGCGAAAGAGGAGTTTGCAGCCATGGAGGCACGTGGCATCATTCGCCGTTCTGACAGTCCTTGGGCCTCGCCTCTCCATCTCGTTCCCAAGTCCAAAGGAGGCTGGCGTCCGTGCGGCGACTACCGGCGTCTAAATGATGTCACCACACCTGACCGTTACCCCGTTCCACACATTCAAGACTTTTCAGCCCATCTAGCGGGCGCGTCTATTTTTTCTAAAGTGGATTTGGTACGGGGATACCACCAGGTGCCAGTTAGCCCTCAGGACGTCCCCAAGACAGCGGTTATAACACCATTCGGACTTTTTGAGTTTTTGAGGATGCCGTTTGGCCTCAAGAATGCTGCCCAGACCTTTCAGAGGTTGATGGACGCCATGCTGGGCAACCTCCCTTTTGTGTTTGTCTACCTAGACGATATCCTGGTAGCTAGCACGTCCAAGGCAGAGCACCTATCCCACCTCCGTCTCCTCTTCAGTCGCCTCCGGGAACATGGATTAATCATCAACCCAGCAAAGTGCCAGTTTGGACTGCCTGCCATGGATTTCCTCGGCCACCACATCACTACGGGGCGGTCCCGCTGCCATCAAAGGTGGACGCTGTGCTGCAGCTCCCACGCCCTACCAGCATTAGAGCTTTACAGGAGTTCCTGGGGATGGTGAATTTCTACCATCGATTCATCCCCCAGGCTGCCCACCTAATGCGACCCCTGTATGGGGCTCTCAAGGACAAGACCCCTAAGCACATCATCGCATGGTCCGACGAAATGTCAAAGGCATTCTCAGACACCAAGGAAGCCCTCGCGAGCGCGACCATGCTGACTCACCCCGTGCCTGAAGCTTCCGTGGCCTTGACAACTGATGCCTCAGATTATGCAGTTGGAGGCGTTTACGAACAGCTGGTCAAGGGGGTTTGGCAACCCCTGGCATTTTTCAGCCGACAACTCCGCTCCAGTGAGCAAAAATACAGCGCCTTTGACCGAGAGCTCTTCGCTCTGTACTTGGCAGTCAGGCACTTCCGTTTCTTGCTGGAGGCTCGTCCATTCACAGTTTTTGTGGACCACAAACCCTTGATTTTTGCCATGGCTAAGGTGTCGGAGCCGTGGTCTGCCAGGCAGCAGCGTCATCTGGCTTATATCTCCGAGTTCACTACAGACATTCGGCATGTGGCGGGGAAGGACAACCCCGTAGCTGACTGCCTCTCTCGTGCCACTATCGGGGCTGTCCACCTCGGCATCGACTACGCCCATATGGCTGCGGATCAGGTTTCGGACCCAGACATCCAGGCATGCAGGACTAAAGTTTCTGGCCTCCAGTTGGCGGACATCCCCTTCAGTGACGACGGCACAACGCTGCTTTGTGACGTGTCCATGGAGCAGCCGCGCCCCGTGGTTCCACATGCATGGAGACGGCAAGTTTTCGAGGCCATACATGGCCTCTCACACCCAGGCAGGAAACCTTTGCAGCGCCTGATTGCGGCGAAATTCGTCTGGCCCAGGATGAAGGTTGACATTGGTTGGTGGGTCAGGACCTGCGTGCCATGCCAACGTGCGAAGGTCCATCGTCATGTTAAGGCCCCGCTGGAGCGGTTCACGGTCCCGGAAAGACGCTTCGACCACGTCAACATTGATCTGGTGGGTCCCCTTCCTGCCTCCAGGGGGTACACTCACCTTCTGACGATGGTGGACAGGACCACCCGTTGGCCAGAGGCCGTCCCACTGACGGAGACTACCACAGCTGAGGTGGCCCGCGCATTCATCGGCACCTGGGTCTTCCGGTTTGGGGTCCCCTCAGACCTTTCCTCTGATCGGGGGGCCCAGTTCACTTCTGGCTTATGGACTTCCATTACTCAGCAGCTGGGTGTCTCCCTCCACCGCACTACGGCTTACCACCCACAGGCCAATGGCCTGTGTGAACGTTTTCACCGGTCCATGAAGGCTGCCCTTAAAGCCGATCTCCGGGGCGACGGCTGGGTCGACAGGCTTCCTTGGGTGATGCTGGGACTCCGTACTGCACCTAAGGAGGACCTCCTTTCGTCCTCTGCTGAGCTGGTGTACGGCCAACCCCTCCGGGTTCCGGGGGATTTCCTCCCCTGTGCTACGGTCCCCTGGTCAGCACCAGAACAGCGAAGTGCGCTGCTGGACAAGGCCAAGTCCTTCCGGCCGATCCCTACCTCATGCCACGGCGTTCCTAAGGTACGTGTCCCGCCTGATCTGAAGGCAGCGGGGTATGTCTTTATCCGCCAAGACGCCCATCGAGCCCCTCTGCAACCGCCCTATGATGGTCCCTACCGGGTCGTGGAGACAGGCGACAAATCCTTTATTATCGACATGGGGGGTAGTAAGGAACGCATCTCGGTGGATCGCCTTAAGCCAGCTCATCTGGACTTGGACCGTCCCATCGAGGTGGCCCACCCGCCCCGCCGCGGTCGCCCCCCTGTTAAAACAGTCCCGACCCTAGCTCCTGCAGACCCCCTGCCCTGCCATCCGAGGCCGGCCAAACGTCCGCCTGTTGTTTTTCCCCTGCCTCGGTCTCCTGTGCCTGCTCAAGGGCGCCAGAGTCGCTTTGGGCGAGTTATCAGAGTCCCTGACCGTTTTTTGGGGCCGGTTCTTGTGAATTCTGGGGGGACGTGTGTAGTGACCGCTCGTTGGCGAGCAGAGTATTCGTAATTCACGGCGTTCCAGCCTTGTACAAAGCACTGTTGATATGTTTGTGTTTACTCAATCACCCAGGCTGCTTAGCGGGTGATATGACGGGATATAAGTGGGACAAAGATGAATGAATGTTGTTGTTGTCAGTACGCATGCAGAGAGTGAGAATAAAGCACATGATTGTTTTTCTACCGGCAAACCGACTACATCGTCCTGTTATTGCTGTCACTCCTACAATACTACCTTTCAATTTGTAGTTAATTTATACTGCATTTTTAATCTATACTGTTAATCTACATAATACATAGTTAATCTATACTGCATACTGCAGATGTTAGCCAGAGTGGCTTCAACCCTGGTGTTTTTTAGTGTTTTTAAGTACATTTGTATGTACATTTTTATTTTAGTACTTATAGGGAACGGTTGTGTAAATAGTACCTACAGCAGACTAGACTTACTAGAAGTTGGTGCGCAAAACGAGAGGACTGTAACAACGGAATTCTTGAAACAACAAAGGATTCCACTCGACATTGCTTGGTCGCCGGGTGAACAATACTACGCTCTCCCAACACTCAAGCGCAAACGACGGTGGCGAGACCGTAAGCAACGCCGAGGACGAAGGGGGGGGCCTGCTAGCCAGGCTGAGGAGAAGCCAGAATAAACCTGCTTTGCCGAGTATTTTCCTATCCAACGTCAGGTCTCTGGCAAACAAGATGGACGAATTGAGACTGCATGTCGTTACCAATAACATCGTGGGAGATAGCTGTGTGATTATTCTCACGGAAACCTGGCTAAATTACACTATCCTGGACTCCGCGGTAGCCCTAGAAGGAAGGACCCTACACCGGGCAGACCGGACTTTGCTTAGTGGGAAGACCCGCGGAGGCGGGCTCATTATATCTACGAAGGACAGCTGGTGCTTAAACACGAAAACTGTAAGTAGCCACTGCTCCCCAGACCTGGAATACTTGACTGTTAAATGCCGACCCACTTACCTCCCGAGGGAATTCAACGCAGTGTACATTACATGTGTTTACATTGCACCAAACGCGGATGGTAGCTTAGCATTGGCGCGGCTATATGACGTCATCAGTGGTGAACAGAGCGCGGACCCACAGGCAGTCCATATTATCGCCGGAGACTTTAATCATGCTGACCTGAAGGTAGTACTACCCAAGTTCTATCAGCATGTTAAATGTGCAACAAGAGGAGAAAAAACACTGGATAAGGTATACACCAACATCAAGCGTGCTTACAAGGCTAGACCGCTAGCTCATCTAGGCATGTCTGACCATGTGTCAATCCTCCTGATCCCAGCCTACACTACCATGAGGAAAAGTGCTCCCATCACCACTAAGACTGTCAGAACCTGGCCAGAAGGGTCCGCTCCACTGCAGATCTGCCTAAATGACACCTCATGGCAGGAATATGAGCATGAGGACCTGGAACAGTTCACGTCGTCGGTTCTGAACCACATAGTGAACTGCACCAACTCAGTCACCGTGGACAAACGGGTCCGGGTCTACTTTCAACCCGTTCACACGCTCACACGCCGCGTGTGTCTTACGCCCAATGCGTGAGACTTGAGATCCCTGATCTTAACGACAGCAAAAGTGATGGATGTCAGAAATACATTACCTGGAGATTCAATAAGGTACTGTTATATGACAGGATATGGGTTAGGGTTATATGACACCTGTAGCGAGATCATTTATTGAATAGAACAATCAAACGTTCAAAAATAATCCATAAGCGATCAAAACCAGAAAAATAACAAACAATGCGTAGATTATAGAATATGCGTATAATGCGGTCAACAAAAATACATCGCTCCCCTCTCTCTCCACTACCGCCATGCAAGATGCGCAGGTGCTTAAATTACCTTGCAATATCACCCCCCATAACCATATGACTTCTCAATACGGTGATCAAGGCAATAAACAAACAATCAAAGTAAACTCACAATAAACCCATTAGCCTGTTATACTAAATACCCCCCTACAACACCTCAGGCAGACTGAAAGGACACACATTGCCTATGTCATTACTTTTCTCCATATAACGACGTCGGATGGGAGTTAGAATCGGTGCTCTATTATTCTACCTAGCCCAGAGTCCCCGGATGAGTGCCTCTAAAACTGAATTGTATTTTGAGAAAAACTGAATTGTATTTTGAGAAAAACCGAATTGTATTTTGAGAAAAACCGAATTGTATTTTGAGAAACTGAATTTGAAAACTGAATTAAAATAATGAAAACTGAATTGAATACAATTCAATTTGTCAAATACAATTCAGTTTGTGCTCAGATTCAATTCAATCTGTCAAATACAATTCAATCTGTCAAATACAATTCAGATCTGTGAAATACAAATCAAGTTGTGCTCATATTCAATTCAGATCTGTCAAATACAATTCAATTTCTGCTGGCACTAAAATAGCTCCATACCCGTCTCCGTCGACGGACCGCGGTCCACTCGTCGCTCATGGTAAGTGTTCAATGGATGCTAGCCAAACTAAAAGAAGGTAAGAAGATAAAAGATAAAAGAAGAAATATAGGCCTAAATTCAAGGCCTGCTGACTATGATTCCTGTTATTCCTGTCATATCTATTTGTTTTTGTTTTTAAAAAAACATTTTTTTTGCCTTGAAGCAGGGGTGGAAAGAAGGTCCCTCTCATACAAAGGACTCTAAAGGTACACCAAATTCACATTGTGACTTGAAGAAACACACAAAGGTGCTTTTAAAGTGCAAAACTCACTCCACACTCACACTGTGATTTGAAGAAACACACAAGGTGCTTTTAAAGTGAAAAACTCACTCCACACTAACACACACCACACACTCCATGTGTAAGGGAGTCTCAAAAGTTGGAGAGACCTAATTTCCCCTCCCCCAACCATGTGCAAAAGGCAATTTGTTTGTACACATTTGTTTGTGCAAACTACTGGCAGAAATAAATAATTTAAAAAGTATATATGGGTTACCTGTCCCAACCTATCAAGAATGTTTTAAAAGTCAAGCAAGACTGATATCATAAAACAAAAAAGGCTAAAAGAAAGAAAGAGCTCCAACGTTTACGGCACCATGTGCCTTCATCAGGGAGAATTGAAGAATGAACCAGGAAGAGGAAGTTTAAATAGAAAAAGGAAGGGGAGGAGTTCAAAAAAAAAGGGGGGGGGGGGGGGGGAAAGTCCACACCTGAAAACTGAGGCCCTGTCCACACCAATACGTTTTTTTGATAAACGTTTTTCGTATATAAAAATATGACCGTCCACACCAGCATGTTTATAAACAATGTCTGTATCCACATGCATACGCATGAACGCAATATAAACGCTGTCATTGAGCATTCCACACCAGTAGTCGGTGATATAATATTATCCCCATAGCCCCGCTGACCAATCAGACGTCTCTGTCTTTCAATGTTCTCGATCATTAACAGTGAAAGAACTAGAAGCACTTTGTACACATCCATTTTCCTCACTTGTGTAGCCTCGACCACCGTTGCCTGTTGTAAACATAGTAGTTACTGGTGCCAGGATATGACGTTGGAGGGAACAGCAAACAGCTGCAGTGCGCATGATCATAGAAATCTACGCGCATGATGACGTGACGAATACAAAAAGCTCTGTCTCTCTCGTCCACATGTCAAAAATATACGGCGAATATACAGCGTTTTTAAACATCTTCACTCTGGCAGGCGTTTTTAAACATCTTCGTTTTCAGGGGGCAAAAACTCGTTTGCGTCTGGACGAACCCCCCAAAACGAATATAAAAATCCACGTTTATCAAAAAAACGTATAGGTGTTGACAGGGCCTTAACCTCATAGCCCCGCTGGCCAATCAGACGCCTCTGTCTCTCAATGTGTTTCGATCATTAACCGTGCATTTATATGTAAACAGGTTAAAAGTCCAGTTAACAGTGAAAGAACTAGAAGCACTTTGTACACATCCATTTTCCTCGCTTGTGTAGCCTCGACCACCGTTGCCTGTTGTAAACATAGTAGTTACTGGATTTAGGATATGACGTTGGAGGGAACAGCAAACAGCTGCAGTGCGCATGATCATAGAAATCTACGCGCATGATGACGTGACGAATACAAAAAGCTCCGTCTCTCTCGTCCACACGTCAAAAATATACGGCGAATATACAGCGTTTTTAAACATCTTCACTCTGGCAGGCGTTTTTAAACATCTTCGTTTTCAGGGGGCAAAAACTCGTTTGCGTCTGGACGAACCCCCCAAAACGAATATAAAAATCCACGTTTATCAAAAAAACGTATAGGTGTGGACAGGGCCTCAATGTTTGTGTCTGTTGTAGTGTCTTTTCTGGTTGTCTGTGTCTGTATCTATTTAAAAACATAAATAGGAGATGAGTCCAGTCCAGGGGATCCTTGATAATTGGCCAATCAACTCCAGCAGTGGCCAATCAACTCCAGCTAATCAACACCAGCCAATCATCTCCAAACCAGCCAATCATCAGAGGCCACACCATACAAAAGACCCTGAGAGAAAACTAGCAGCAGCTGTGTGATCCATTCACACAGTTCCCACCATTTTGTTGTATACCATGCGGGTGGATACTTTGTTAGAGAGCATTTTGGTTTAGTTTGTTAGTTGTGTTCTGTGTTTAGTGATACTTTGTTAGAGATCTTTTTGTTATGATTTAGTTGATACTTTGTTTAGTTATGATTTAGTTGATACTTTGTGTTTTGTATTCAATGGTCACTTTATACTTTAAGGATTTGTTATTAGTGACTTTTTGGTTTATTGTTTTAAGAACCATCCTCGGGATGTGTTTATTGTTTGTTTTGTTTTGAGGCATTTGTTTGTAGTTTCCAATTCTGTTTTTAGCACAGTGTTTTATTTGTATAGTATAGTATAGTGGATAGTGTATATAGCCTTTCTGTACCATAACTTCTAACATGGGTAAATTACCACAATTTAGCTACTAGCGACGTCGCAAGTGGCAAGGTAAAAGTGTGTACATTTTGTAATTAGGCTAACAAAAATGGTCAAGTGGTAGGGTACTATCTGTTATAGTGAGTCGCCGAAGAAATTAAGTAATTATTTGTTGATAACTATGTAATAACTGTTACTATGTGGACCGGTCGATCTGTGGACTGCGGGTCCGGTGGTAAAGAAACACGAGGACAAAATAATTGAGCGACGAAGCCCACTGCCTGACCACCAAAGTTGAAGTTAATATCAGTGATATTGTTAGAGGGTTTGTTTCAGAAAACAAAAAGCATGTTTGGTAATTCAAGAACTGGGAGGTATTCCATCAATGTTCCATCCATCTCGTGAGACTTATGATTGTGCCTGGATTTTCCTTTAGCGACCTTGATGGAATACCCCCCCCCAGTGAGCAAAATTGCGTTGAAAAGACGTCTAAAAGACGACTTTCCCCTACGTCTATTCTACAACCGGATTTGGTTGACGTTGCAAGGTGAAAAGACGTAGTTTTCAGGTCGTTGAAAAGACGTGGTTTTCAGGTCGTTGAAAAGACATGGTTTATAGGTCGTTGAAAAGACGTGGTTTTCAGTTCGTTGAAAATACGTTGTTTTCAGTTCGTTGAAAAGACGTTTTCAGGTCAAATGATAGATGTCCTGCTTTTGGCCAACCTGATTATGTACGATGTAGGAAAAAAAACTATGCTCCCTCCCATACCTAGAACATTTCTGTTAAAAAAAATCTAACTCTTGAATCAAATCTGCCATACATGTACATGATTTTACATTTGCATAAGAAAAACAAGTACCATTTATTAAATACACATGTACTTTATTAAGCATAATAAAGTGGACTTCAGCTCCGCCTTCAACACCATCCTTCCAGACAGGCTAGTGACCAAACTACTAGACCTGGGTCTATCACACTCTATATGTGCGTGGATCAAGGACTTCCTGACCGACCGCCCCCAGAGGGTGCGGGTGGGCCCCCACACCTCCACAGCCCTCAGCCTCAGCACTGGGTCCCCCCAGGGCTGCGTACTAAGCCCCATCCTCTACAACCTCTACACCCACGACTTCACCCCCGTCCACCCCAGCAACTACATCGTAAAGTTTGCAGACGACACCACCGTGGTGGGATGTATCTCGGGGGGGGACGAGGCGGCGTACAGGGATGAGGTAGAGCAACTGAGCAAGCTGTGCAAGGTTAACAACCTGCTGCTAAACAAGTCAAAGACCCAGGAATTCATCGTAGACTTCAGGAGGAAAAAGTCCGAGATCCAGCCCCTGCTCATCGACGGAGAGAGCGTGGAGAGAGTCTCAACCCTCCGATTCCTGGGACACAACATGCGGGATGACCTGGCCTGGAAGGACAACACAAAAGGCACCATCAAGAGGGCACAACAGCGGCTATACACCCTGAGATGCCTCAGGAAACAACACAACAAGAAGGAGATACTGGTGGCCTTCTACCACGGCGCAGTGGAGAGCATCCTCACCTTCGGCATCTCCAACTGGTTCCACAGCTGCACAACAGCGGAGAGAAACGCGCTACAGAGAGTCGTGAGAACAGCACAGAAGATCACCGGCGCCCCCCTCCCTTCTCTGGAGGAGCTGTACAACACACGCTGTCTCAGGAGGGCCTCCAAGATCTCCAGGGACCCGACCCACCCTGGGCACATACACTTTGTCAAGCTGCCCTCGAACAGGAGGTACAGGACCCCGGCCGCTAAGACAAACAGACTGAAGGACTGCTTCTACCACAGGGCCGTCAAGGCCCTGAACACAGAAAAGGCCTAAGTTCTGGGCCCAGGACAGTCCGGACGGATTGTATGGCAGCTAGTGCTGAGGCACAAACATGTACATTTTCAAGCCTGCAAACTGTGACACTTTAAAATAATGTGAAAAAATACTCTTTGTGCAATATGACAACCCTAGTTGACTATCTGTGCAGTATAGTACAGTGGATTGTGTACATAGCCTTTATTGATGTAAACCAGCTCCTTACCTTCTTTTGATTTTATGCTTTTATGCTTTTTCTAACACCAGGGGAGCCACCCCTCCTAAAGCCACCCCTCCTAAATTTCGTTGTTTGGTACCTGTACTGTAGCAATGACAAATAAAGTCCATTCCATTCCATTCCAAAATGAAAAAAAATGCATTGAGGAATACGTTCAGAAAGAACTGCTCCCAAGGCAGAACAATACTTACTAACATTGGAGTGATACAGAGACCAGCATGGCCCCTGCGCGTGCAAGTATGACACGCACATTCAGGAAGCTTTCCTTATTTTACACAATTTCCCCACGGGCTGGAGCTGCACACAGTGAGGTTTACAGTTTACAGTTTAGTCATTTAGCAGACGCTTTTTTCCCAAGCGACTTACAATTAATACATTTGAATAGAGCAAGTGAATCATCAATCCGACAGTTGTAGCAAGAAAGCAACTAGATCAGTCATTGGCCTTGGTAGTCGTCGTCCTGGAGGAGTTTTTCCCCTGGTAGTCATTGTCCTTTGGGCCTTAGACGTTAAGGTGTAGGGTGAAGAGATGGGTCTTCAGTCTCCGACGGAAGATGGGGAGTGACTCTGCAGTTCTGACAGCCGTGGGAAGTTTGTCCACCAGCGGGGAGCCAGTATCGAGAAGAGACGTGACCGGGCACAATGGCAGCCGCGTTGGCGTAATGATGGTGGGGCCAGTCGGCCGGCAGATGTGGAGGGGCGGAGGGGGCGGGATGGAGTTTGAGGGGTGACCATCGCTTGCAGGTAGGCAGGTTGCCTTCTCTATGCTTGTGGCACCTCTGCTCTGGGCTGCACTACAGTGCTGTAACCACCACCTCCCGATCTTCCAGGCGCGTGCTTGAGGTGGTCCCCAACAGCGAGCCTAATCATGTGGTCTGTGGCCTTAGAATCCCACTTCTTGACTGCAGCTGTAACACCAAAAGACATATATATATATATATATATATATATATATATAGTTATATTACACAAAACATGCGATCTGCAACTTCAGCGAACATTTTATAGGCAGAGCATATGGTGTGTCATAAAGTATGTTTCTTGAACTTAGGGCCCCTATTTATTAATCATCTCAGAGACGGAGTGTTGATCTAGGATCAGTTTAGCCTTGAGACCATACTGATCTTGCGAGCTCACATTTAAAAGTTTAAGTTAGTAGACTAAAAGCATCCGTAAGGACATTTATCGCAGAAATTGACGCAATAACAATTTAACAAGAACAGCACACAACAGGATGCGATTTTGCTTTCACAATCTCCAAATTAGCCATACCATTCAGAACGGTGTAGAGGTTGGTTGGTTGAAAAGCGGTCTTCGAGCGATGACCCTTCATGTTGAACTTGGACATGAGGTTGTTGGTGAAAAGCCTATAAGTACAGAAAAGTTATTGAAAAGACAGTCTAGGAAGAGACAAGTGGAAAATGTGGCAGCGGCTTTGTTTTATGGAGTGGTGTTTCCATTGTTTTGGGCAATACTTGTACAGTACTCCTGTGTACAGTACTCCTGTGTACAGTACTATCAAAACCCAAACTTTCACCAACACCTATCCCAAACAAGTAACACATTCGATTGCTGTGCTCCACCTTGTTTCCCATTCGGGGTACCACAATATATTCACAATGTAGCATACCTGTCCATGATCTTATTTGCGCAGTCCTTCACATCCTTTCCTCCAATCTTGCTTAGCTGTGAAATCTGAGTTCACAGCCTGAAATACAACAAATGTCATGTTAGAAAGACACTGAAAAACAAGACCATGATAACGGTGTGAAACCTCAGAGCTTGTCGAGCATTACTTGAACAACAGCAACAACTCACCTTTCTGTGTGGGCCTCACCTTACTGGGTGGCGTGGGGAAAGGTAACATGTCTTGTATGCCTAAACATCAATATAAAAAGAAAATCATAAGAACATAAGTCATTACATTTAACTCTTAAGTTGGTAGTACTTAAAGCTGCGTTCAGTAATTGTTTACTGCTAGATGGCAGTAAGCGACTAAGAGACAAAAGGCTGAAACGTATGATATACATTGAAGGCACAGAGGCGTAGCACAGTCAGAAATGCTGGAATAACAGCAGCCAGGTGGTAGGGATGAGTCATTGATTTGAGGTAGGATAATATGTCTCAGTGAGACAATGTGATATCACTTTTGGAGGTAAGAAAACCATAGTAATTTCGAGGTAAATGCTCTTTCTACTTCTAACCTCCAGATGTGCTTTTTGATGTCTCATCCTCCTCTTCCAGGTAATCTGACAGATCATTTTTATAATGTAATTTTGCCATTTAGCAGACGCTTTTATCCAAAGCGACTTACAATTACGAATTACAGGGACACACTAGTAGTGGTGTGGTTTCAGGCGGGATTTGAACTCACAACCTTCCGATCGGAAGTCCAACACACTATCCACTAGACCACCACTACCCCAGATCTGCTTCTAGAGAGAGAGAGAGAGAGAGAGAGAGAGAGAGAGAGAGAGAGAGAGAGAGAGAGAGAGAGAGAGAGAGAGAGAGAGAGAGAGAGAGAGAGAGAGAGAGAGAGAGAGAGAGAGAGAGAGAGAGAGAGAGAGAGAGAGAGAGAGAGAGAGAGAGAGAGAGAGAGAGAGAGAGAGAGAGAGAGAGAGAGCTGAACAATCACCCCAGGTCCACACTCCACAGGCCCAGGTCCCCCAGGTCCACAGGCACTGTGCTAGTATGAATTAACCTACCAATTTAAATGTTTTCAGTTCAGTAGTTAACTTACCAGGAACAAAACCTTCATATGTTCTTTTGATCTTCTTCCTCTTAGATGGAATTTCTTTGTCTTTTGGCCCCCGAGTCAAGTACACCAACATCCGTTTTACAACTCCCAAGCAGACTCCCAACCGACCCCGGGTAGCCTACAAAGATGTCAAGGAATCTACCCTTCGAATCACAAATTGCCTGCATGTTTATAGAAAAGAATCCTTTGTAATTTAAATAGTCAATTCGGTGTAGTAGAGGGGGTTTGATCCTGATATGGCAGCCATCTATTGCACCCACAACGTTGTTGAAGGCAGGGCTTCCTGATAGCAGGGCAAATCCTTGCCCAACAGCATGAAGCTCTCCTGCCGGTGGGAGAGAGATGGCTCGCTTGAGGTTGTTCCAAATGTGCTGTGCAACTCTGTGGATGATGCGGTGGACTGTGGCTTTTGGCACATTGAAGACACGGCATACAACCTGATAGGACAGTCCATGAGCCAGCCAGTACACATAAATAAGGACTTCCATTTGATTTCCCCAGCCATGATCCTGTTCCCTCTGTAGGAGCCTCTGCAGACCATGCATGGCTCTTCTGCTGAGGCGGTAGTCCTGTCTCAGCTCAGACTCTACATTAAACCATAAACGCAGGATGGGCAGGTCCTGACTCAGCTTGCAGTATCTCATAGGATGACCAGTCTGTAAAAGGAAATACGTTCACATTCCTTAGTCTGAATAGGAAAGATTTTACTGCAGGACATTTCTCCATTCCCCATCCCCCAAGCAATGTCCCCATCCCCCAAGCAATGTCCCCATCCCCCAATCAATGTCCCCATCCCCCAATCAATGTCCCCATCCCCCCAAACCAAACACATATGGAACAAACACGTTAATAGCACGATAGCATTAATTACCACGTAATTACGCCATGTACGCATTGTACTGCACACAGATCATCACACAAATCAATAATACAAAAAGTAAAAGGTTGGTTACTCGTTGAGACAACATTTACATGAATAACCACTATACTAGCATGTTGTGTTGCTTGGTTAAAAACTTTTTTGAAGTCTATCGTACATACCAAAAACTGTCCCATCAGTCCCATCAGTATTCTGGCACGTCGAAGACGTCTTGCTCTTCCATGATTTCTCAGGTGTGTTGATAATAAACGAAAATAGGGTTTTCCATGGCTCCAAACGGAGAAAATATTGACCCTCGTTCGATTCGGAGCCATGAGACTCCCTTCCAGCATGCATTGCGAAACATGGTCGATCTTTGTATATATGACGGTAGAAGAATTGCAACAGCGCCACCTGCTGTATTGGAATAATAGCGCAAACAAACGTGGAAAGATCTCTGACGAACTAGATTATTCACTTTTATTCAACTATATACAACAAAATGCAGTTTAGTATTCAACCAGAAGTGCAGTACTGATATTACATGCATGTTTCATTTACATTTTCACAACTACACGTTCGCTCATATGTGGGGGACGTACCGGTCCAATCAATAGAACGGCTATATTCAGTGGAAATAAGGGCCAGACGGACGGACCTTATTTCGCTGTAAAAAAGACGTCCACAGACGTCTGGTGCGCACTGGGCCTGCTGTTCCCATTTATGACCCCAAGGGTCAACAGATGATAAGACGGAGTGATGAAATAACAGAGGCAAGGAGATAAAAACTAAAATGTTTTCAGGTACAAAACTTTGTTTCTTTCCACAGATTTCCACAGACATCCCATATGAATGATGGAAGAACAGTTTAAAGCTCTATCATTGGACCAGGGGCCTCATTCATAACGGGTGCTTAGATCAAATTTTGATCTTACCCGTGTCGTACGTAGAAAACCACGTCAACGTAGTGATTTATAAAATTTCAACGTGAGTCAATTTGATCGTGGAAACGATCGTAGCTCGACGTCGAGTATTCAACTTGCTTACGTACATTACCTACTGGTTATGCGGAGTTATTACAGGCATGTGAGCTGCACTGGAAAAACGTTGCCTACTGTAATTCATGCAAGTGGCTCGTAATAAAATTAACGATGTTGTTATCAGCCGAGCAAATGAGTTTAATTCAAGATTGAAAGGGAACTAATGTTTATGATTGTATTTCAGTCTTTCTTTATATCCCTCCGGAGCTGTCTATCTCTCTTCAACATGCTAGATGCCTTGCCCGGCCACGCGCTAAATGATACTGGATTTCGAGTTGAGTCGGGATGAGGGGGAATGGCATCCCCCCTGAAATAAAAACAGTCCAAATCATCCCCCGTCTAAAACTGCCATCCCCCCTTTCCATCCCTTATGTCATTTTATCAATGAACGTGGTATTACTGCCCTCTCCCCTTCCAGACGCACGCCTACCCTATAATATAGTATTAACGCCCTGTGATAGCGGCTCAAATAGCGGCTGAATGAAGCCAAGTGCTATAATATAATATAATACAGACAGTATATAATATTGTCAGTATTGTCTGTCTGTATTATATTATATTATAGCACTTGGCTTCATTCAGCCGCTATAATTGAGCCTCTATCACAGGGCGTTAATACAAACCTCATTCACCTGCGTTCAATTCCAAGTATGTTTGGTATTTATAGAAGGAAGCACGTACGCAACTTTAAACCATCTCAGCCCGTTTTATAAATAATGCTCACGTCCGTTTAGAAAAATGTGCTTACGTGAAAGTCAAAGATGACGTTCAAGTATTTCTTTATGAATGAGGCCCCAGGAATCACATCTTATTCTAAAATGCATTGTTCATGGGGATATTAGGAAACTGAGGAGACTGATTAAAAGCCATGACATAAATGGACAGTACAAGTTTCCTTCTGGGACCTTTTTGGATCATGTAACCCCTCTAATTGCTGCTGTTATATCTACAAATGAGGACATTTGTAAAATCCTTCTCAAAGATGGTGCTGATCCCAACAGACTATCAAGCGAAGGTTTCACAGCACTGCAATATGCCTGTATGAACAAAGCTATACCTCTCAGTATAGTGAAGACCTTACTGGAAGCAAAAGCGAACCCCAATTATGATTTAATTCATACTGGTCACGGAATTGTACACACTGCACTTCAAATTTCAGCCGAAAATTACAGAACGGATATCATGAGAGAGCTTATCTATGCTGGTGCAACAGTAATGAATGAATGAATGAATGAATGGACTTTATTGTCATTGCTACAGTACAGGTACCAAACAACGAAATTTAGGAGGGGTGGCTCCCATGGTGTTAGGAAAGAAAAAAAAAAAAAAACTTTTTAGAAAAAGAAAAAAAAATCACAAGGAGGTAAGGAGCTGGTTTACATAAATAAAGGCTATGTACACAATTCACTGTACTATACTGCACAGATAGTCAACTGGGGTTGTCATATTGCACAATAGTATTTTTTCACGTTATTTAAAGTGTCACAGTTTGCAGGCTTGAAATGTACATGTTTGTGCCTCAGCACTACACCTGATTTTTTCAGTCCAGCAGCTGCCATACAATCCGTCCAGTAGAACCATGTTCTTCAGCACTGCCTGGGTCTGATGTTCTTAATAAATTACTTACCAAACATATCCATCACTTGGCTAAGAACAATGATTTAATTTCCAAAATTGAGCCTTTTCTCAGTTTTTATAATGCATCAATGACAGAAAAAGCAGCTGATGTTTTCAAACGCTTTGAATCGCTCTTGCTAGAGGAGGAGCCTCGAAGTAATAGGACTATGATTGAAGTATCCCTCAACGTGGAAGTTCCAGGTGCAGAGGAATGGCAACAGACAGAGAGCATGTTCTCAACCTCATGAAGATGATTAGTGGCACATCAAAGTGATGATTGGAGTGTGTTTTATTCACACAACCAGTTCAAACAAGTTCAGTTTGAATGTTTTAAGTTAAACCCTTCATGCATTCTTTGTTTTTTTTTAGCATGTGGTCAATATCAGGCGTGTTACTATTGTTCGTTTCTACCCTGGTCTTTTCTTTTCTTTTCATGTTCTGTACCTTAAGTTGTTCTGGTAGCTTCCATTGTTCATGAGGGGTAGTGGTGGTCTAGTGGATAGTGAGTTGGACTTGTGATCAGAAGGTTGTCAAATCCCGCCTGAAACCACACCACTACTAGTGTGCCCTTGAGTAAGGCACTTAGCCCTCAGTTACTCCAGGGGGAATGTCCCTGTAATTTGTAATTGTAAATTGCTTTGGATTAAAAGCGTCTGCTAAATGTCAACATTATTACATGCATAAAGTGGCTGAGGGACTCCAAGAATCTACATATCTTCATTGAGAGTGCAAGCAAGCGTTTTTCCAAAGCTCCTCCAGGGATTCTCGATTTTGGTGCGTTAAAAGCATTGTACCATTTTTTTTTTTACTATTAGAGTGGGAGAGATACCCTGAGGTATCACTCGCTATGATTCCAAAACTAGTGGAACTGCTTTCTTCATCGGAAGATCCTGTATTGACATTAGTTGTGAGAGCACTCTATGTGATCACGCAGAAGACAAAAGGCAAAGATGATTGGAGTGACTCCCTCATTGATGAATTGTGTCATCACATTGTCCGTTGCACACAGCTAAAAGAATGTTCCTCTAAACTGAAGATGTTTGCCTATGGGGTACTTGCAAATCTCATGACATGCACCCCAGGGATCCTCAGATCACTAGAACTTCTTCCTGTGTCTGATGAACTGCTTCTTTATGTAGATTTGTTGATGGAAGAGACCCTGAAAGAAAACCTGAGGAAACTGAATGGATTCTTAGAAAATCAAGAGAGTGCAGTCCCCAAATCAACAAGACAAGATTCAGAAGATAGTCCTAGCTCAGGAAACAAGAAGAAGAAAAAGAAGAAAAAGAAGAGGAATGCAGAGATGTCAAAAGAGACAGACAAACAAGAAAGCAATGCATGTGTAGTCTCTGATACTCTATCTTCTCCTGTTGAAGAATCTGCTTTAGATGGTGTTAAGCCATTCATTACTACCACTGAGACATCACCATTATGATCAATATCATGCACGCAGCATATTACATAGCAAAGGAGGAGCTGCCTTTCACACAGTTTCCAACGCTACATGGGCTCATCAACAGGACTGGGGGCAAGCTTCCAGACTGTTATACCTCCGACAAGGCATGTGCTAGGTATGTACAGTAGGCTACCTATTAACCCATTCACAGCATCATTATAATAATTTGTTTGAATATAGTGTTCCACACAGTCCTCATGGCCTAACAATGAAGACATAGAAAATAATGTTTGACTATACTTTTAAATTATAAAGGGTACTGTTTTTGCCCTTTGATTCAGATTCATAGTGGGAATGTATGACATTCCCACTATGAGAGGGAGAGACAGCTGGAAGAGACAGCTGGAAAAAAATCAAAAAAGCCAATTATTTCTCCATACTTATTGACGGGGCGACGGATAGCGCTAGGCTAGAGAACGAGCTGCTCTACGTTCGCTATCTGTCAGCTGAGGGGCCAGTAAACGCTTACCTGTCCATTGAGGATGTAAAGAATGGCAATGCAGCCGGGGTCCTGGACACCATCTATGCAGGTAGTGATTCTCCCTGCAATCTCTCTCTCTGCACCATGGAATGGCTACCTTCAGTGATATTGAGAGGATCACTGGTAAGATCAACCTCATCCATAAAGTCAATATGGATGAACTATATGATGAATGCACCACAGCAAATGCCACTTTGAAGGGGCTCAGGGAGGGTGCAGAAGATGAGTGGAAGTCCAAAGCTGTGGCTGCCAGGTGGGTGGCTATCTTTGATTGATTGATTGATTGAATACTTTATTAGAAGATTTGCAGAAGTAGGTACATGAAAGTACATATTACATACAAGGTCAACTAACAGGATAAAAACCCAAGAAAGCCACTGGCTTATTTCAATTGGGGTCCTTGATACTCAATTCAAGTACTCAATTCTCTTTCAAGCAGCTGACCTGCCTAACATGCTGTCCGTCATCAGCCACATCCTGAGGGTCCCAGCATCCACTGGATATGTGGAAAGGATCTTTTCCAGAATGACCAGCAAATGGAGTGACTGCAGGAACAGGTGCTCCTGCAGTCTGGTACATAGACCTCTCAGAGAGAAAGGCCTCCCTGCTCCGAGAAGTGCTGAAACTCCAACCAGAGAAGAAACCAGTAACGCTGGTGGACTGGTCAGATGAAGATTGTGAAGTGAGGAGTTTCCTTCAGTGTCTGCCCTACGTCTCACAGCTCAGTTGTGATGATAAGTTTGATAAGAAGTTCCTGGGGAAGCTCTTCTGTCAAGCAGCAGAGTGGGAGGAGCAGACAGGAGAGAAGATACTGAAGCTGTTATCATCAGTGTGCAGTTACAGCACTTTCCCCCTCCGTGATGATGATGATGATGATGATGACGATGATGATAATGATGATAAGTGTCAAAGTGATTTCCTGCTGGACCTGTACTCCCATGTGAAGGACTATGAGACTCAAACAGGCAGGAGTGTCCTTCCTGAATTACAGCCAGTTTACTAGTCAGCTCCTGCTGTCTGGTCCATAGACATCTCAGAGAGAAAGGCCTCCCTGCTCCTAGAAGTGCTGAAACTCCAACCAGAGAAGAAACCAGTAAAGCTGAAGGGCTGGTCAGATGGAGAGAGTGAAGTGAGGAGTTTCCTTCAGTGCCTGCCCTACATCTCACAGCTCAGTTGTTATGATAAGTTTGATAAGAAGTTCCTGGGGAAGCTCTTCTGTCAAGCAGCAGAGTGGGAGGAGCAGACAGGAGAGAAGACACTGAAGCTGTTATCATCAGTGTGCAGTTACAGCACTTTCCCCTTCCGTGATGATGATGATGATAATGATGATAAGTGTCAAAGTGATTTCCTGCTGGACCTGTACTCCCATGTGAAGGACTATGAGACTCAAACAGGCAGGAGTGTCCTTCCTGAATTACAGCCAGTTTACCAGTCAGCTCCTGCAGTCTGGTAGACCTCTCAGAGAGAGAGAAAAGCCATTGACACGATCTCTGTCGCCTATTTGGACTAAAACAATGGAAATAGATTTAGATTTGTATTTCATTATGTTTGTTGAGTTATCGTGTAGGCCATCGTTTCTCAACGGGGGCGGGCGTTCAGACAACATCGGGGGGCGCTGGATCAAATATTTTTTAAAGGGGGGCGTTGAGGTGTTCTTGGGGGGCGTTCGTTCACGCATAAAGTATTTTTCTCATGAAAAACAGCTGTGTTATTACGGGCACATTCGTAAATGCACGAACGGTCAGTTCGCTCGGACAAACCGTGTTTTCAGTCAGAGCACCCATCTCTGAGCGCTCCCAGAGCGCAGTGTTCTGAACTTGGCCGGGCTCTGTGACGCAGACACACGTAGCGCCACAAGTTTCCAATGTGTCTGGGTAAGCTGCATTGTAGAAGAATCTTGACAGTTCATGTACAGTGCAGAAATTGCAATACTATGCTACGATAGAAAGAACCCCGGTTCATCCCATCTGTAACATCATGTTGACCAATGCCCAACTTCTATGAGTGTTTTCCTTGTAGGCTATGCTTGAGTGACATATGTTTCAGTTTGTGGGCTCATTGTAATTGTTGCGTTCGCTTCGTTCGCTTCCTTTCAATACAGCTTATTTAATTTAGTTAAAATTAGTGCTAATACCATACCACCATACCAGAACATCACAGCAGGAACAACCTATCTCAAAAAAGCGATCGTAATAAACCAGTCCTGAAAGTTCTCTGTCGCTTACCAATAATCGAACCTAGAGAAATCAGCTACGAATGTCCCCTCCCCTCGCAGGTTCATCACAGTATATTACATAAATGTATTACTGTTAAGTGTTGTTGTGGATGTTATCCCTAGTGCCATTCTGAGGTTAGCATTGCGATGTGTTTGCAAACTAAAATATACGATCGCTTTTTTGTGATATGTTGCTCCTCTTGTGATGTCCTGGAAACGAACGCATCAGTTGCAGCGTCTTTTGTATTGATCAGCTGTCAGCTGTGTTATTACGGGTACGTTCGTAAATGCACAAACGGTCAGTTCACTCGGACAAAACCGTGTTTTCAGTCAGAGCGCAGAGCTCTGAACTTTGGAACTTTGTTATGTTTTGATATGTTTTGATATGAGAAATTCGAAGTGGTCAGTTTATGAAAATAATACCATAGAATACTAAATAAAATATTTAAATAATAGCCCCCTAGCGTTTGCCGCCATATTGTGACACCACCCCCCCCCCCCCAAAGTCCAATCAAAAATGAATAAATATTAGCATCATAAAACAGCAATTTGGAGAAATGCAACACCAGCACACTTAAAAAAAACGAACAATGTTAGTTGTAATGTACAGTTCTGCATCCTACTGTTTGTTCTGCATCGGACATGTGTGAAATTGTATTTGTTTAACACTCAGAAACAGCATTTTTATTCACATTCACATGGCTTTTCTGCTCTCTGGTAAACTAATGATAATGATATTCCAACTGCCCAGTTAAATCCAATCTATTATTTGGCATTCAGTGACATGCTTTTTAAATTATATAACACAGAATATTAGTCAACATTAATATTTAGGGAAGAAAATAAGCCTACTTTTTTTGATGGGGGGGGCGGTAAGAGGCCTGGATAATGGACAGGGGGGCGCTGGCCCAAAAAAGGTTGAGGTACCACTGGTGTAGGCTATAAAGTGCTGTGGCTAATGTGTTTTAAAAAGAGTGTGTTTAATGTCCCGCGAACAGCGTTAGAAATAAAATAAAATTTAAAAATGTTTTTTTATTATTTTTTTTTGTTTATTTGTTGTTTATTGTTCAAAGTTGACTGTCCACCATCATAAACCTTCTGTTGTCCAAAATAAACAATTATTATAAACTAGCTAATTCACATTTATAGCCTATTACATTTTTGCCATTTAGTAGACGCCTTTATCCAAAGCGACTTACAACTAATGACTTGACAGGGAGAGCAATTTTATTATGAATGTGTTGTTGCTGAACAAAAGTACAGGTAGACTGCAATAATGTAGCCTAATAATGTATGCTACTACTGTGTTATTCGATGAAAACAAAAAAATGATCCGGTAGGGCGATTGGAACAGTCATGTTCCCGCCATTAGACGCTTAGACGTCCGCCGCGTGCGGTTGCCATGACATTCTTGTGTTTGTTATCGACCAAAAGTTGACGTTATGATAGCGAGCAAATGACGTTCTGTCCACACTATTTATAAGTCGCAACATCCAAACTGCGTCTGATAATCTGATTTAATATGGACATGGAGAACATTAAGGATGACCAACCTCCTGACAAAAACCTAATAGGACCACCGCTGTTACAAGGGGGGTCAGCGAAGAGGACTCCCCATCGCCTCTGCTGGTCGAAGAGCGACAGTACTCCAGCCCTGGACTAATCATGTGATGATTGTCACCTGTGAGTGTTTGTCTGTGTATATAGGTGTGTCCCATTTCCTTGTTCCCTTGTCAGTTGTTCATTTTTGTCTACGTGTTGAGAACCTTTTGCTGACCTATGTAATAATCCTATCCCTTGTTGACATTGTACAACCTGTCCTGGAGGACTTTAGTGCCTGTTGCTTCCCAGGTACATTGACTTTATCTAGGTTGTTTGTTTATCTTATTTAGTTTGTAGCCCCTTGCTGTTATTGTTTATGGAGCCTGGTTTTGCTCTCCTTTATTTTCCTCGAACTTTTAGTCGCAAGTTTTGTTTTGTGTTGCTGTCATTATTTACTTGCGTTTCGGAGCCCTTGATTGCTCACCTTTGTTTTTGACTTGTATTCGTGTCATGTTTGATGAAGCATTATTATCTCAGTAAAGAGAACCCTTATTTTACTCTTGTGTCGACCTCCGTTAATCCGAGCTGCACCGCACATGGATCCAACCCAAATCTAACTCTAGAACATTATACCAAAACGTAACAGAACAACAGACCATCATGGATCCAGTGGAGGCAGCTCAGATTCGCGCCGTGCTGGCCACTCAAGGGGCTAAGCTCACTCAGCACGACCGGGGCCTACAGGAGTTGACGGAATCCGTTCGCCAGATGTCCGTTGCCGTCCAACGCCTGGTGGACGTCCACGACGCAGCCAACGCATCGGCGGCACCACCTCCTCTACCAGCCCCTACCCTTCCCGCCCCTGCACTTCGAGAGCCTCGTCTGCCACCCCCAGAGAGGTACGACGGACGCCCCGATGGCTGCAGGGAGTTCGTGGTCCAGTGCAGCCTCGTCTTCAGCCTGCAACCAGCGTCATTCCCCACCGAGCAGTCCCGGGTAGCCTACATCACCACCCTGCTGACGGGGCGTGCTCTCTCCTGGGCGACGGCTGAGTGGGAGAGACAGACACCGCTGTGCGGGGACTCCCAGCTTTTCATTGCGGAACTTAGGAAAGTGTTTGACACTACCAGGGTGCTCTCGGGCTACGAGGCAGGCAGGCGACTCACCGCCTGCAGACAGGGCGGTCGCCTGGTGGCAGACTACGCCGTGGAGTTCCGCACCTTGGCAAGAGAGACCGGATGGGAGGAGCGCGCGGTGGTCGTGCTGTACGCTCAGGGGCTCTCGGAGGTCATGAAGGACGAGTTATCCTTCCGAGAGCTGCCTGAGCGGTTGGACGAATTAGTCGACCTCTCTCTCCGGGTGGACAACAGACGCCGGGAGCGGGACCGCGAGAGAGGGGCGGCTAGAGGTGCGCTTCTCCGCCCTACGCCGGCTGTGGAGCCAGCCCTTTTTTGGGGTAACGCTGCAGTGGGGACGCAGCATACGACGGGGGTGGGCGTTGGTTGACTCAGGGGCGGCGGGTAACCTCATGGACACGGGCCTGGCCCATGAGTGGGGCTTAACGCTCACAGACCTCCCGGTTCCGGTCCCAGTGCGCGCCTTGGATGGGCGGCCGCTGGGTTCCGGAGTCATCACCCAGTGCACAGGACCAATTCGACTCCAAGTTGAGGGGGAACAGTGGGAGCAGGTTCAATTTTTTATTATCGAGACCCCGGACTCTCCTATCGTCCTGGGACACCCATGGCTGACATCCCATAATCCCTGTATCAATTGGTCCTCAGGGCGAATCACCACCCCTACCTCAGTTCCAGCCACTACCCTCCCTACTTCATTCCCTTCCCCATCCCCGGCCTCATCCCAGCCCCTAGCTCCACCCCCTAGACCCCTTTCCACTCTGACGGCCGCTTCCACAGACATTCCAGCGGTTCCGGCTATAGTGGGCGTTCCCCAGGGCTATTGGGACCTGGGGGAGGTTTTCAGTAAACAGCGGGCCAAGGAGCTACCCCCTCACAGGTCTTACGACTGCGCCATTGACCTCCTGCCGGGCGCCACGCCCCCTCGGGGGAGACTGTTTTCCCTGTCTGGACCGGAGACCCTGGCCATGAAGGAATATATTGTGGAAGCACTCGCCGCGGGCCACATTCGTCCGTCCACCTCCCCGGCGGGTGCAGTTTTTTTTTCCGTGGCCAAGAAAGATGGGGGGCAGCGGCCGTGTATTGACTACAGGGGGTTAAACAACTCACGGTAAAGAACAGGTATCCCCTTCCCTTGATGACGACAGCCTTTGAGTCCTTGCAGGGGGCCCGGGTCTTCACTAAGCTGGACTTACGGAATGCGTATAACTTAGTGAGGATCCGGGAGGGGGATGAATAGAAGACGGCATTCAACACCCCCAGAGGCCATTATGAATATTTAGTTATGCCGTTCGGTCTGGCCAATGCGCCAGCGGTTTTCCAAGCCTTAGTGAATGATGTCCTACGGGACCTCCTTGACCACTCGGTGTTCGTTTACCTCGATGACATTTGAATTTTTTCCAAGGACTTAGCCCAACACCGGATACACGTACGGCAGGTGCTCGAGCGCCTACTCCGCCATAAACTGTTTGTTAATGTAAAGAAGTGCGAGTTTCATGTCGACACTGTCTCCTTTCTGGGCTTCGTGGTGAACAAGGGGAACTTGCTGATGGACCCCGGGAAGGTCAGTGCAGTGTTGGACTGGCCACGACCCTCCTCTCTTAAGCATTTGCAACGCTTTTTAGGATTCGCCAAATTCTATAAGAGGTTCATTCGCGGGTTTAGTGCCTTGGCGGCCCCGTTGACAGCCCTCACCCAGACTAGCCTACGCCCCTTTTCTTGGTCCTCGGAGGCTGAGACCGCTTTCACTGCTTTAAAACAGCGCTTCACCTCAGCTCCCATCTTGGTGCACCCGGACCCGTCCCTACCGTTTGTTGTGGAGGTGGACGCTTCTGACATGGCGGTGGGGGCGGTTCTCTCTCAAAGGTGTACGAATGACAGTAAAACTCACCCCTGTGCCTTTTTTTCCCGTCGCCTGTCCGCAGCGGAGCGGAACTATGATGTGGGGAACCGGGAACTGCTGGCGATTAAACTCGCACTGGAAGAGTGGAGGCACTGGTTGGAGGGGTCCGTGCACCCTTTCCTTGTGTGGACGGACCACAAGAACCTGGCGTACATCCAGGGGGCCAAGCGATTGAACTCTCGACAGGCCAGGTGGGCACTATTCTTCACCAGGTTCCAGTTTACGATCTCCTACAGGCCGGACTCCAAAAACATCAAGCCCGACGCACTGTCTAGGCAGTTCGATCCTGTGGACCTGGTGGAGAGTACAGAGTCCATCATCCCCACTGGCCTGGTCGTCGACCCCGTTTCCTGGGGGATCGACAGGGTGGTGAAGACGGCATTGAGGCGGGAGCCCGACCCGGGCGGGGGGTCCGCCGGGTAGGCTGTTCGTGCCGAAGACGGCGCGCGCACGGCTGCTGCAGTGGGCACACGCATCCTCCCTCACCAGCCATCCGGGGGCCACCAGGACTTTGGACTTCATTCGGAGGAGGTTCTGGTGGCCCACAGCAGAGGGGGACACGCGGGCCTTTGTGGCAGCCTGCCCTCTATGCGCGCGCAGTAAGACCTCCCGGCAACGGCTGGTGGGACTCCTGCGTCCCTTGTCCATCCCCAAACGCCCCTGGTCCCATATTTCTCTGGACTTTATATCGGTCCTCCCACCATCTGACGGGTTCACCACCATACTGGTGGTGGTGGACCGTTTTTCTATAGCGGCCCACTTTATTCCCCTTCCCAAACTCCCCTCGGCCAAAGAGACGGCGGAACTTATGGTCCAGCACGTTTTCCGGGTGCACGGACTACCGCTGGATATGGTGTCAGACCGGGGACCTCAATTCGCCTCCAGGTTCTGGAGAGCCTTCGCCACCAGCCTCGGCGCCTCCGTCAGCCTGTCCTCCGGATTCCATCCTCAATCTAATGGGCAGACGGAGCGCGTCAACCAGGACCTGGAGGGCGTTTTGAGGTGTTACGTCTCCGGCAATCCGGCGACTTGGAGTCGGCGGCTGGCGTGGGCTGAATACGCTCACAACACCCTCCTCTGCTCATCCACGGGCCTCTCCCCGTTCCAGTGCCAATACGGGTATCAGCCCCCCCTATTCCCCGAGCAGGAGGAGGAAGCGGCTGTTCCTTTGGTTCAAGCCCATGTCAGCCGCTGTCGCCGTACCTGAAAGCGGGTGAGGGCGGCGCTCATGCGAGCCTCCGAAAGATCCCAACGCCAGGCTAACCGCAGGCGTCGCCCAGCCCCCATCTTCCGCCCGGGCCAGAGGGTCTGGCTCTCTACCCGGGATCTTCCCCTCCGGGTAGAGTCACGGAAGCTGGCTCCACGGTTCGTGGGTCCCTTCAGAGTGGTTCGGCGGGTCAATACCGTGACCTATAGACTACAACTCCCACCTTCCATGCGGGTCCATCCCACTTTCCACGTCTCCCTACTCAAGCCTGTGGTTTATTCCCCCATGGTTCCCCCACCCCCCGCCCCGTCTCATTGATGGACAGCCGGCCTACACGGTCAACAGGATCATTGACTGCCGGAAGGTGGGTAGGGCCCTCCAATTTCTGGTGGACTGGGAGGGTTATGGGCCTGAGGAGCGTACCTGGGTGCCTCGGCGGGATATTCTGGATCCGAGCCTCATTACGGACTTTCGCCGGCTCCATCCCGAGGCACCCGGGTGAACTTCTGGTGCCGTTCGTCAGGGGGGGGCACTGTTACGAGGGGGGTCAGCGAAGAGGACTCCCCATCGCCTCTGCTGGTCGAAGAGCGACAGTACTCCAGCCCTGGACTAATTATGTGATGATTGTCACCTGTGAGTGTTTGTCTGTGTATATAGGTGTGTCCCATTTCCTTGTTCCCTTGTCAGTTGTTCATTTTTGTCTACGTGTTGAGAACCTTTTGCTGACCTATGTAATAATCCTATCCCTTGTTGACATTGTACAACCTGTCCTGGAGGACTTTACTGCCTGTTGCTTCCCAGGTACATTGACTTTATCTAGGTTGTTTGTTTATCTTATTTAGTTTGTAGCCCCTTGCTGTTATTGTTTATGGAGCCTGGTTTTGCTCTCCTTTATTTTCCTCGAACTTTTAGTCGCAAGTTTTGTTTTGTGTTGCTGTCATTATTTACTTGCGTTTCGGAGCCCTTGATTGCTCACCTTTGTTTTTGACTTGTATTCGTGTCATGTTTGATGAAGCATTATTATCTCAGTAAAGAGAACCCTTATTTTACTCTTGTGTCGACATCCGTTAATCCGAGCTGCACCGCACATGGATCCAACCCAAATCTAACTCTAGAACATTATACCAAAACGTAACACACCGCTGCCTCCTGTCTCAGAGGCTGGAGCTGTGTGCCCTGCTGTGCCCAGAGGAACGGGGAGGCCAGAGTGGACAAGCAGCAGTCAAGTCAATGAATGGGGACCGAATTACCAGTACCACCAGCTCTGATTGGAGGAGGAAAGATAAAGAGAGGAGGACTCCTCAACAAGAAGAGCAGCCCTTCCCTCTTCCACCAAAGTTCGCCTCAGGAAAGGAAGGCGGCAAAAGCAATCCTTACCATGGAAAGGGGGACAAGAAGAAAACCAGCAGCCGGAAAGAAGAATCAAAAGATTTCCTGTCACTCTTTCCACCTGGTCTCCTTCCCCCATGTGGCTGGCCCCCCAGAGCAGGGCTGGACAACACCACCTACGGCCCAGACTCAGACGTGTCGGCCTTATCCAGCATGCTTCTCTCCTGGTACCTGTGTGGTTACCACTCTGGCTATTACATGGGAAGACAACAGACTGAAGTGAGCTGCAAGTGGGATGATAAAGAGAAACATGAGGCCAAGAGCACAGAGAAATAAGGATGGTCACAGTCCATGTGTTGGAAGACGAAATGGGACAAGAGTTGGGGGTTGAAAAAGACTTCAGTGGTGAATTCACTGAGAAACAATTGTGCAAATTGCCTTCTTTTTTTACGTCTCATCTACACAAAAACGTGTATTGAATTTGCACTTGAATGTTCTCGGACTACAAAGTAGTCGATGAGTTAACTCTCTTGGTGTTGTGGTTAGCGCGGCCGGCGGTTCTGCGGGAGATCGGGGTTCGACCTGTCTCTCACACACAGAACATCGGACAGATGCTGCGCACACACTTCACACACTCGCAGTTCGTGGTGGTCTCCCTGAAGGACGGAATGTTCACCAACGCCAACGTCCTATTCAAGACCAAGTTCGTGGACGGCGTGTCGGCCGTCTCCAGGACGACCCAGATCCAGAGTGACTCCAACGCGTCCCAAGGCCGTCAGAGCAGAGAGCAGGAACAAACAGGTCGACGTTAACTAGCGAACACGGCTAATGCTAACGCTTACGTTAGCATTGTACAAGACCCGAGCAGGTCATCGCTGACTGGAGGTGTTAGTGTTAATTAGCGTTAATTAGTGATGTTCTTCACCAGTTGATCCTGCTTTTCCTCTGCTTGTGGTAAAACAATGTATAGATGCTACAGTCGTTAATCTCATCAATACAATACATTCACCTTGATTGCCTCCATTTTATAAAACATATCGCTTTAAAGAGTTTTAATGAAATGTTGCTTGTTTGTAAATACCAGCTGAAACAGGACTGTAAAATAAAAGGTTACCATTGTTTGTTTAAAAAAAAAAATAAAAAATGTTGAATTTCATTAACAATTCCATCATGGATAACTTCAAGCAAAAACTCGCTCAAAGACGAGACGACCATTTCTATGGCTACTTAACCAAAGTGAAGCTGCAGCGTCTCCTTCCACATGATGCAAACAAGGCAAGGGCAGATTTCACTGCGTTTCTTAACACAGCAATCTCATATGTTGAGAAATGGTTTGACTTTTCAGAGAACAACTGGTTGTTCTCCCTGCAATCTCTCTCTCTGCACCATGGAATGGCTACCTTCAGTGATATTGAGAGGATCACTGGTAAGATCAACCTCATCCATAAAGTCAATATGGATGAACTATATGATGAATGCACCACAGCAAATGCCACTTTGAAGGGGCTCAGGGAGGGTGCAGAAGATGAGTGGAAGTCCAAAGCTGTGGCTGCCAGGTGGGTGGCTATCTTTCAAGCAGCTGACCTGCCTAACATGCTGTCCGTCATCAGCCACATCCTGAGCGTCCCAGCATCCACTGGATATGTGGAAAGGATCTTTTCCAGAATGACCAGCAAATGGAGTGACTGCAGGAACAGGTGCTCCTGCAGTCTGGTACATATACCTCTCAGAGAGAAAGGCCTCCCTGCTCCGAGAAGTGCTGAAACTCCAACCAGAGAAGAAACCAGTAACGCTGGTGGACTGGTCAGATGAAGATTGGGAAGTGAGGAGTTTCCTTCAGTGTCTGCCCTACGTCTCACAGCTCAGTTGTGATGATAAGTTTGATAAGAAGTTCCTGGGGAAGCTCTTCTGTCAAGCAGCAGAGTGGGAGGAGCAGACAGGAGAGAAGACACTGAAGCTGTTATCATCAGTGTGCAGTTACAGCACTTTCCTGTATGGATGAGGATGTAAAAGATGATGATGATGATGATGATAATGATGATAAGTGTCAAAGTGATTTCCTGCTGGACCTGTATTTGAATGGAGTCGATCCTCTACTCCTATCACCGTCGACACAGCAAGGAGCGAATTCCCGGGTAAAATATTCTCTCCCCCCGCTGTCAGCGGTAGTTTAATCCAGGAAGCGGTTCTCTGAGGATCAGCTGGGGGGGGGACCCGTCGCTTACGGCCGAATATCTCAGCGTCACAATGGGTTAGAATTCCAAACTAAATTTCTAAATGATGACAATCGCCAGGGAATCCAAAACTTTTTGAATGGAGTCGATCCTCCACTCCTATCACCGTGGACACAGCAAGGAGCGAAATCCCGGGTAAAATATTTCCTCTCCCCGCTGTCAGCGGTTGTTTCAGCATCGAGTTTCGTCCAGCAGCGGTAGAACTCCCT
>NC_137675.1:51484850-51692350 GCF_963989245.1 Nansenia antarctica
AAATGAAATAATAGTAAAAAATGAATTAAAAAAGAAGTATAAGGAGTTGGATAAAATTCGTACAGAGGAAGTGGAGAAATTAATGACATACACCAAACAGAAATACTACGATGGAGGAACTAAGTCTTTAAAACTCCTAGCATATCGACTTAAGACACAGACTAAAAAAGCACACATTTCGAAATTGAAGACTGTAGAAGGCTCTGGAACAATAACGGAAAAGGATAAAATAGCTGAAGAATTTGTAAAATATTATGAGAACCTCTATAAAAACACAGAAAATATTGACCTGGGACTAATGAAAGATTTCTTACATAAGTTAAACTTAAAGCAGGTAACAAGATAAAAAAATGAACAGCTCATTAAGGACATCACAGTAAATGAAATACAACAACAAATAAATAACCTTAAAATGGGGAAAACACCAGGTGATGATGGATATACTAATGAATTTTATAAAACTTTAAAAAAAACAATTGATACCACTACTTTTACAAGCATATAAGTATGTATTACAAACGGGAAATTGGGCAACTACTTGGAATTCATCTATTATAACGGTTATACATAAAGAAGGTAAGGACGCTACTGAATGTTCGTCTTACAGGCCAATATCGCTACTGAATACGGACCATAAAATAGTAACAGCTATTATTGCCAATAGGTTAAAGGACATTGTGCCAGATATAATAGACAGCGACCAATGTGGTTTTATACCAGGTAGGCTGCTGTCAGATAATATAAGGAGGACGTTAAATATAATGGACTATGCACAAAATAATGGTGCAAACCTTCTACTCTTGACACTGGATGCAGAAAAAGCATTTGACAGAGTGCTATGGCCATTCATGTTTGAAATTGTAAGAAGCTTTGGATTTCATGAGAATTTTAATAAATGGCTTCAAGGAATGTATAAAAATCCAGTGTCAAGAGTAAAAGTAAATGGCACAATATCCAGAAGATTTCTAATCTATAAAGGTACAAGACAAGGAGACCCACTCTCAGCAGTTATATTTGCTATATGCATGGAAGGACTAGCAGAAAGTGTAAGGAAAAATAATACCATCAAAGGCATAACGATAAAAGAGGAACAGCATAAACTGGCATTATATGCAGATGACGTAGTCGTTTATTTAACATCACCAACCCAATCCTTACCAAGCCTAATGGAAGCAATTACAGAATATAGTAAACACTCTGGTTATAAACTAAATGAAAGTAAGTGTGAAGTATTAACAATTGGAGAACAGATAGATTCGGAAATTAAGGAAAAATATAGGTTGAAATGGGATGCAAAGAAAATCAAATATTTAGGAATCTACCTCACCGGAGATATAACAACATTATACACTGACAACTATCAAGCCCTTGAAAATAAAATACGAGAAGATCTTAATAGATGGAAGATAACACCTGAATCCTTAATGAGTAGAGTAGAAAGCGTCAAAATGATGATCCTCCCACAGTTTCAGTTTTTATTTCAAACATTACCAGTTCCCATTCCACATGGTAGCTTCAAAAAATGGAATACAATGCTCTCAAATTTCATTTGGAACTACAAAAGTAAACGGAAAAAACTTAGTATACTAACTCAAACCAGAGAAAAAGGAGGGTTTAATTTCCCTGATCTAAAGTCCTATTTCCATGCAACTCAAATAGATACAATAATGAAATGGATGAATAACTCGGTTCAAACCAAATGGAAAGACATAGAAAAACAAGTAATATCAATATCAATAGGAACACTACCTTTTCTGAGTCTAAAGGATATTCAAAAATATAGTGGAAATAACAGATGCATAGAAAATACCCTCATAAATTGGAAAACTATTCGTAAAATGTATAAATGTGATGACAAATGTATTTATTTGAGAGAGATAGCCAGTGATCCAGACTTTTTACCTAATAAAACAGACAACATATTAGAAGAATGGGCTAGGAAGGGACTACAGGTGTACTCACAGTGTTGTGAATCCCTCTTCGTCTCCGCCCCCTCCTGCCTCGTTGGCGCTCGTTGAGCCTCATCAGGCTCAAGTGGAGACAGCTGGACCTTCCACAGCAGGTTATCAACTCAGGAGGAGGCAGCCCTATAAAGAGCCCCAGAAACCTTCCTCCGACGCTTGATTATTTTGACCCATGTGGTTAGTTGTTTGGCTCTCCCTGTTGTCTATTCTCGTTCAAGTAGTTTCACTTCAGAGTTTTGTTTGTTTGTTATTTTGCTAACTTTAGTTGTTTTCTTTGTTGATCCTCGCTCCCCAAAGGAACCTGCCTCCCCCTGCCTAGACCCCCTGCCTGCCTATTGACTACGTCTCCTGCCTATGTCCCTGCCTGCCTAACGACCACCCCTCCTGCCTATGCCCCTGCCTGCCTGCCGCCTACTCCTCCTGCCTAACCCCCTGCCTGCCTGCCGACTAATCCTCCTGCCTAACCCCCCCCTGCCTGCCTGCCGACTATTCCCCCTCTCTGCTCTGGACTGGTTAGTACACGTACATATTTCAACACTTCACTCATCTACATATCTACACCACACTAGTTTTTGCACGCTAGACACTCACACCCAGACACATAGAGTACAGTCCCACTCACACCTCATTTACATTATCCAGTTCTCTGGCATCCACACATTCCCCCCCACTTAGGCCCCGTTAGAGTAGGTTTATTCTTTTTGTCCATCATTTTAATAAATCCTTTTATTGTTAGTTTGCCTCTTGTGTCCGTCTGTTCTGGGGTTCTGCCACACTTGACTCTTTTGCTAGTGCTAACATAACACACAGATGGTTACAAATGACATGATAGACTCATTTGAAACCTTAGTTAATACATTTAATATAAGTAATGGCCATTTCTTTAAGTACTTACAAATTAGAAGCTACCTTATAACACAACAGAGGAGACAGGAACAAAGATCACATATACTGATGGAATATCTGAGCAAAAATAGAAACAGCGAAAAGACAAAAATCTCAAAACTTTACAAAATCATGCAAGAAATCAAGATACAAGAAGATAACACTAAAGAAAAATGGGAAAACGAATTAGCAATAACAATTACGGAAGAAGATTGGAAAGAAGCATGCAAAATAATATTTAAGACAACACAATCAAATTTCTGGAAAGAATTTGCTTGGAAAATAAATATGAAGATCTTCCTAACACCGAAAATGTTGTCAAAATATAGGCCAACAGGCAATGCAGAATGCTGGAGGAAATGTACGGAACGAGAAGCCAATCACACACACATTTTTTATACATGCCCAGGGAGGGAGATAAATATTTGTACACTATATTACGTATTGCAGCTTTAAAGCAAATTACACGTAAATGGTTGGACTTAAACCCACCATCTGTTAATAATTGGAAAAAAACTGTTGAAGAGATAAAAGAAATGGAAAGAATTACTTATAAAGTGGGAAACCGTGAAGAGCAATTCACTATGAACTGGAGTAAATGGACCGAATGAATGAGTAGGAAGAACCCCCCCCCCCCCCCCCTCACCGATCCCACCCCTCCCACCCCCCCTCCTTTTATCTCTTACTTTTCTATCTCTATCCCTATAATTTCTCTCTTCTTTTTCTGTATTTTCTCTCTATTCTTTATTCTTTATCTTTTTATTTTTTGTTCTCTTTAAAAAAAAAAAATGTAAAAAAATGATGCAGGATGAACTTAGACAAGTGAAGAAAACTTGTAAAGTGTATGAAATGAACTTGAAATGTAATGTACAACCCTGCAATAAAGTATATATAAAAAAAATGTATCCTACAATGTGTAGGATACATACAAAATGTTGTACTGTATGCACACAGACTGTGTTCTGAGTAAGCCACTGTCTAGTTTGCTAGTAAGCTAACTTCATGTCCATTCTCTAGTCTAAGTTAGCATCATCACCTGTGTTTGCATCTGAGGGTGGGTTTTCATTTTGCAGAGGTTCTGCCTCCCCCCTCTGGCCCTCAATTTGCTCTCTCCTTCTAACTTTAGCCACATTATCTGCTTCTTTATCTCTCTCCTTTCTTTTAAACATTTGACTTATTGTTCGTTGCATGTTTCTTCTCCTCAGGCCTGTCTGTCACTAACTATGGTGACGCCCACTCACGTGCGATTATGGCCCATTAAGGCCGATTTAAAAAAACACACTGCCACCTAGCGATGTGACGGTGTAATTGCAGCGCGGCCTACGCAGAAGTGTAAAGTGCGTCGCGTCGCGTCGGGTCTACTGTAAAGCAGGTTAACGTGTCCTTTTCAAAGGTATTAAAATAGACGTGCAAGGAAACATAACGTCAGCCATGTGTTTCCTTGTTGGAAATTATGGAACGTGATTGCTTCTGCAGTCTGCAGCAATCGGATTTTGATTGACAGGCAGCTGCATCTCTTCCCCCAACGGCGTTCCGGCACAGAAAGTCTTGCCCCAACGCCGCACCGGACCGTTCCGGTCCACTTTCACCTATGCCTAAGAGCATAACAACAGAACATAACATGATAAAAGCATATTCACATTTATTTGTGTGTTATTTATTAGTGGTTTATAAATGCCTTATGGATGAAAGTTATTATAAAGTGTTAATGTGTGTTAATATGTTAACACATTGTTTCTTAATAAATGTAATTACTTACCAAGTTGTCATTGCACTTGTCGTTGCATTTCTATGAAACAGCAAACTCGTGATGGTGAATATATCAAAAATCGTGTTAAAGTCGTGTTGTTGTGATAAACCTGAACTCTCTCTCTGTAGCTTTTATAGAAGTAGAATGATGTTGCCGAGCAACAGTATTTAAAAATTAACGTTTACCGACCTGCCCCACATGCGCTTGGCGGATTCCTGCTCCATTGCTTTGCTGGAGCCAGCAAAGTTTTGGGCGCAGGACTCGGTGTGTGTTACGGTTAGTCAATGTGTTTGGACCCAGATGCAGAGCAGAACAGAATGGAACGATGCAGGGATATGATTAAGGTACTCTTTATTTGAGCAAACAAGAATAATAAACCGCACAGTAAGCGATGAAACAAACGTGGAGAAAGCAAGTCTCCTAACAAGGCAAAACAAAGTACTAGCAATAGTCATAAGATACTTAACTCCTGGGCATACGAGGAGCGATAAGGCTGCGACAAGACTAAGAGAACACGCACACACACAACGCAACATAAAGTGAACACTTGACACAGAGGGAAAACACAGGGGGAACTAAATAGACCAGACAATCACTCACAGCTGTTCACAATCACAGACAATTAGGACAGACAGAGAAACAATACACAACATAGGGGGCGCCAACGGGTCGCTCCAAGGTAGAGCGATCCCCAACCTGACAGTATCCCCCCCCGACGAACGGCACCTGCCGTTCACCTGGGTGCCTCAGGATGTAAACGTCGATAGTCCTCGATCAGGGAAGGGTCCAGTATATCCCTCTGAGGCACCCAGGACCGTTCCTCCGGCCCATACCCCTCCCAGTCCACCAAAAACTGAAACCCCCTACCCCTCCGCTGGCAATTCATGACCCTCCTCACCGTGTACACCGTCTGTCCATCAACGATGCGCGGCGGGGGGACAGGGGGGGGTGGTGGGGCCAGGGGGCATGTAAGGAACGGTTTCAGGAGGGACACATGAAAGGTGGGATGAACCCGCATGGATGGTGGAAGTAGCAGTTTATATGCCACCGGGTTCACCCGCCGCACCACCTTGAAGGGTCCCACGAACCGAGGCGCCAGTTTCCTCGACTCAACCCGGAGAGGAAGGTCCCGGGTCGAGAGCCATACCTTCTGCCCCGGGCGAAAGATCGGGGCCGGGCGACGCCTGCGGTTGGCCTGAAGCTGGGACCGGACCGAAGCCCGCTGAAGCGCCGCCCTCACCCGCCTCCAGGTCCGACGACAGCGACCGACGTGGGCCTGGACGGAGGGCACTTCCGCCTCCTCCTCCTGCTCAGGGAATAGGGGGGGTTGGTAACCATACTGACATTGAAAGGGGGACAGTCCAGTGGAAGAGCAGAGGAGGGTGTTGTGGGCGTACTCCGCCCACGCCAGCCGTCGGCTCCATGTCGCCGGATTGCCGGAGACGTAGCACCTCAGCACGCCCTCCAGGTCCTGGTTGACGCGCTCCGTCTGACCATTGGATTGTGGATGAAAGCCGGAGGACAGGCTGACGGAGGCGCAGAGGCTGGTAGCGAATGCCTTCCAGAACCTGGATGCGAACTGGGGCCCCCGATCAGACACCACGTCCTGCGGGAGACCGTGCACCCGAAAGACGTGCTGCACCACCAGGTCGGCCGTCTCTCGGGCTGAGGGGAGCTTGGGGAGAGGAATGAAATGGGCCGCCTTGGAGAATCGGTCCACCACCACCAGGATGGTAGTGAACCCGTCGGAGGGAGGGAGACCCGAGATGAAGTCCAAGGAGATGTGGGACCAAGGACGTTTGGGGATGGGGAGAGGTCGGAGGAGCCCTGCTGAAGGCTGACGGGAGGTTTTGCTGCGCGCGCACACCGGACAGGCTGCCACAAAGGCGCGCGTATCCCTCTCCGCTGTGGGCCACCAGAACCTCCTACGAATAAAGTCCAGGGTCCTGGCAGCCCCGGGGTGACCAGTGAGAGACGACGCATGCGCCCATTGAAGCAGCCGTGAGCGCGCGGCTTTGGGGACAAAGCCTCCCCGGATAAACCGTCTATAAAAGTTCGCAAATCCTAAAAAACGCTGTAGCTGTTTGAGTGAGGAGGGACGGGGCCAGTCTAATACGGCGCTAACTTTAGCAGGATCCATCCGTAAATCCCCCCTTGTCACAATGAAGCCTAAAAACGAAACTGTGTCGGCATGAAAGACACATTTTTCCGCTTTCACAAACAATTGGTGGTGGAGGAGACGCTGGAGGACTTGACTGACATGTTGTTGGTGTTGAGCAATGTCCTTAGAAAAAATAAGAATATCGTCTAGATATACAAAAACTGAGTGACCGATCAAATCCCGCAGTACATCGCTTACCAGCGCTTGAAACACTGCGGGAGCGTTGGCGAGGCCAAACGGCATAACCAGATATTCGTAATGTCCATTGGGTGTGTTAAAGGCGGTTTTCCATTCATCCCCCTCCCTCATCCTCACCAGATTGTAAGCGTTGCGAAGTTCCAATTTCGTAAACAGTCGCGCCCCCTGCAGCGATTCGAAGGCGGTATCCATCAGAGGAAGGGGGTACCGATTCTTAATCGTAATGTCATTCAGCCCCCGGTAATCAATGCAGGGACGCTGTCCCCCGTCCTTCTTCGCCACGAAGAAGAAGCCTGCGCCAGCCGGCGAGGTGGAGGGACGGATCTGACGCGCGGCCAGTGCCTCCGTGATATAGTTATTCATGGCGAGAGTCTCCGGGCGAGAAAGAGAAAACAAGCGTCCCCGTGGCGGCAACGTACCCGGTAGAAGGTCGATAGTGCAGTCATAGGGTCTATGAGGGGGTAGCTCCTGGGCCCTAGATTTGCTAAATACCTCCCCCAGGTCCCAATATATCCGGGGCACGCCTGTCAGGTCAGAACTGGGGAGGGGAGCGGGAACAGCGAGACTAGAGGGAGTGGTGTGTGACTTAGGTTGGGATAGGGACAGCAACGGGGATGGGAGAGTAGTGGGTGGGGTAGTGAGCGGGGTGTCATCGTGCACAGTGACAGCGGCTGCTTCCAAGGCGAGCCGTCCTGTAGACCAGTCAATAGGGGGGTTGAGGGCCGCTAGCCAGGGGTGGCCTAGTACGATAGGGCAATCGGGCGAGGTTACAATAAAAAACTGTATGGTTTCCCAACTACCCCCCCCTACCTGGAGGTGCACCGGCACCGTGCGTTGAGTGATGGTACCCGACCCCAAAGGCCGACCGTCCAGGGCCCGAACTGGGACCGGTTCCTCCAACCTTTCTAAAGGAACCCCCCACCCCCCGGCCAGACCTTCATCCATCAAATTCCCCGCTGCCCCTGAGTCCACGAGTGCCCGAACATGACGAATACTGTCCCCCCAGCGCACCTTGCATAAAAAAAAAGTTTGTGGGTCGTTAAACCCAGAGGGTAGGTCCCCACCCGCCAGTACCCCTCCCGATACTAGCGGGCTGCCCCGTTTCCCGAGGTCCCTGGGCAGGTGGCATAGCGGTGACCCTTGCGCCCGCACCTAAAACAGCGCCGCTTGTCCAGCCAACGCCGTTTCTCCGTGCTGGAGAGATGTGCCGCGCCCAGTTGCATGGCCTCCTCTCCCTCCGTGGTCTCCTCCGGAAACCATCGGGCGGCCTCTCTAGCCGGTGGGGGTTGGGACGGAGCACTCTGTGACGAGCCCTTCTCATGAGCTCGCTCTCGGCGCCGATTGTCCACCTGCACCGAGAGCGCCACTATACCGTCCAGCTGCTCCGGGAGCTCCCGGAGAGCGAGTTCGTCCTTCATCGCCTCCGAGAGCCCCTGGGCATAGAGTACTACCAGAGCTCTCTCCTCCCAACCCGCCTCCTTAGCCAGGGTGCGGAACTCTATGGAGTAGTCCGCCACCGAGCGATCCCTCTGTCGACAAGCCGTGAGCCGCCGGCCGGCTTTGTGCCCCGATATCACCCGGGAGGTGTCGAATATCTTGCGTAACTCCCGGGTGAAGGCAGTAGCATCGAAACACGCCGGTGACTGGCTCTCCCACTCGGCCGTGGCCCAGGAGAGGGCTCGGCCCGTCAACAGGGTAATGTTGTACGCCACCCGGGACTGCTCGGTGGGGAAGGTCAGGGGCTGCAGACTGAAGATCAGTGAGCATTGGGTCAGGAACTCTCTGCAAGCCTCTGGTCGTCCATCGTAGCGCTCGGGAGGAGGCAGCCGGGGTTCCCGAGTGCTCACTGGAAGAGGAGGGGGTGCCGCAGCTGCCGCTGCCGCTGGTGGAGTAGGGTTGTCCTGGGCGGCCATCAAGTTATTGATAGAGAGGGTCAGCTGCTGTAGCTGGGCCATCATTGTCTGCTGATTCCTCTCCTGCTGGGCTACCAAAGCCCCCTGGTTAGCTAGCACAGCGCGAAGGTGTTCTATCTCTGCTGGGTCCATAATGGTCGATTGTTCTATTACGGTTAGTCAATGTGTTTGGACCCAGATGCAGAGCAGAACAGAATGGAACGATGCAGGGATATGATTCCAAAATAAAGGTACTCTTTATTTGAACAAACAAGAATAATAAACTGCACAGTAAGCGATGAAACAAACGTGGAGAAAGCAAGTCTCCTAACAAGGCAAAACAAAGTACTAGCAATAGTCATAAGATACTTATCTCCTGGGCATACGAGGAGCGATAAGGCTGCGACAAGACTAAGAGAACACGCACACACACAACGCAACATAAAGTGAATAATCGACACAGAGGGAAAACACAGGGGGAACTAAATAGACCAGACAATCACTCACAGCTGTTCACAATCACAGACAATTAGGACAGGCAGAGAAACAATACACAACATAGGGGGCGCCAACGGGTCGCTCCAAGGTAGAGCGATCCCCAACCTGACAGGTGTGTTCCTCCTTCCAGGTCTTGTAGTCCTCCTTGGTGACCTTTTTGTCCTTGACAGCCGTGGCTTTGAGGACACAAGAGTGGCAGTAAGTTGACAGCACCTCGTAGTCGATGACTAGCCCGGTGAGGATGTCAATACAGACCCCGATGCCATAATGTGAGGAGAACCCCCTCTTCTGCCAGGTTCCGTCGAACGATACAGAGACGTCGATGACAGCGTCCGGATCCTCCTGCAGGAGCTCTGCCACATCTGGGTCGGTGTCGGCGTAGGCCTTCCGCATCACCTCTCTGGTCTTGTAGAGGCTCTCAAGACCTCTGTTGGTCTCTACGGCTGAAATAAAAAGCAAAGCAAATCACCAACTCTTCATCTGAAGTTTTATTGATAAAAAGTAAAGATGAGAACAAAGAGACTGATGCATTTTATTGCCATTATGTATTGATTGATTGATTGAAAACCTTTATTGTCCCCAATGGGGAAATTTTGTTGTCAAACAGCTCAGTTAGGGCAGAAAACATTCAGTACAGAAAACAGAAAAACATTCAATAAAATACATAAAACAGTGCAGGCTCAATAAGTAAAAAGTTCCAAAAGTTCCATCTCCAGGTCTCCCCCACCCTGCCGGGCCTGGTTGTAGAGTCGGAGTGCAGCTGGAATAAAGGACTGTCCAAATCTTTTTGTACTTTGACGGGGGAGAACAAATCTGTGGCTGAACTTGCTCCTCATCCCTGCCAGCTCGCAGTACATCGGGTGGGAGGGATTGGCCAGCATGGCCGCCAGTTTTTTCCCCATCCTCTGTTCTGCCACCACCTCTAGGCTGTCCAGCCCGGTCCCCACCACAGAGCTGGCCTTCTTCACCAGTTTGTTTAGCTTCGCAGCATCCCTGGCACAGATGTTTCCACCCCAGCAGGCCACGGCGAAGAACAGAACGCTGGCAACCACCGACTGATAAAACATTTGCAGCAGCTTGTTGCAGACACCGAAAGACCTCAGCCTTCTCAGGAAAAACAGTCTGCTCTGCCCTTTCCTGAGAAGAGCCTCGGTGTTGTCAGTCCAGTCCAGTTTGTTATTAATTTGTACTCCCAGGTACCTGTAGGAGTCCACCCTCTCGACTTCCACCCCCTTGATGGTGATGGGGGCTGGGGTCCTTCTCTTCCTCCTAAAATCCACCACCAACTCCTTTGTTTTGCTGGTGTTAAGCAAAAGGTAGTTGGTGTCGCACCACTGCACGAAGCTCTCCACCAGGGCCCTGTACTCCTCATCCCTGTCGTCTGTGATGTAACCGACGATAGAGGAGTCATCCGAAAACTTCTGCAGGTGGCACTGGTCGGAGCTAAACTGGAAGTCGGAGGTATAGAGGGTGAAGAGAAAGGGTGACAGAACAGTTCCCTGGGGGGCACCGGTGTTGCACACCACCACCTCAGACTGACAGCCCTGCAGTCTCACATACTGACGCCTGTCTGTGAGGTAGTTGTGGATCCAAGCCGTCAGGGAGTCCTCCACACACATCACTGCTAGTTTGTCAGCCAGCAGTGATGGCTTGATAGTGTTAAATGCACTGGAGAAGTCGAAGAACATGGTCCTCACCATGCTCTGTGGCCTCTCCAGGTGTGTGTAGGCCCTGTGCAGCATGTAAATGATGGCGTCCTCCACCCCCATGCTCTCCTGGTATGCAAACTGCCGGGGGTCCAGGAAGTCCTTCACCTGGGGCTTAAGGTGTTGCAGCACTAGCCTCTCCAGGATCTTCATGACCTGTGGTGTCAGGGCGACAGGTCTATAGTCATTTGGGGTGCTGGGCCGTCCCTTCTTTGGCACTGGGACGATGCAAGAGGTCTTCCAGAGCTGTGGCACCCTCCTCAGTCTTAGAGATAGACTGAAGAGATGTTGGAATGTGTCCGCCAGCTCTCCAGCACACACCTTCAGAACCCTGGGGTTGATGTTGTCTGGACCTCTGGACTTGTTCACATTCACCCTGGAAAGCTGCCTTCTCACCTGCTCAGATGTTATAAAGCTGTGAGTACCGGTGTCTCCAGGTGTGAAGCATGCTCCCTGGCTCCTGGTGTTGGTAAGGGGAGGCAGTTGCTGCTGGGGTGCTGCTGGGGTGTCAGGGGGAGTGGGGGCTACTGTTGCCAGGGGTGCGGTACATTGGAGAGGGGAGGAGAGGGTCGGGGGCTGTGGGGGGTGACCGGGGGATGGGGGGTGACAGGGGGATGGGGGGTGACAGGGGGATGGGGGGGGTGACAGGGTCGGGGGATGACAGGGGGATGGGGGGGGTGGCAGGGTCGGGGGATGTGACAGGGTCGGGGGCTGTGACAGGGTCGGGGGCTGTGGGGGGTGACAGGGGGATGGTTGGTCAAACCTGTTAAAGAAGCAGTTCAGGTCATCTGCCTGCTCTCGGGTCCCCTCCACCACAGTATGTGGCTGCTTGTGGCCCGTGATCTTCTTGAAGCCCTTCCACACCTCCTTGGAGCTGTGGGCCTCTAGCCCGCCCTCCAATTTCCTCCTGTATTCCTCTTTGGCTGCTCTCAGCTCAGCTGTATATATATATATATATATATATATATATATATATATATATATATATATATATACATTGTGTGTCTTGGCCCTTAACCCAGAGTGTTGTGCATATTATTCTGGCCACTGAGCTGGTGTACATCCTTCAACAGGTCTGCAATCTGTTCCTCCTGAAGGTAGCGCTAGCGAGCTGCTCCTCACGGACCATCAGCATGTTCCTCAGGTCGTTGACCTCGGCCTGCAGCTGTGCACTCTGGTCCTGGCTCTGGACGATGAAGTCCTCCAGGCGTTTGGCCATCTCCAGCTCCTGCTCCGTCACCTGCTCCACCCCCAGACGCAGCTCTGACAACTCCTGGGCATGCTGGGAAAATGTGACCATCCTCCCCAGATCCTCCAGAGGTAATCCCTGTTCAGCATCCACAAGAGGACGGAGCCCTTCCACAGGGGCCTCCAGGTAGGCCTCTGGTAGCGACAGGGACTGCATTTTTTGCAAGAAAAAAAAGAAAGAAAAAAAACCGATGAGGAAGAGGAGGAGGAAGAGGATGGCCTTCCTCACTCCATTGGTCAACAATGGTGATGGGCCAGGATGTAGGTGTTCCGAGGAGAGGCCTCCTCTTCCTCGCCTTCCTCTGGCTCCTCTTCCTCCACCTCCCCCTGCATTGTTAAGCGCGTCAAGCACGACCCGTCTAGCTCTTGGGCTGCTTCTTTGCATTGCAACGCGAACACTCCTACGCAGGATCGTGCTGATAACGCGAAGGTCGCGGGTTCGATACCCGTACTGGCCACCATCTATAACAACTCCCCCTCCTACTTATGGGAAACGGTTGTGTTATCACAAAAAGTGATAGCGAAATAGCGAGCTGCTCCTCACGGACCATCAGCATGTTCCTCAGGTCGTTGACCTCGGCCTGCAGCTGTGCACTCTGGTCCTGGCTCTGGACGATGAAGTCCTCCAGGCGTTTGGCCATCTCCAGCTCCTGCTCCGTCACCTGCTCCACCCCCAGACACAGCTCTGACAACTCCTGGGCATGCTGGGAAAATGTGACCATCCTCCCCAGATCCTCCAGAGGTAATCCCTGTTCAGCATCCACAAGAGGACGGAGCCCTTCCACAGGGGCCTCCAGGTAGGCCTCTGGTAGCGACGGGGACTGCATTTTTGAATAGCATCAACATTTTCCTCCATGTCCACTTCACCACTATTTCTCTTCTCTCTGGCCAAGCGGAGCTGCATCTGCCTCTTTTTGCTGAATTTTACTTCCATCTTATGTTTGTTTTCTTATCGTCTCTAACTTCTCTAACTTATCTAACTTCTCTAACTTATCTAACTTATCTAACTTATCTGACTTATCTAACTTGTCTCTAACTTATTAACTTATCGTCGTTTTCTTATCCTCGTAACTCCACTGAATCAATCGTAACTCCACTGAGTCAATCCTTCCGCGTCACATGGGACACGAGAACCAATCACATTCGAGAATTCTCGCATCAACCAATAGGATCGCGTATTTTCAAAAAATGCAACCTATCTATTTTAGTGATTGGTTGCTGATACAAGGGGCGTTGTATATTTTTTTTGCGACCATTTTTACCGAGAGAAACAGATCTATCCAACGAGCCCAGGGTTGCCATATTTCAGGCCCTGTCCACACCTATACGTTTTTTTGATAAACGTTTTTGGTATATAAAAATATTACCGTCCACACCAGCATGTTTATAAACAATGTCTGTATCCACATGCATACGCATGAATGCAATATAAACGCTGTCATTGAGCATTCCACACCAGTAGTCGGCGATATAATATTATCCCCATAGCCCCGCTGGCCAATCAGACGCCTCTGTCTCTCTATCCGCTTGTTAAGTCTGACGTCAAAAGTGACGTTTAGCCATTTCCAAGTCCAAACCAGAAATTCCCCGCACCAGAGTACCTGTGAACTACAGCGGTAGAATGACAGTTTAATCGTTTTTTTAGACTCGGATCTATTCATACAACAAGGGACACAGCACTTTCCCGTTTTCTCCATATTGTCAGGGTATTTGAGCCTCGGAAAAGCGCTATATAAATATAATTAATTATTATTATTATTTCGGCATTTCGAAGACAGAGCCTCAGCCAACGTTGGACCCGGAAACACGTCACGACTTAACAAGCGGATGTTCTCGATCATTAACAGTGCATTTATATGTAAACAGGTTAAAAGTCCAGTTAACAGTGAAAGAACTAGAAGCACTTTGTACACATGCATTTTCCTCACTTGTGTAGCCTCGACCACCGTTGCCTGTTGTAAACATAGTAGTTACTGGTGCCAGGATATGACGTTGGAGGGAACAGCAAACAGCTGCAGTGCGCATGATCATAGAAATCTACGCGCATGATGACGTGACAAATACAAAAAGCTTCGTCTATCTCGTCCACACGTCAAAAATATACGGCGAATATACAGCGTTTTTAAACATCTTCGTTTTCAGAGGGCAAAAACTCTTTTGCGTCTGGACGAACCCCCCAAAATGAATATAAAAATCCACGTTTATCAAAAAAACGTATAGGTGTGGACAGGGCCTGACAGCAGCCGTTTCGGTAAAGCTGTGCGTTTGGCGAATTTTTGAGGATTTTACGGACACATGCACCACAATCAAGTAAAATAAACAACCAAATGTGTTTTGGTCGACGTTTTATTGTCACTAATATGAAAGAAAACATGTTTAGGAGGCAAAAGAGCACCTCATCTCAAAATCGAACGGAAAAAGGGAAAATTGCAGAGGGAGCCAGACTGTCGGTGGGGGATGGATGACGGGCTGATTACGGACAGGTGTCAGTGATGACGGGCTGATTACGGACAGGTGTCAGTGATCAGACTCGTTATCCTGCTGGTCTATTTAACCTGTGTGTGTTTGTTCCCCCGGGAGAGTGAAGGAGACGGGGGAAACCTGCTGAGGTGTTGGAGAGTACGGTGGCCGACAAGGGCAAACGCGCTGCAAATACCGGAAACGCGTTGCATATAGAGAAACGCGCTGCAAATAGAGAAACGCGCTGCATATAGCTCACAACACAACGGAAGTGTACAACACACGCTGTCTCAGGAAGGCCTCCAAGATCTCCAGGGACCCGACCCACCCTGGGCACGTACACTTTATCAGGCTGCCCTCGAAAAGGAGGTACAGGACCCCGGCCGCTAAGACAAACAGACTGAAGAACTGCTTCTACCACAGGGCCGTCAAGGCCCTGAACACAGCAAAGGCCTAAGTTCTGGGCCCAGGACAGTCTGGACGGATTGTATGGCAGCTAGTGCTGAGGCACAAACATGTACATTTCAAGCCTGCAAACTGTGACACTTTAAATAACGTGAAAAAATAATTTTGTGCAATATGACAACCCTAGTTGACTATCTGTGCAGTATAGTACAGTGGATTGTGTACATAGCCTTTATTTATGTAAACCAGCTCCTTACCTTCTTGTGATTTTATTCTTTTTCTAAAAGTTTTTTTTTTTTTTTTTTTTTCCTTTCCTAACACCAGGGGAGCCACCCCTCCTAAATTTCGTTGTTTGGTACCTGTACTGTAGCAATGACAATAAAGTCCATTCATTCATTCATTCATTCATTCATTCAAGTGTAGAAAAACGCTGCATATAGAGAAACGCGCTGCATATAGCTCACAACACAACGGAAGTGTAGGAAAACGCTGCAATTCAGTTCACAACACAACGGAACTGTTCTCACAACGGAAGTGTTCTGGGGGGGAACAATAAGTGGAACGGACCGGAGACGTGTTTTTGAAGAAGTTCCGAAAAGCAGTTCTGAAGAGGTTGTGGAGTGAAGAGGCGACATAAAAGGTACATATTATATTTATTATTTATGTCTGCAGATATGTCTGCTGTATGTCTGCTGTATTTCAAACCGAAGGGCTCATTCTATGCCCTACACCCTACAAAGGGTTCGTAGAAGCTTGTGCAGTGGAGGGATTCTTTATTGGGAATTAGCCGTTGGATCGTATTCAGACATAACGTAGGCTGACAGTGACCCAGCTAGCAATTTTTGGTTCTAAAAATGTTCAAAGAATGTTACCTAGAACGTTCTCGTAATGTTTTCAGCGGGAAGTTTTCTTTAAGTTCCCAGAATGTTCTAGGATAACGTTCTCTAAAAACATTTTTTAAATGTTGTGTGATAACCTTCTTAAAATGTTAAGTGACAACATTGCTGGAACATTATGCCCTAATGTTCTTGAAAACGTTTTCAGCGGGAAGTTTTCTTCAAGTTCCCAGAATGTTCTAGGATAACGTACTCTAAAAACATTTTAAAAATGTTGTGTGATAATCTTCTTAAAATGTTAAGTGACAACATTGCTGGAACATTATGCCCTAATGTTCTTGAAAACGTTTTCAGCGGGATGTTTTCTTTAAGTTCCCAGAATGTTCTAGGATAACGTTCTCTAAAAACATTTTTAAAATGTTGTGTGATAACCTTCTTAAAATGTTAAGTGACAACATTGCTGGAACATTATGCCCTAATGTTCTTGAAAACGTTTTCAGCGGGAAGTTTTCTTTAAGTTCCCAGAATGTTCTAGGATAATGTTCTCTAAAAACATTTTTGAAATGTTGTGTGATAACCTTATTAAAATGTTAAGTGACAACATTGCTAGAACATTACACCTTATGTTCTCAAAACATTTTCTGTCACGACCAGAGGGCGGAACCCAGAAGCAGACAACGGAGAACAGGTAGTACAACAATAATAATGATTTATTGTAGGGTAGGGGTGTCAAGAGGAGCAGGCTGGAGGTAGATAGGTAGTCAGACAGGCAGGGGATCAGGCAGGTAGGCAGGTAGTCAGACAGGCAGCGGGTCAGGCAGGCGGAGTGGTCGGCAGACAGGCAGGGGGTCAGGCAGGCGGAGTGGTCGGCAGACAGGCAGGGGTCAGACAGGCGGAGTGGTCGGCAGACAGGCAGGGGGTCAGGCAGGCGGAGTGGTCGGCAGACAGGCAGGGGTCAGGCAGGCGGAGTGGTCGGTAGACAGGCTGGGGGTCAGGCAGGAGGGAAAGTACAGGCAGGCAGGGATCAGGCAGGGAGCAGGGTAGTCAGGCAAGCAGGAGGTCGGCAGGCAGGGAATCCATTAAATGGCTTTGATCTGGCGTTGACTGGAAGCAGGAGCAGAGCTTAAGTAGGAGCCAGTCGCGGTCTTAATCGGCCACACCTGGCACCACTGATAGACGGCTGATGAGCCAGGGGCGGAGCTGTAACATTTTCAGCTTAAGTTTTTTGTTTGTTCCCAGAATGTTTCAGGATAACGTGCTCTAAAAAACATTCTAAAAACGTTTGCTTATAACCTTCTTAAAATATTTACTGAAAACCCTGTTAAAACATTATGCCCAAACATTCTTAAAATGTTTTTAGCTAAACGTATTAACACATGTAAAAGTTTGAGAACATCAATATTCAAGTCTTTCAACATAATGTATCATTATTTATTAACATTAACAACAGAGGTGAGACAGCTTCATTTGAGAACATTTTTTTTTTTTTTAAAGCAAAACATATACTCTACATACTGAAAACATGGAAGTCAGAACCTATCATCACTGCAACAGTACATATCTCTGACAGTACATATCCTCATGACAGACAGGCATTCCCAAAGTGTTGTAGTTCTTGATTTAGTCCTCGAACAGTGTGGGGCTTCTGCTCCCCTCAAGTGCTGCTGCTGCACCTGGACACATTCTTATACATCATCCCTGGACACATCCTTACTCTGAACTCTGTCCTCAGTCACAGATGGTCCACCTGTATCACTGTCCTCAGTCATGGATGGTCCACCTGTATTATCTACCTGCATTATCAAAAAAATAGTATTTAAAATCAGAATAGTTTCTGATTCATCAGAAGTCTTTTTGGTAGCCCTTTAAATTACAGGCCGTTAATTATGCAGTAATTACTGGAAATAACCAAGTAATATCCATGTAAAATAGACATGTAGAATGCTAGTAATTGTGCTAGCTAGATAGCTTGCTAGCTAGCTAGCTAGCCCCCAAACCTGTCCCAAACTTTTGGGCTGGTAGATTTGCTTCACTCACCAGCCAAAAAACCAACAACAATGACGTTAATCTATTGAGTGGCTGGTGAAATCTGAACGTTCACCAACTTGTCTGACAACACACACGCTCGACGTTATTCGCATTAACGGTTAGTTTGTAGTCAAGAAAGTAAATGTATCCATACAAAGTAACGTTAATCAATTAAAAACAGTTATTGTAACCTTACCGTTTAATCCACAGTGTCCCGTTCCCTTGTGCTGTCTTCAACTAAAACCGTCTACCTGTGCCCGACCACGGAGGTGAACTGAACATCTCAGTCAGGCTTAGTGAAATCTAATCAGAGTCGTTTGATTGGTCTGCCACGTCCTCAGCCTCCTCGGTTATTGGTGCAAGTCTGAAACTTGCATTTTTAATAACATCCCAAAAACATTTTCTGAATGTTTGGGCATAATGTTTTAACAGGGTTTTCAGTAAACGTTTTAAGGTTATAAGCAAACGTTTTTAGAATGGTTTTAAGAGCACGTTATCCTAAAACATTCTGGGAACAAACAAAAAACTTGTTTTGAGAACATAAGGTGTAATGTTCTAGCAATATTATCAACTCACATTTTAAGAAGGTTACTACCGAACATTATCCTAAAACATTCTGGGAACTTCCCACTGAAAACGTTTTCAAGAACATTAGGGCATAATGTTCTAGCAATGCTGTCACTTAACATTTTAAGAAGGTTATCACACAAAATTTTAAAAATGTTTTTAGAGAACGTTATCCTAGAACATTCTGGGAACTTGAAGAAAACTTCCCGCTGAAAACGTTTTCAAGAACATTAGGGCATAATGATCCAGCAATGTTGTCACTTAACATTTTAAGAAGGTTATCATACAACATTTTAAAAATGTTTTTAGAGAACGTTATCCTAGAACATTCTGGGAACTTGAAGAAAACTTCCAGCTGAAAACGTTTTCAAGAACATTAGGGCATAATGTTCCAGCAATGTTGTCACTTAACATTTTAAGAAGGTTATCACACAACATTTTAAAAATGTTTTTAGAGAACGTTATCCTAGAACATTCTGGGAACTTAAAGAAAACTTCCCGCTGAAAACATTACGAGAACGTTCTAGGTAACATTCTTTGAACATTTTTAGAACCAAAAATTGCTAGCTGGGTTGATTATAATTAGATGCATGTGAAAGTCAATTGAGAATATAAATTCTAAATAATAAACAGCAATGAAAACATTGTTTCATTAACATTTTTCTTAGATAAGTATGATTTATGACACCCAGGTCTTTATTATAGTGGATTTTGCATTTTCAAAGTTAGGGGCATCATGTGCATAAAAACGCTACTACTCATCATGCTGTTGTTCGCCACCACCTATTCCCAGGGGTCTGACACTTTGTTACTAAGCATCCTCTGCTCCAGCCTCTCCAAAGGGCAGCCCCCCTAGATCCACCAGAACAAAAGATATGCACTTTTGAATGTGTACACAGTACCAATTGTGCATTATTGGGTACAGTACCTGTTTGTGCCCACAGGAGGCGCCCTTTAATATTATGGGCTATTTTGGGGCTTGCAAAGGGTGTCTTGCACCCTGAGTATACCCCCTTGTACGGGTCACCCTTGGGACTAGGAGCACCGTGTCAGGGCAAGTGCTTTTAAAACCCCAATGATGTCCCGGGTCAACTGGACCCGAACAGTACGAAAGGGTCTAAAAAGTGAACATCACACAAGGGTTAAGAAAACCTATTTCAATATGCTATCTATGCATTTCTTATTACATAATAAATGACATGCTCATTTGTATAGAGCGCAACAGTGTGGATCCGGAAGTAAATGTTGCGTTATCGTGTAATATTATCATGTAACATTGTGAGAACATTTTGTAAAAGAACATTCTATAATCTGTTACCTAAACAATGTCCCCAAAACATCCTTGGAATGTTGCAGGTAAAACGTTCTTCCTTTGTTTACATATCACATTACAGGAACATTCTAGAAAAAAGTTTTGTGATCTGAGGCATCAATAACATCCTGAAAACATTATCCAAATGTTGCTTTGAAAATGTCCTTCCTTTGTTATCGTGTAACATTGTGGGAACATTTTATAAAAGAACATTCTATAATCTGTTACCTAAACAATGTCCCCAAAACATCCTCAGAATGTTGCACCTAAAACGTTCTCACTTTGTTAACATTTAACGTTATAGGAACATTATTTGAAATGGTAAACATCCTTAAAATGCTCTTTGAACATTAGATGAAAACGTTTTCTTTAAAACATTAGCAGAACTTGTAGGGAATGTTAGCCAATGTTGTGGGAACATTCCCTGCTAGCTGGGGAGCTAGTTAACAACAACAACCTGCTGTATGTGAGCTAGTCAACAACAACCTGCTGTATGTGAGCTAGTCAACAACAACAACCTGCTGTATGTGAGCTAGTTAACAACAACAACCTGCTGTATGTGAGCTAGTTAACAACAACAACCTGCTGTATGTGAGCTAGTTAACAACAACAACCTGCTGTATGTGAGCTAGTTAACAACAACAACCTGCTGTATGTGAGCTAGTCAACAACAACAACCTGCTGTATGTGAGCTAGTTAACAACAACCTGGGGTCCGTTTCACTAACGGTGGCTTAATATAGCGGCGCTATAATTAAATGCGGCGCTCAGGGACCTCGAGATTGGTATTCAAGCCTCAGGTGATTCCTCGAATGAGGATCAGCCTTGTGTCATCAGTGTTCACAGAAGACAGGCTTACAAATCTTCGATATGGGCGCGTGCACGCAGACATAAAAAGCCCTGAAGTGTCGATCTGTCGAAATGAAGATACTCCACTCTGCAGGGGTACTACATTTGCGCAGCATTCCGAATTATTGATTTTTATGAAGACGGAAAAATAAGATGTAAAATAGTGCAATACTGCCGCAATTAACAAGGCGAGGGAAATGGTTTGGCAAGAAATTGCTGACCGATTAAATGCGTAGGTCATACTAGCCCCAGTTATTGTTATATGTTCATATTTTAATAAATGAATATTGCTACTGTGGTGATATCCGCAGCAGGCTACAAACCATCATATCGCCACAATGGCGTAGTGGTATTGACTGCTGCCATAGGATTTATTCGACATTTTATATCAGTGGTTCGAATCCCTCTTCAGGCGCACTTTTTACTGCATTTCGTTGTCTGAATCTAATCTAAAATCTCATCTAAAAAAGTATTGTAGGCTATAAAATTATGGTGCAGGCTAATTTACAAGAACTGACACGATTACAATGGTGTTTGAAACCTTTGCATGAAATCTTCGGTTAAATGTAAAAAAAAAAAAAATGAATGACTTAGTCAAGTCTCGAACTCTCAACCTTTGGAACTCGAGTCCACAGCCTTAACCATTACGCTAGCTAGACCGCTGTCATGACAGCAATGCAAGTTGAGACAATTACTTCTTTTTTTTTTTTACACTCTTTTCTTTATCTATCTATCACACTTTCAAAATATCAAGTTATCTATCACACAATCAAACTATCTATCGATCGATCACACTTTCAAAATATCAAATTATCTATCTATCACACAGTCAAACTATCTAATCTATCTATCTCATGTGAAGTGGGAACTAATATTTCCTAAAAGACACATGAGGAACTTTCGTTCAGGGTTTAGTTTCCGCCTGTGAGCCTTTTTTGACGCACGGATGACTATAGCCTGTGTTTTAGCCTGGTCGGGACCAGGCTAATTATATCTGACTCAGAAGGAGCTCAACCAAGCAGCGAATTATTTGAGCCACATTGATGGCACCGAACGCAAGCTAACATTTTCGAGGCTTAAAACTTTATCGAGGCTTAGACCTTTATCGAGCTTCATGGAATAGGGCCCTGCTGTATGTGAGCTAGTTAACAACAACCTGCTGTATGTGAGCTAGTTAACAACAACAACCAGCTGTATGTGAGCTAGTTAACAACAACAACCTGCTTGCTGTATGTGAGCTAGTTAACAACAACCTGGGCCCTATTCCACAAAGCTCGATAAAGTTCTAAGCCTCGATAAAGTTTTAAGCCTCGAAAATGTTAGCTTGCGTTCGGTGCCATCAATGTGGCTCAAATAATTCGCTGCTTGGTTGAGCTCCTTCTGAGTCAGATATAATTAGCCTGGTCCCGACCAGGCTAAAACACAGGCTATACAGTAGTCATCCGTGCGTCAAAAAAGGCTCACAGGCGGAAACTAAACCCTGAACGAAAGTTCCTCATGTGTCTTTTAGGAAATATTAGTTCCCACTTCACACGAGATAGATAGATTAGATAGTTTGATTAGATAGTTTGACTGTGTGATAGATAGATAATTTGATATTTTGAAAGTGTGATCGATCGATAGATAGTTTGATTGTGTGATAGATAACTTGATATTTTGAAAGTGTGATAGATAGATCGTGTAAAAAAAAAAAGAAGTAATTGTCTCAACTTGCATTGCCGTCATCACAGCGGTCTGGCTAGCGTAGTGGTTAAGGCTGCGGACTCGAGTTCCAAAGGTTGCGAGTTCGAGACTTGACTAAGTCAATCATTATCTTAATTTGTTTACATTTAACCGAAGATTTCATGCAAAGGTTTCAAACACCATTGTAATCGTGTCAGTTCTTGTAAATTAGCCTGCACCATAATTTTATAGCCTACATACTTTTTTAGATGAGATTTTAGATTAGATTCAGACAACGAAATGCAGTAAAAAGTGCGCCTGAAGAGGGATTTGAACCACCGATATAAAATGACGAATAAATCCTATGGCAGCGGTCGATACCACTAGGCCATTGTGGCGATATGACGGTTTGTAGCCTGCTGCTGATATCACCACAGTAGTACATATTCATTTATTAAAATATGAACATATAACAATAACTGGGGCTAGTATGACCTACGCATTTAATCGGTCAGCAATTTCTTGCCAAACCATTTCCCTCGCCTTGTTAATTGCGGCAGTATTGCACTATTTTACATCTTATTTTTCCGTCTTCATAAAAATCAATAATTCGGAATGCTGCGCAAATGTAGTACCCCTGCAGAGTGGAGTATCTTCATACATATGACTGGCAGCCCCAGCAAAGTCATCGGTGTGTGAAGATCTTAAGGCACACTGGATTGCCGCCATTGTGCCGTTTTCAGTGCCACAGTCCGTGCGAAGCCGCATTGGTATGACCCCACATTCTGAGACATAATGCAGGTAGTATTGAGCAATGACCCCAGGGTCATTGTTGCTTGCTCCACACACCAACCACAGCACTTTGCGGGAGTAGCCATCTATACAGCCACTAATGGCCAAACCGTATGGTTTTAATTTATCATAGCCATCCACATGCCAGACATGGTTTGGTCCATAGGAGCTGTAAACTCTCCTTACAAATCTTCGTCTTGCACGAAGTTGAACTCCTGACGGATCAAGCTCTCTCATCAAAGCCATGACTTTATCCCTACTCACTGTCAGAGAGTACTTCTGACGCAATGTCTGCCACATCGAACGGTAACCATAATGCTGGCCTGGTCCCTTCAGCTCTTCTTGTATGGCAGAACATACAGTAGCAACAGGAGAGTAATTTGTTTGCCTGCACAAAGAGAAACTTCTCAATTTGCTCTTCAGAGAGCGAAGGCTCATTTTAACATTGTGAGTCGTTGCCAGGAAATCCAAAATGTCATCGTAGCTGTAGCCATCATGGAAGTACTTTCGAATCAGATCCTCTTCTGTGGGGCTGTCTGATGCTGAGCCTGATAAACAAAAAGAAAGAAAAATATAATAAAGACAACATTTTCTGCTAGGACAAGCTGCAGCACATCATCTGATCTGCCTTCTCTTCAGGACTTAACTTATACGCCTTGAGTACCAGGTGAAGTGCAGGAAAGATTATGGCAGACCCCTCTGATCCTGAACACCATTTGTTTGAACCCCTTCCCTGCTAGTAAGAGGTTGAGGTCTATCAAGACCAAAAGTTCAGGCCATAAGACCTGTTTCTACCCCATGGCAGTGGGACTCAAAAACACTCCCTATACCCAACTGTTTAATCATATGCATCGAGAAATTGTATACAATTATTATATAACTTACATTTCTAATAAATTAGTCTACAATCTAATCATGACCTCAATCTTACATTCAGGAAAGTAGGCTTCCATACTGAAAACTATTGCATTAGTATTCCCAAAGGTGTGTTGTACCCCATATTCTGCAAACAAACTCAAATACAATCATCATGTCTACTCACTGTTGCCTTCAGGTGCTGCCAAAAACTGTACATTTTTGCCACATGAGCCACAGAAGACTTGAACAGTCCCCAGATCTTGGCCACAGAAAGGACAAAACATGGCAGCCTGGAAGACAGGCATTGATATGGTTTATTATTTAATATTAACACAATTATAGTATTAACATTAATACTAACACAATTATAGTATGGAACCCCAGCCAGGCTGATAACCCTCCGTCGCGGGAGGGGAGAGTGCCTCAGTCGGCTCACATACAGCAGGTTGTTGTTGTTGACTAGCTCACATACAGCAGGTTGTTGTTGTTAACTAGCTCACATACAGCAGGTTGTTGTTAACTAGCTCACATACAGCAGGTTGTTGTTGTTAACTAGCTCACATACAGCAGGTTGTTGTTGTTAACTAGCTCACATACAGCAGGTTGTTGTTGTTAACTAGCTCACATACAGCAGGTTGTTGTTGTTAACTAGCTCACATACAGCAGGTTGTTGTTAACTAGCTCACATACAGCAGGTTGTTGTTGTTAACTAGCTCACATACAGCAGGTTGTTGTTAACTAGCTCACATACAGCAGGTTGTTGTTAACTAGCTCACATACAGCAGGTTGTTGTTGTTAACTAGCTCACATACAGCAGGTTGTTGTTGACTAGCTCACATACAGCAGGTTGTTGTTGTTAACTAGCTCACTGTCAGCCTACGTTATGTCTGAATACGATCCAACGGCTAATTCCCAATAAAGAATCCCTCCACTGCACAAGCTTCTACGAACCCTTCGTAGGGTGTAGGGCATAGAATGAGCCCTTCGGTTTGAAATACAGCACATGTTATCTGCAGACATAAATAAGAAATATAATATGTACCTTTTATGTCGCCTCTTCACTCCACAACCTCTTCAGAACTGCTTTTCGGAACTTCTTCAAAAACACGTCTCCGGTCCGTTCCACTTATCGTTCCCCCCCAGAACACTTCCGTTGTGAGAACAGTTCCGTTGTGTTGTGAACTGAATTGCAGCGTTTTTCTACACTTCCATTGTGTTGTGAGCTATATGCAGCGCGTTTCTCTATATGCAGCGTTTTTCTACACTTCCGTTGTGTTGTGAGCTATATGCAGCGCGTTTCTCTATTTGCAGCGCGTTTCTCTATATGCAACGCGTTTCCGGTATTTGCAGCGCGTTTGCCCTTGTCGGCCACCGTAGGAGAGAGACAGAGAGAACGAGAGAGCTGTACTTGTTCTTTATTCTTTATTATTTAGAAAAGACTCGCTCAGCACGTCAGTGACGTTGCTGAGCCGTGCTGTACGCCAATTAAAAACATATTTACAGCCGTTCCTCTGTGCCTAGAGACTCCTACAACAACTGAGTTGATTCAGTGAAGAAGTCCAATGCCAGTTGAGCATCATTGAACTTATAGTAACATGACATCAATTCTACTTCTGAGTAAAACCTGCCAAGAAAGATGGCTCATTAAAATGTTTGAGATTTCTTCTCAAGGCCACATGAGATTTGTTATTTTCTAAGCGAATGCTTCTGATACCCACCTAATTCAAAATACGAAATAAACCTAATTCAAATACTCCACTGGCTACCATTTTGTCAACTTTATTGCTGAAAATCAGATCAATCAATCAACACTTTGAGCTGTCCTTGAAATCAGGCCTAGTGGGTCTCAACTAACAATAGAGGTTCGGTTTAGGTTCCCACGAACATCTGAGATTGAATTAAACTAATTTAAGTTAAAATCACCAGTTATAATAAGCTCATCGCCTGTATATTGGGCAAGTAGATCCCCAAGTGCTTCAACAGAATCCTTTCCAGCAGATGGAGAACAAACAAGATAGCCTGATAAGGCAATATCAGTGTCAGATATACTGATTCTTTTGAGCCATGATTCACTCGAAACAAGAATATCTGGGTCAGTTTGTAGTACAAATATTTAAACCTGATCTAACTTTTGATATAAATGTCACGAGATGAAACGGGACCTAATAATAGGATGGGAAGTTCGCAGGCATGTTGATTAGACACAGCTGAAGTGGGTTAGCTGATGAGCGAACTAGTCATGGGATTGGCTGTTGTACCCTTTTAAAAAAAACTGGGTTTAGGTGAGAGAGTGAGAGGAGAGAGAGGAAAAGGATTATGTGTGTTGATGTGAATGGACTGTTGGTGATGTTCTCTTGGCGTGAACTGTGAGTGAGTGAGTGTGAGTGAGTGGCTAGTATTAGTGCCACACTATTAACCAGTGTTACGACCCCATATGTGTTCTAGTGGATACGGGGTGTAACAATTAAATAAAACCGGGGGGACAAGAATCAGAGGAGAAGGGAAATAAAATAAACAAGATTTATTGTACAAAGGTAACACAAACAGGTTTCCGTGAAACTCTTAACTGAAAACTACTCTATAAAAAAGGAGAGTGAATGAATCTACACTATTAATAATAAAGAATAAAGTAAATTAACAGGCCTTGTGGCAATCTAATCTAAGTAACCAATCAAATACAACTAAGACTAAACGACTATGAACCTAAGATTAATAAACACAAAGTACAAAACTAGGATACAAAACTACAGCTGTAACTAACAAAAGAAACCAACACAAAACAACTATAAAGTTGTTGTCTGGCCCACTGGCACCAACTGAGTGTCTCTCCCAGGCTTTTATCCTCCCTCCACCCTTGATTGAGGATTGAGTAGTGATGGCGAGATCAGTGGCGTACCGCAAAATCCCGAGGCCCACCCGCAAGGTGGCGGCGGGGGCCCTTTCGCAACGGAGGTTAACTCTAACGGATGTTGCGGTACATTTATTTTAAGGCTGCATATAGCCTACTACAGCATAGACCGTTAGTTAACCCTAACCCTACTACAGCATAGATAGACCCTATGGTTGGCCTGGACAGCTATCAGCTACAGCGCGCTGCCCGTTTGTTCAGAATGACACTGTGTGTGTGACTGTGCGGACATATCCATACACAAACGGCAACAAGAACAGACCGACAGGCTACACACCACCCCGAGTTAATTTGATTCATAGATTAATACATATCTCTAATACTATCAAATAATAGACAATTCTTTACTTAGAGATGACTCCATAGACCCTGACACTGGACTGCAGCTGTAATGTGTATTGAGATTATAATGTAGACTGTGTGGAGAATGAAGAAGGAGTCCTTGAAATGTTCTCAAAACATTCACACAAGAGACGTTCACTTCAGAACCCCAACTCAAATGTAAAAGTGCTACAGATTTATTATTTTATACAGATTTATTTTGTTGATGAAATCAATTCACACATGGATTATAACAGACTAAAAGTGGATTATAATTATAATATTATAGTATAACACACTTTACATCTCTTCTCTTCTTCTTGTTGTTCTTCTCTGTGTTATCCTGGACTTCCTGTACCTCTGCCTCCTCTCCTCCCTTCACTGTTACCAAGGTTCTTACCTTTAACAAAGACCAAAATGTCCTCCTCCTGACATTAGTTTGTGCGAAGTCCTTCACTATGTAACATAGTATAGTTTGTTAAATCCATTTGACGTGCGCGCAGGCTTTCAATGCTGAGAATCGCTAGTCTGGAGGGTGTGTCCTGGGACATGGTGCTTCCCAGATAGCTTTTGATAATTTTTAGTTTTGAAAACGATCTCTCGGCCGGGTCAGCCTGCATGCCAGCTGCAGTAACACTGTCCTCCACAGCGGTGCAACAGGTGCATCCACGACATTCGTCCCTGACCCAGTGCTAATACCATCCCTGCCCACGTTAGTCGCAGAAGCTGCATTGAGTCGGTTTGTGAGAAAATATTACATTTTGGGAAGTTTCACTGCATTTTGTTACATTTTATATTGCTCTTGCCGTTTTTGCGCACCACTGAGGTACTTTCGCTTGCTCATTTTTCTGCAGGGCCTTCTGTCTCGCTGCCTAAAAAAAATTCTAATCTAATAAAAAAGTTTGTATTGTAGTGCCGAGAGACTGGAGTCGGAGGCGGCGTATCAAATGACAAAGCTAAACGTTTAATGAAGAACATGAACGATTGTCAACAACACACTCAAGCAGTAACTGAATAAACAACTCGGGTACCACGCACTTAACTGTCCGTGCGGAACAATACTCCCAACCCACCGTGGGTGAATTATGTCAACCCACCACAGTATCCAATGTTAGGGCCCCCCCCCCGTGGTGCGTCGCTTGCGGGCCCGTCTCCTACGCCACTGTTCATTCCTCAAAAGCAAGTATTCATGTCAATGAAAGTGTCAGTGTCATCAAAATGAAAAGTCCTGACACCATTGTTTATGAACAAGATAGTCAAATGGCTTTGTCATGTTTTCATTATGACAGTTCACTCTGTAAGTGTTTTCCAATGCAAAAAAGTCAAATCTTGGTGACACTACCTGAAAATGCTCAAGACAGTACTATACACTATTTGCACAGCCATTTGAAATCTACAGTGGGTTACACATTACTGTATTTAGTGAGGTAAATGAGTACAAGACACTGAATACGTATGTTTCACATTTTTACTGCATATGCTCTTTGCAATTCTAATTTGTTCACAGCATTGTGCAAAAGAAAAATACAAACTTATTTACAACAAACATAAGAAACACCCTTTGGGTAGAGCTGTGCACAATTGTAAACAATATTGCTGTATTGGAACTGAATTGGAACATACAACATAGACAGTACTGTAAATCATTCATTCACATCCAGACGTTCCTGTCTGTCTGGCCACATATTTTCATCGACATCACAGCGAATATCATCCCTGGCAATGCAGCGAGGAAAGTACCTCCTTGAGTGGCGAATCCACCCTCTGCAGGACTGTGCTGTGATGTCATCACATGCTGCATCCATGGCCGCTAGCAAGGCCATTTGGGTATGTGGTTGCCGGTCATATACCTTCCACCTCCAGGCAGAGAAAAACTCCTCTATTGGATTCAGGAATGGGGTGAGTAGGGAGGGAGATATTCCACCAGCATCCTTTCATGTGCTGCAAACAGATCTGAGTGGTGAAAACGCACATTATCCCATACAACAACATACTTGTTCAGATGGTCTCCATTTAGACCCCTCTCATTCTCAGGGATTATGTCGCTGTAAAGAATGTCCAAAAAAGTCAGCAGATGTTGTGTGTTATAATGGACCAAGACAGGGTGAGGATGCCGTTTTCTGAGATGGCTGCACACATTGTAATATTCCCTCCTCGTTGGCCTCGGACATCAATGGTTGCTCTCTGTCCAATGCGATTTCTTCCACGCCTTCTATCTTTTGCCAGATTGAAACCCGCCTCATCAACGTATATGAATGTGTGCAGCGGTTCCCTGGCCTCCAGCTCCAGTACACGCTTTATCCCAGAATAGAGAGAGAGAAAAAAACTATAAAAACGTTTCCTGTGTAACATAATGCATATTGGACAACATATTGTACTGTCAGGTAAGTGCACTGCATGGCACTACACAAAGTAACCAGTTTACAGCACTGGACATTAGAGTATGCATAGAACACATAAATGTTTTACCTGTACATACTGGTGACGGATCTCCTTCACTCTGTCGCTGTTCCGTTCAAATTGTACAATTGTTTCATGCGCATTTCATTTCTCCTGAGCACTCTGTCAATTGTAGCGATTGAAACGGATTCAATATTCCCAAAGATATTGTCATCCTCTATAACAGCGCTTTGTATCTCTCTCAACCTTATGGCATTGTTTGCAATCACCATTGCACAAATGGATTCCTCTTGTTGTGGAGTAAAAAGGGGCCCTTTTCCACCTCTGCGAGGTTGTCTTGCCTTGTCTTGTTTATGTGTTGCAGAGTAAAATTACAGTAATGTACAGTAAACATGAGATATACTGCTTTAACCCATATTACTGTAGTGTACAATAACAGTGCTTCCCACTTGTAAAATGCTGCAGTACAGTACCATACTGTAAATATGGCAAATCTTTACTGTAACACTACTTTACACTACAATACAGTAAATCTGTGCTGCATTAAAGCTGTAAGTCTAAATGTAAAATGTAAAAAGTGACAAGTTCTTGTCCCACTGTAAGCTTCATGTATGACACAATGACAGTAGTGCAGTGCAGATTGTTTAGTGCTGAATTACTGTCCAATATACACACCTGTTTTCCCGACAAAATGTTTGAATAATTGAATTTACAGTGGTTCTCCCAACATTTGGCTGCACCCTTCGACCTGCCTCAGCCATTGTGAGGCCGTGATTGACAACATGGTCCACAATTGTAGCCCAGGAATCTGCCTATGTACCTGGCCTCTTCTTCCTCTTCCCCTGTTTTGTCCCCTCCCCACATCCTCGCCCCTCTTCCACGATGCTGACCTTCTATTTCTGTGTCACAGTATTGTCAAAATGGTACACATCCTGCTGTCCTCCTGGAGTGCCCCCTCTGGTGTACGGGGGAGACGAGCGCGTGGTGTGTTGAAAACATAACCTTTGTGTTAATTAAAACCCTCTCTGTAACACAGCAGGGATGATGTAACCACCTCCCTCACAGTCATCATCCTGGTACTACGTTCTGGGAGAGAAACACACTGCGGTCGTCCTCTGCCTGCTGGTTGCACAGCTGGTTGTGCTGCTGGTTCCTGTAGGTAATATTGATGTGATCTGGCAGAGGGGAGAAGAGGCTTGCGATCCGGCTGGCCTCAGCTGAACCACCTCACAGCAGTGAGGCACTAGCAGTCTGTGACGCGCACGCCTACACATGTACATACACACACACATGCACGTGCGCGCACACACACACATAACCACACATACACTTGCACACGCACATGCTTAGGGCAATGCTTAGGGCAAGCTAGCTCCTCAACAATGCAACAATTAAACAAATACACACACACACACACACACACATACACACACACACACACAGGTCCAAGGCTGCCACTCATCCTAATGCTCTCTACCGATTCCAGGAAATCTTGCTCTGGCTCGACCCGTCATTTTAGGGTTTGGGTTAACACTGGAATGGAACTGGAAGAAACATACAAATTAAACTTCTCATTCTACAATGTTAACATAGCAAAGTTTGACATGACATACATTTGGAACACAGTTAAAGACAGTCACGAGCACATGTCGTGACCACAGTCGTGACCACATACTGGCGCAAAGTGCTGCTGCACGAGGCAAGAGACCAGACGTAGCTAGCTAACTAACAACCACTTTGTACTTCATACATTAGCTAATGGAGTCATCGTTGCTTCTGTAGTCTACAGTTAAAATGCATTGCTTTAGATGTATTAATTACTAACTGGCTAATATTATTGAACATTTAAACATCGCGTTAGAACAGGCGGCCTGTCTAAACTAGCTCGCTAAAATCACAACTGGCAACTGGACTTGAAACCATCTCGTGTGGTTTCTCAATTAAAAGCTTATATTCTTTAATTACTTTGACAGTGACTATCTGGCAGCATGTACGGTCATAAACATCGTGTAGCTAGCTCTATTTTCTCACAGAACGCCTTAGATGTACTTACATAGAACTTGACTTCTTTCAACTCTCAACTGTCTGCGAGACGAACTGTGTCAGGTTATTTGTAGGGCTTCTCACCCTGAGTATCACTGCGCACGTCATACAATTCTCCTATCATTCATTGGTTCACAGAATACTGAATTCTATAAATATGTTGGATGGCAGGGGTGACCCTGAGGCTTTTCAGGCACTGAAATCTAGACTTCAGTTGCCCAAAACACATCTCAATTCTTGCCCTTGTTTTGTTGTGGGCATGGTTGAAGGCCCTCTCTGCTTGGGTTGCTGGTTCTGGGTAGGGAGTCAGCAAGTGTGGCATACAGGGATAGCCTGTCTCCAAGCAGAACTCCATTAAACTGCCCTATAGAATAGAAGTATTGGTTACATATGCATGACATTCTTCAGCTTCAAATACATTAAATGAAACTTGGAAAGTAATTCTCTTGCCTTGTAAACCTGTGTGCTAGTGATGATGCTCGAAAGATTCTGGAATCATGGACAGAGCCAGGCCATTTGGCTTCAATGTTAGAAATCAGGCAATTTGCCTCGCAGATCATCTGATGGCATAGAGGGAGACCTTCAATGATGTGGCACACTTTGCTTGGCAGATACATTGTTATGCATAACTGAGTGTTCACATCAAAACTAATTTCATCTATTAGCACAGATGTGCACATTTGATCCAAAAGCAGTTATTACTATTCTGCCTGACAGTGTATGGACATACCTGTATATTTAGACTATGGAAAGATTTCCGATTGACATAGTCTGCCTCCACAGGTCCAGATGGGGCCTTGATGCGCACATGGGTGCAGTCTATTGCGCCTAGAACATTGGGGAAGCCTGGAGGAGAGGATCAAGTTAATACAGACGCTTGTCCTGTAGGCTACTTTACATCTATTTTAACACACATCACATACCTGCAATAGAATAAAACTCCTGCTGGATTCTTCGTGTTTCCAGGTGACCAGGGAAAAGGATGAAGTCCGCGAGGCAATGCTTTAGGGCAAGGTACACCCTTCGTACTTCCCGGCATACCGTTGCCTTAGCGAGACCTTCTGCGTCTCCAACTGTGTACAAAAATGCCCCACATGCGAAAAAACGCAAGCCTATGCAGACAGACTGAACTGTGGTCAATGCATGGCTGCGGTGTGTGTGCCTCCTAATTTGTGGCTCCAGCAAACTACATAAATAAACTATGGTTGACCTGCTGAACCTATACCTCTCCCACAGGTACTCATCAGGAAAGGCCAGTGGATTGGTTCTGTCCCTGAAGAGTCTTGGAGCTGGTGGAAAGAATTCTCTTCTGATGATCTGCGCCTCTAAATGCACAGGGTTGATGAGAAATGGACATGCCATAGTTGTCTAGCCTATAGGTATATGAGCAGGCTCTGCTTATATAGCATAGGCCCATGTCAATTAATTAATTAACTAATTAAGCTATTAACCTACATGACACTGTGGCAGAGCAAAGTCATTCCTTTAGCAAGAGATTAGTGGTTATGCTGCATATGTTTCATGTCTTTTGTGTTTTGTGTCTTTTTTTCCTTATATTGTGACTTTCTTTTGTTGTTATCTATATCTATCTATCTGTCGCACAATACCAAACAAAACCAACAGTAACACCAGCTTTACATGGAAAGTGTAAAGCGATCAACTTCTCCAGAATTGATTTAATTGAGTCGACACTTACAAGCGAGTTCGTTTAATCTCAACGAGACGTCCTTGATATCACTAAGATAAAATGATCCAATCATATATTTGGCACCACTACTGAACTGTTCTTTAAGAGAATATTTATTCGAGCACATCAGCAAACAATAGCATCAGCAAGCAATAGCATTTCATTCCATGGAAAGGGGTCTTATCTAGCTTCACCTCCGCAGGTCAGTATAGCTGGTTAACTGCAGAAGCTTCACCGGACAAGAGCCCCGTTTCGCCTTGGTGCATAGTCTTTATACATTTTCCTTAACATTTAGGGATGGGCTGTCCCTCGGGTAGGTTTTATGGTAAGCGTCTGTTTTATATCGGTATGTGGCTTTCGACTTCTTTCGGTGTCCGTGCGAGTGTGTTGTCTTCTTCTTCTGACCCCCCGGTCGTTTGTCATGGTGAGAGTGTTCGGACACTGTCGGCAACGGTATCCTGAGCAGCCTAGTCTTGCGCGACGTTAGATACACACACATTCTAATGTTTTTTTAAGGAACCAGTAAGCATATGCACACAGTTATGTTTTTAGGATGCACAGATATTTTGATAGTTATTTTGGGTGTATTCTACGTGCGTTCTAAAGCACTAATTGGCCAGTTATTTAATCTTCAAACACATTCCCTCCTGACCAGGTCTGTAGGTCCTATGTCCTTATCAGGATCGCTTGTGTAAACATCACTGTTGCCAGGCCCACAGACTCCCATGACTTGGGATTCGATTAACTAGTTAAAATACAGTATAGAAGAATAGACTTATCATTAATCATTAGTTATGATAGTATAAAATGAGTATAGGAAAATAGAATATCATAACTGTCATGACCAGAAGGCGGAACCCAGAAGCAGACAACGGAGAACAGGTAGTAAGATAATAACAGTGTTTTATTATAAGGTTTGGGGTTAGGGGAATCCGGCTGGGGGAAGGTAGTGCAGGTAGGGGTTCTGGCAGGTAGGCAGGTACTCAGACAGGCAGGGGATCAGGCAGGCAGGCAGGTACTCCGACAGGCAGGGGGTCAGGCAGGTAGGCAGGTACTCAGACAGGCAGGGGATCAGGCAGGTAGGCGGGTAGTCAGACAGGCAGGAGGTCGGCAGGCAGGGAATCCTTTAACGGGGAACAGGGAGAATAGGGTTAGGCTAGGGCAGGGGTCGGCAACCTATGGCACGCGTGCCAGCAGTGGCACGCGACAGCTTAAACAGTGGCACGCGACAGCTAATCAATATGTGCGAGAATGGGAGAATGTTTTTTTATTTTTTTATGTTGGCCGCGTTCGTAAATTCGCGCACACTGGGTTCAATGTCACAATGGGACCAAGTAATTTGATTGGACTAGAGGCAGTCTCAGGGACGCTCAGGCACTCTCAGGGCGAATTTACGAATGCAGCCCTAGTCTCTCATCCACTCCACGAGAGCCGTATTCTGGCGCCAATTTTCAAAGTAAAATTCTGAATTCGATTCGATACTTGTATCAATATAACTCAAGTCGTTCAAGGATGAAGCAGAGAAGGCTGAATCAATAAGACGTGCTGTGTCAAGGTATGGGAAGCAGGCCAGCACCTTTAAAGCATTTGCCACTGCTAAAAATCACGCAACTGAAGCAAGCTTTCGCATTGCTCATTGCATTGCGAAACGTGGAAAGCCATTCACTGATGGAGAATATATTAAGGAGGCTTTCCTCTGTAGCTCAGATGTTTTGTTTGAAGGCTTATCAAACAAAGACACAATAAAATCAAGAATAAAAGACATCCCAGTGTCAGCCAGAAGTGTGGAACGAAGAATAGGAGAAATGGCAGAAAACGTGAAAGCGCAGCAGACCGCTGGTTTGAAAGATGCGACGGTGTTTAGCCTCGCACTTGATGAGAGCGTAGATGTGAATGACATGCCACGTCTGGCTGTCATAGCAAGATACTGTGATTCTGCTGTAAGGGAGGAGCTCTGCTGCCTAAAACCAATGCCAGAAACAACAAAAGGTGAGGACATCGCTTAAGTTCTTATCGAGCATTTTGTGGAGCGAGGGATTGATATTAGCAGGATTTTTACAGTGACAACAGATGGTGCCCCTGCCATGGTCGGGAAACAGAGGGGAGCAGTTGCATTAATTGTGTGCAACTTAAAGTGACCAAGTACCACCCCCAGATAATGGAGTTGAGCAAAGGAAAACAAGGCCAGGGATCACAACATTGATTGTTAGGACTGTTTACATGGCTTTGCATACATAGCTCTTTGCAACCAAAAAAATATATATGTTTGTTGTGGTTGGAATAAAAGAATAAAATGTAAGTAACAACCAAATCATTATATAAATATAAATTATAATTCATACAAGTAAGACCCTTGTATAATCACCCTCCAGTTAGGCCTACTTATTAAAATGATAACCATAGGGAGCGCAGTTAGCAACTTTGGTAGAAATTGAGCGCTCCAATTTGTTTAAAGTTGTGCTACGCATCACAACGTTTAGTTGTCTTAGATGTTATGTTGGTAATTTTGTTCAAGTTTCAGTTAGTTACATTTTTAGGTTTATTTAGCATACATGGCTTTGCATACATAGCTCTTTGCTGAAAATTGTTGTTCATGTTGTGGAATAAAATTGCAGATCTGTTGGTCTGTTTGGTTTGGTTTGATGTCGAGTCATAATTAATGTTGATATTGTGGTTGGCACACTGACTAACAAGAACATTTAAAAATGGCACTTCATATCAAAAAGGTTGCCTACCCCTGGGCTAGGGTAACGGATAACGTCAAGAGTAGCAGGAACGAGCATATGAACCAACCATTAAGTGGTTACGATCTGGCGATGACTGGAAGCAGGAGCAGAGCTTAAGTAGGAGCCAGTCGCGGTCTTATTCGTCCACACCTGGCACCACTGATTGATGGCTGATGAGCCAGGGGCGCTCTTAATCGTCCACTGATCGACGTCTGATGATCCAGGGGCGCTCTTAATTGTTCACTGATCGACGTCTGATGATCCAGGGGCGCTCTTAATCGTTCACTGATCGACGTCTGATGAGCCAGGGGCGCTCTTAATCGTTCACTGATCGACGTCTGATGAGCCAGGGGCGGAGTTGTGACAATAACAGCAGGTACAAAATGGTTGTTAGTACATAGGTAAAAATAAGCAATCTACAGGCGGTTTGAACCACAACACTTTCTCCCAGTCAGGAGCCCCTTCCCCCCATGTCGCTCAAAAGCAGAACCTCTCTTTTATGGTTCTGTGAGACTTCAACTGACCTCAGTCACATATTATTTAAATGAACACACAGTACTTGATTTATCACTTCTAGTTATTTTAATACAAATCCCTAACAAATCCCCCCTTGGTCATAAACAAAATTATGACCATCACAGAGAATTTGTAGCCGGACTTGGTGAGATGGGTCTAAGACAGACCGCAAATGCCTTTATTTACACCATTCCATCACAAACCTCCATAATCACAACATCTCTTCAACCCCTACGTCACGATCCATGATATCCTCCCCCTCTAACAGCGACTGCTGCTGTTCAGCAATAAGCATTTGTAATTGTATCTGTGTCCCAGCATCAACCTTGGTTAGGGCTGTAGTAATCAGTCGCTGGGCCAGGCCTCTAATGAAAGGGATAATACAGCAGCCAAACAGGATCAACACTGTGGCAGAGATGATGAGGGCAGTGAGCATAGACATAGACAGATTTTTCCATTTAACAAAAACAGAGTCGACACAGTCACCAATAACATTGCTAACTCCAGAGTTTGCATACACCTCTTATAACATTCTAGGGGTAGTGGTGGTCTACTCTAGTGGACTTGTGATCGGAAGGTTGTGAGTTCAAATCCCGCCTGAAACCACACCACTACTAGTGTGCCCTTGAGTAAGGCACTTAGCCCTCAGTTACTCCAGGGGGAATGTCCCTGTAATTCGTAATTGTAAGTCGCTTTGGATTAAAAGCGTCTGCTAAATGGCAAAATTATTAAATTAAATTATTAAATTAACATCCTCACCCCCATCCACCAAATCTCTCATTATCAGTGCCCAAGTGTCTCGCACCGGCCCATGAGTGGGACCATGTGCCTCAGCACCAATAACATTCATTAGACCTGCATGGGCCACTATTCTTCCGTCATGCGCTCTCCACAACCCGTAGCCCTTTTCAGAGGACCAGCTTTGCGTCGCCCCCCTTGTTACCCACACTGACCTTTCTTGGGGGGAGGCGGCCCCCCTGTATTTCCTCTATAGTCTGTACCAGGGGTAGGCAACCTTTTTGATATGAAGTGCCATTTTTAAATGTTCTTGTTAGTCAGTGTGCCAACCACAATATCAACATTAATTATGACTCGACATCAAACCAAACCAAACAGACCAACAGATCTGCAATTTTATTCCACAACATGAACAACAATTTTCAGCAAAGAGCTATGTATGCAAAGCCATGTATGCTAAATAAACCTAAAAATGTAACTAACTGAAACTTGAACAAAATTACCAACATAACATCTAAGACAACTAAACGTTGTGATGCGTAGCACAACTTTAAACAAATTGGAGCGCTCAATTTCTACCAAAGTTGCTAACTGCGCTCCCTATGGTTATCATTTTAATAAGTAGGCCTAACTGGAGGGTGATTATACAAGGGTCTTACTTGTATGAATTATAATTTATATTTATATAATGATTTGGTTGTTACTTACATTTTATTCTTTTATTCCAACCACAACAAACATATATATTTTTTTGGTTGCAAAGAGCTATGTATGCAAAGCCATGTAAACAGTCCTAACAATCAATGTTGTGATCCCTGGCCTTGTTTTCCTTTGCTCAACTCCATTATCTGGGGGTGGTACTTGGTCACTTTAAGTTGCACACAATTAATGCAACTGCTCCCCTCTGTTTCCCGACCATGGCAGGGGCACCATCTGTTGTCACTGTAAAAATCCTGCTAATATCAATCCCTCGCTCCACAAAATGCTCGATAAGAACTTAAGCGATGTCCTCACCTTTTGTTGTTTCTGGCATTGGTTTTAGGCAGCAGAGCTCCTCCCTTACAGCAGAATCACAGTATCTTGCTATGACAGCCAGACGTGGCATGTCATTCACATCTACGCTCTCATCAAGTGCGAGGCTAAACACCGTCGCATCTTTCAAACCAGCGGTCTGCTGCGCTTTCACGTTTTCTGCCATTTCTCCTATTCTTCGTTCCACACTTCTGGCTGACACTGGGATGTCTTTTATTCTTGATTTTATTGTGTCTTTGTTTGATAAGCCTTCAAACAAAACATCTGAGCTACAGAGGAAAGCCTCCTTAATATATTCTCCATCAGTGAATGGCTTTCCACGTTTCGCAATGCAATGAGCAATGCGAAAGCTTGCTTCAGTTGCGTGATTTTTAGCAGTGGCAAATGCTTTAAAGGTGCTGGCCTGCTTCCCATACCTTGACACAGCACGTCTTATTGATTCAGCCTTCTCTGCTTCATCCTTGAACGACTTGAGTTATATTGATACAAGTATCGAATCGAATTCAGAATTTTACTTTGAAAATTGGCGCCAGAATACGGCTCTCGTGGAGTGGATGAGAGACTAGGGCTGCATTCGTAAATTCGCCCTGAGAGTGCCTGAGCGTCCCTGAGACTGCCTCTAGTCCAATCAAATTACTTGGTCCCATTGTGACATTGAACCCAGTGTGCGCGAATTTACGAACGCGGCCAACATAAAAAAATAAAAAAACATTCTCCCATTCTCGCACATATTGATTAGCTGTCGCGTGCCACTGTTTAAGCTGTCGCGTGCCACTGCTGGCACGCGTGCCATAGGTTGCCGACCCCTGGCCTAGTGGTATCGACCGCTGCCATAGGATTTATTCGTCATTTTTAGACGGTGGTTCGAATCCCTATTCTGACACACTTTTTACTGCATTTCGTTGTCTGAATCTAATCTAAAATCTCATCTACTCTGTGTACATAAGGTTCAGAGATAGGAAATGTTAGAATAGGTATAGCATAGCATAGAGTACAGCACAGTGTTTTATTTGTATAGTATAGTATAGTGGATAGTGTACATAGCCTTTATTTATGTAAACCAGCTCTTTTCCCTTCTTGTTTTTAGGTTTTTTTTCCTAGCACCAGGGGAGCCCCCCCTCCCAAATTTCGTTGTATGGTACCTGTACTATATCAATGACAATAAAGACCATTCATTCATTCATTCATTCATTCACTTGCTGTCTGTGTATCCCTCCGCGGTCTCACCGCTCAGCTCATATATAGCCTATCCTCCTTTTAAAGATGACAAGAATATTTAGTCTAGAAGCTTTTCACCATCAGATATTAGCAAGTTGTTTGTCCGAGTTTTCTGCCTGTAGTGACTTTTGCTGTGTTATGATTGGACAGTTTTTGGGGCGTGGCTTAGCGATAGGTCCATTCTAGTTCCATTCCAAGGCTAGTTTCGGACTTTGTGGCTGTGTTCCACCAACTCTCGGATATTGACACTGAACCACACCTACCTTTGAATGGTGTGTTTGTATCGCAGACATACATCACACCACACAGTGTGTATTCGTGAGTATTCATATCCAGTCTCAGGTGTTGACTATACAAAGAATTAGATCAAATCCTTTTTTTGTTTCTTTATTCAATTATTTATTTTTCCTTTGGTTTTGTTATAGCTCACAGGGAGGGGTGTGAGGTTGCAATGTTGCTAGAGAAACATGGGAGAGAGGGAGGGAGGGGCAGGGAGGGTACAGGCATGGGAGGGAGGGAGGGAGAGAGAGAGGGGAGCTCACAGAATCACACAGAAAGACTTTCCAAGTATTTTTTGCCTCTTTTGAGAGGTTCCCTCCTCTGACTGGTAGCCGCCAGGGTGTTGATCAGTGCCCACCTCCCTTTTTCTTTTCTTGGACACCCTCTGTGCCTGACCGGCAAGGACTCTGGTGACTTTGGTGTCTGTGTCTCTATCCCTTCTATGTCTCTTCAGAGAGGTTCCCTCCTCTGAATGGGAGCCACCATCAGCCACCTCCCTTGCTCTCTTCCTGGACACCTTAGTCTGTGCCTGAGGTGCAAGCACCCAGTTGGTGGCCAGTTGGTAGTCCACAGGTAGGAGAACTAGCGACCTTTGAAAGTCTCCTATCGTCAAAAGTTGCCGTCCGCTTGGGTCGCGGACACGGTTCCTGGTCATCCAGAGGAGTTCCTTGAGAGTCATTCTTGGACAGCCATCTGGTGCCCGCTCCACCTCAACATGGGCTCTACCTCCATGACTTATGATCTCCTCTGGTTCATCATCATCCTCATCATCAGATATGACGATCATGGCTGCAGCAGCATGATTCATAGACACCCTCCCCCGAGGAGCCACAGAGGAAGAATTCCACCCCATACAATTCTTTAGAAAAACATTTCTAGTATCAAAGTGAACAAGTCATTCACCCAGCTAGCGGGGAATGTTGCCCTAACATTGGCTAACATTCCCTACAAGTTCTGCTAATGTTTTAAAGAAAACGTTTTCATCTAATGTTCAAAGAGCATTTTAAGGATGTTTACCATTTCAAATAATGTTCCTATAACGTTAAATGTTAACAAAGTAAGAACGTTTTAGGTGCAACATTCTGAGGATGTTTTGTGGACATTGTTTAGGTAACAGATTATAGAATGTTCTTTTATAAAATGTTCCCACAATGTTACACGATAACAAAGGAAGGACATTTTCAAAGCAACATTTGGATAATGTTTTCAGGATGTTATTGATGCCTCAGATCACAAAACGTTTTTTCTAGAATGTTCCTGTAATGTGATATGTAAACAAAGGAAGAACGTTTTACCTGCAACATTCCAAGGATGTTTTGGGGACATTGTTTAGGTAACAGATTCCCAGCTAGGAGGGAATGTTCCCACAACATTGGCTAACATTCCCTACAAGTTCTGCTAATGTTTTAAAGAAAACGTTTTCATCTAATGTTCAAAGAGCATTTTAAGGATGTTTACCATTTCAAATAATGTTCCTATTGTAGTGACTACATTATGGGTTCATGTTCTCCTCTTACTGTTGGTTGTGTAGTGGGAGGGAACCAGTTCTGGCACTAGGGGCAGAGGGGAAGATTATTAACGTTGCACCTTCCTGTTTAGAGACAAGAGTTTTGGTGATCTATTTTCTGGTCCTGTAGTGAGAGTACAAGTTGTTATTTTGATTAAACAGTTATCATTACGTTGCCTACGTCTTTCCTTTTTCCTCCGGCACTACACTGGTGACCCCCGACGTGGATTTTTGTTAACGTAATTGTGTACAAAAACCAGCGAGCGAACATTACAATCCTGCAAAATGTCCGGGCGAGGAAGACGTTCAAACCAGCGGCAGCCATCACCATCCCCTGTCAGGGTAACGCGTGGTGCGCACACTCCCACTCTCAAGCTACCAGAGTTCTGGGACTCAACGCCTGCTGCATGGTTTGCTATTGTAGAGGCACATTTCAACAAAAGTGACATCGATGACGACGACGACCGGTACAACCATGCTGTGGCAATGTTGGGCATCTCCACCGCAGCTCGAGTGGTAGGTTTTTTGTCTGCTCCCCCGACGACGAACAAATATGAGCGCCTCAAGGCCCTGCTTCTAGAGACATTTGAACTGTCCACTGCGGAGAGGGTGCGGCGCCTATTTGCCATGTCGGACTTGGGTGACGAGAGGCCTTCTGCGCGCATGGAGAGGATGCTAAACCTGCTCGGTACAGAAGACCCCATGATCCTCTTCACAGAGCTGTTCATGCGCACATTGCCAGCTCAAGTTAGGATGGCGCTGGCCAACACCGCCATCATGGAGCCCCGCGCCCTGGCCAGGGAGGCGGACCGGTTCGTCTTGGCCATGCCTCAACGGTCCCCCGACCTGCTCGCTCCCGCGGCCGCCCCGCCACCCGACCGTCGCAGGAGAGCGAAGGATGACGCCAGACCTTCTGGCCAGCAGGGTAACGCTGCGGGCCATTGTTTCTACCACGCCACTTTCGGCGCCAAGGCCAAACGGTGCCGCTCACCCTGCACCTTCGGACCGACGGGAAACGGCGGGGCCGGCACTCAGTAGTGGCCCTGAGCGCTGGCGTCACCAACAGGCTGCTCTTCATACAAGACACCGCCTCTGGTCGCAGTTTCCTTTGTGACACAGGTGCCCAGTGGAGCATCATTCCGGCAGAGAGATCGGATGTGGCGAAGGAGGAGCGTGGTCCGCAGTTGGCAGGCGCGGACGGCACACCTATCTGCTCTTATGGCACTAGGGCGGTGGACGTGTGCTTCGGAGGGCAATGCTTTTCGTGGGATTTTGTCATAGCGGCTGTCACATTTCCCCTCCTTGGTGCGGATTTTCTGTGCGCCCACAACCTGTTGGTGGACGTGGGGAACAGGCGCCTGGTCAACTCACAGACTTTCGCTTCCTTCGCCTGTACGCAGGGGGAGGCGGTCTACAGCGGGTGGTCCAATACGCTCGCCGAAAGTGACCAGTACCTTCGGCTGCTCGCCGAATTCCCCGACCTTACCAAGCCCACCTTCTCCGCGCCCACGGTGAAACACGGAGTGGAGCACCACATCGAGACCGAGGGGCCTCCCCTCCACGCCAGGGCCAGGCGCCTCAACCCGGAGAAGCTGGCCATCGCCAGGGCGGAGTTTGCGCATATGGAGCAGGTGGGCATCGTTCGGCGCTCGAGCAGCCCCTGGGCGTCTCCCCTGCACATCGTCCCTAAGTCAGACGGCGGGTGGCGCCCATGTGGGGACTACCGCCGCCTCAACGACGCGTCCAAGCCTGACCGCTACCCGGTCCCACATGTCCAGGACTTTTCAGCGAACCTGGCAGGCAAACGCTTCTTCTCCAAAGTGGACCTGGTACGGGGGTACCATCAGGTGCCGGTGCACCCCGAAGACGTCCCTAAGACGGCCGTAATCACGCCATTTGGACTCTTCGAGTTTCTGCGGATGCCGTTCGGCCTGAAGAACGCGGCGCAGACCTTCCAACGCCTCATGCACTCGGTGCTCCGGGACCTACCATTCCTCTTCGTCTACTTGGATGACATCCTCGTCGCAAGCACCACGGAGGAGGAGCACCTGTCCCACCTCCGGGCCCTTTTCACACGGCTCAGCCAACATGGGCTGATTGTCAATCCGGCGAAGTGTGAGTTCGGACGGAACACCATCGACTTTCTCGGGCACCGGGTCTCCGCAGAGGGGGTGACCCCCCTCCCCTCGAAGGTGGAAGCTGTCGCTGCTTTCCCGCGCCCCAGCACAATCAGCGAGCTCAAGGGGTTCATCGGGATGGTAACCTTCTACTATCGCTTCCTCCACCACATCGCTCACATCCTGCGGCCTCTGTACGATGCCCAGAAGGGCAAGACTCTGAAGCAGCCGGTGGACTGGACGGCGGAGCGTGTCAAAGCCTTTCAGGACACCAAGGCGGCCCTGGCCCGCGCTGCCATGTTGGCCCACCCCTCGCCCTCGGCACCCACTGCTCTCACCACGGACGCCTCTGACTTTGCTGTGGGAGCGGTGTACGAACAGTGGGTTGGGGACGCCTGGCAGCCTCTTGCATTCTTCAGCCGCCAGCTGTCTCCCAGAGAGCAAAGGTACAGCACATTCGACAGGGAGCTCCTCGGGCTGTGGCTTGCTGTCAGACACTTCCGTTTTTTACTTGAGGGCCGCGAGTTTACGGCCTACGTGGACCACAAGCCACTCACGCACGCCATGTCCAAGGTGGCGGAGCCGTGGTCCGACCGCCAACAGCGCCAGCTCGCCTACATATCCGAGTTCACCACAGACATCCAGCACGTTGCTGGGAAGTCCAACCAGGTCGCGGATTGTCTCTCCAGGGCGGTGGTTGGTGCGGTCCAACTGGGTTTGGACTACGCGCGCATGGCTGCAGACCAGGCCGCCGACCCCGCCGTCCAGGCTCTCAAGTTGTCGGACACAGGACTGCGCCTAGAAGAGGTGGTTTTCGGTGACGCAGGGGCCACGCTCCTGTGCGACGTCTCCATGGGTCAGCCACGACCGGTGGTCCCCGCCAACTGGAGGCGCCCCGCCTTCGAGGCGATACACGGCTTGTCTCACCCTGGTAGGAAACCGTCCTCACGGCTGGTGTCAGAGAAATTCGTCTGGCATGGGCTCAAGAGGGATGTGAGGGCCTGGGTAGACACGTGCATCGCCTGCCAGCGCGCCAAGGTGCATCGACACGTCAAGGCCCCCCTGGAGCAGTTCTCTGTGCCTGAGCGGAGGTTCGATCATGTAAACGTGGACCTGGTAGGGCCGCTGCCCCCCTCGCACGGATACACCTATCTCTTTACCATGGTGGACAGGACGACTCGCTGGCCGGAGGCAGTTCCGCTCTCCTCAACGACAGCCCCCGACCTGGCCCGGGCGTTCATCGCGGTGTGGGTCTCCCGCTACGGCACCCCTGCTGATCTCTCCTCTGACCGTGGCTCACAGTTTACTTCAGAGCTGTGGGCAGCGGTGGCGGAGAATCTGGGGGTCAAGCTCCACCGCACGACCGCCTATCACCCGCAGGCGAACGGGCTCTGTGAGCGTTTCCATCGATCCATGAAGGCCGCCCTTCGAGCCAGCCTCACGGACAGCGACTGGCTTGACAAGCTGCCGTGGGTCATGCTGGGGCTCAGGACAGCGCCTAAGGAGGACCTCCAGTCGTCGTCCGCTGAGCTGGTGTTTGGACAGCCGCTGCGGGTCCCCGGTGACTTCATTCCCAAGTCAACGGAGCCCTGGTCCGCCGCCGCTCAGCGCGCCTCCCTGCTGGACAGCGCCAGGACCTTCGTCCCGGTCCCGACTACGCAGCATGGTGTCCCTACTTCGAGGGTGCCCCCGGAGCTGCACTCAGCGAGGTTCGTTTTCATTCGTCATGATGGCCACAGGACTCCACTACGTCCTCCTTATGACGGGCCTTTCCGTGTCATCGAGGCCGGAGCCAAGAACTTCATGGTTGACATGGGGGGTAGGCCTGAGTGTGTGTCCGTTGATCGCCTCAAACCGGCCCACTTGGACCTTGAACTGCCCCTGGACTTGGCCCTGCCACCGCGCAGAGGCCGGCCTCCAGTCCTACCTCCCCTGCCGCGCCCTGGACATTCCCCCCTCCGACCCCGACAACCCCCCGCAGCTCGCGAGCCCCCGGTCGTCACTGCCCCCCGTCCTTCCCTGCAGGAGGACGTGGTGGGCGATGTCACACCTCCTCCCGCACCTCCTGACTTTACCTACGATCGTAGGGGCCGGGCCATACGCCCTCCTCGCCGTGAGGATTTCCAATATTGAGGTGAACACTGGGGGGGCTGGTGTAGTGACTACATTATGGGTTCATGTTCTCCTCTTACTGTTGGTTGTGTAGTGGGAGGGAACCAGTTCTGGCACTAGGGGCAGAGGGGAAGATTATTAACGTTGCACCTTCCTGTTTAGAGACAAGAGTTTTGGTGATCTATTTTCTGGTCCTGTACTGAGAGTACAAGTTGTTATTTTGATTAAACAGTTATCATTACGTTGCCTACGTCTTTCCTTTTTCCTCCGGCACTACACTATAACGTTAAATGTTAACAAAGTAAGAACGTTTTAGGTGCAACATTCTGAGGATGTTTTGGCGACATTGTTTAGGTAACAGATTATAGAATGTTCTTTTATAAAATGTTCCCACAATGTTACACGATAACAAAGGAAGGACATTTTCAAAGCAACATTTGGATAATGTTTTCAGAATGTTATTGATGCCTCAGATCACAAAACGTTTTTTCTAGAATGTTCCTGTAATGTGATATGTAAACAAAGGAAGAACGTTTTACCTGCAACATTCCATGGATGTTTTGGGGACATTGTTTAGGTAACAGATTATAGAAAGTTCTTTTACAAAATGTTCTCACAATGTTACACGATAACGCAAAATGTACTTCCGGATCCACACTGTTGCGCTCTATACAAATGAGCATATCATTTATTATGTAATAAGAAACGCATAGATAGCATATTGAAATAGGTTTCCTTAACCCTTGTGTGATGTTCACTTTTTGGACCCTTTCGTACTGTTCGGGTCCAGTTGACCCGGGACATCATTGGGGTTTTAAAAGCACTTGCCCTGACACGGTGCTCCTAGTCGCAAGGGTGACCCGTACAAGGGGGTATACTCAGGGTGCAAGACACCCTTTGCAAGCCCCAAAATAGCCCATAATATTAAAGGGCGCCTCCTGTGGGCACAAACAGGTACTGTACCCAATAATGCACAATTGGTACTGTGTACACATTCAAAAGTGCATATCTTTTGTTCTGGTGGATCTAGGGGGGCTGCCCTTTGGAGAGGCTGGAGCAGAGGATGCTTAGTAACAAAGTGTCAGACCCCTGGGAATAGGTGGGGGCGAACAACAGCATGATGAGTAGTAGCGTTTTTATCTAGCAATTTTTGGTTCTAAAAATGTTCAAAGAATGTTACCTAGAAAGTTCTCGTAATGTTTCCAGCGGGAATTTTTCTTTAAGTTCCCAGAATGTTCTAGGATAACGTTCTCTAAAAACATTTTAAAAATGTTGTGTGATAACCTTCTTAAAATGTTAAGTGACAACATTGCTAGAACATTATGCCCTAATGTTCTTGAAAACGTTTTCAGCGGGAAGTTTTCTTCAAGTTCCCAGAATGTTCTAGGATAACGTTCTCTAAAAACATTTTTAAAATGTTGTGTGATAACCTTCTTAAAATGTTAAGTGACAACATTGCTAGAACATTATGCCCTAATGTTCTTGAAAACGTTTTCACCGGGAAGTTTTCTTCAAGTTCCCAGAATGTTCTAGGATAACGTTCTCTAAAAACATTTTTAAAATGTTGTGTGATAACCTTCTTAAAATGTTAAGTGACAACATTGCTAGAACATTATGCCCTAATGATGAGTAGAAGCGTTTTTACGCACATGATGCTCCTAACTTTGAAAATGCAAAATCCACTATAATAAAGACCTTGGTGTCATAAATCATACTTATCTAGGAAAAATGTTAATGAAACAATGTTTTCATTGCTGTTTATTATTTTGAATTTATATTCTCAATTGACTTTCACATGCATCTAATTATAATCAAAGCTGTAAAGAAAATACAGGTGATGAACAGGAATAGAAATGAAAGAAACAAACTAAGATTGTTTTTGCCAATAGCTATGAAATACATCTCTCAAAAATAATTAATAATTTAAATGTTGCCATTTAGCAGACGCTTTTAATCCAAAGGGATTTACAATTACGAATTACAGGGACATTCCCCCTGGAGTAACTGAGGGCTAAGTGCCTTACTCAAGGACACACTAGTAGTGGTGGTGTTTCAGGCGGGATTTGAACTCAAAACCTTCCGATCACAAGTCCAACTCACTATCCACTAGACCACCACTATGGCTCAAAAATGTCTGCAAATAGTGAATCACAAAACACGAACGGAATGTACACTGTTTTCACTGTCACTGTCGAAATACAGTATTATGTCTGAAAAATCCCAAATAATTCTGAAATAACACTTGCTACAATTGTGTGTGCATGGGTATGCCTGTCTACACAACACATGAAGCACAGAATGTGACAGTGTGTGTACCTCAAATGTACTTTTTGCAGTTGTTGCATACGTTCTGTACAGTGCAAGAAAATGTACAAATGTTTACAATGTTGCACTTCAAAGGGTAAGTGCGAGAGCAGTTCAAAGTAAGTGCGAGAGCAGACGGCTTCTTGGCGTGGGAAAGCCAGAGCAGAGGTGTGTGAGTGAGTGACTGATTAGATTTCACGCCTGACTGAGATGTTCAGTTCACCTCCGTGGTCGGGCACAGGTAGACGGGTTTAGTTGAAGAGAAGACAGCACAAGGGAACGGGACACTTTGGATTAAACGGTAAGGTTACAATAATTGTTTTTAATTGATTAACGTTACTTTGTATGGATAAATGTACTTTCTTGACCACAAACTAACCGTTAATGCGAATAACGTTGGCTGGTGATGAGTGAAGCAAATCTACCAGCCCAAAAGTTTGGGAGCTAGCTAGCAAGCTATAGTAATCTAGCTAGCACAATCGTGGACGCACATGGCTCAGTGCTTCGCTGCACTCGCGCCTCCATGTGTGTTATCATATCTTGTGTCATATGCATGCAAAATTCGACAAAATCTTGCATGCTTGCACTATTGCACGCATTTCCGGCATGTAATGTCGTGTTAGATTGAGTTGGAAGCATAGACTGTAAATGGCATGAAGTCACTGATTGAAAAAATGATTTGAGTCAGACAGCTATCTGATATTTTGTATTTTTTCGTTATTTATTGTGAGTGCAGACTAATGCTGGCCTTACACTAAACGACTTCTCACCCGATGTCATTGTTGCAGACACATTTCCAGTGTAAGAATAAAATAATGAGAGTTTTCGCGCTCCCGTCATCTCAATTGTTTGGTGTAAGGTGGCAGTCCGAATCAGTCTTTTTCGTAGATAATACTCTGCATCTTCTTATGACAGCTATAAAATGCATTTTCAGGGATGTGTTGTCATATAGTTTTGCCCATTATTGTGGTCAACTGTTTGGGTAACAGTACTGGTATTTCACTTCACATGAATGTTGTACTCATACTGACATTTTTTGTGTTCTCTCTTTACAGTGTAAACAGCATGGATACAGACCTGGTAGAAGCTTTTTTATAACCTTTTTCCTTTCTTTTTTCCCTTTTTTTCTGGGGTGTGTTCAGGGTTTAGGATGTCAGATAGAACATACTCAGCCCGCTGGAAAAGGGCTAAAAGATTAGAAGAAAAATGTGCATGCGACCAAATGGCTACATCAGAGTTTTTACCACTGCTTTATCAACACCAGGAACATACAGGAGAGGGGGAACATACAGGAGAGGGGGAACATACAGGAGAGGGGGAACATACAGGAGAGGGGGAACATACAGGAGAGGGGGAACATACAGGAGAGGGGGAACATACAGGAGAGGGGGAACATACAGGAGAGGGGGCTGCTGTGGAACAGAATTGTGCAGATGAGAAAGATTTAGAAGATTTACTGTCTCAGAGCAGTAATGGCAGCAATACTGAAACTAACCCCCCCCTCAGACATTCCATTGCAGTGTGGGCAATCGAATATCAAGTGAAACACAATGCAGTTGATGGTTTGTTAAAGATTTTGAAAGTATATGGACACTCAGAGCTGCCAAACACAGCAAAAACACTGCTTGACACCTGCGAAAGTGTAGAGTTTGAGTTGAAATCAGGAATGCAGTATATCTACCTTGGCTGCAAAGACCAGCTCCTGAAACATTTGAAAATGTATCCGCAACAGGACATTTCTAGATTAGATTTCATTGACATCTCCCTCAATATCGATGGCTTGCCGCTTTTCAAAAGCAGCAAGGAGACACTGTGGCCAGTATTGTGCCAACTGAATTTATCTCCTCCCACAGTTTTCCCACTGGCTCTCTGTTTTGGTTTGTCAAAGCCAACTAACCTTGACTTTCTTGATGATGTTGTTGGTGACCTTCGCAGTATTATGGAAAATGGACTAGAGACAGACAGTGGTTTGATTAGGGTGAAGCTGCGGTGTGTTACATGTGATGCCCCAGCCAAGGCTCTGGTGAAGTCCATGAAGCTGTATTCAGGTTACTATGGATGTGACAAATGTACACAAAAAGGATTGTGGGATGGCCATCGGGTGATCTATCCTGAAATCACCAATCTAACATTGAGAACTGATAAATCATTCCGAGATCAGTCTCAGGAGGAGCATCACCCGCATTCAGTGGTGTCACCATTTTGCCAGCTCCCAATAAACATGGTTGAGCACTTCCCTGCAGATTATATGCACCAGTGTTGTCTTGGGGTCATGCGCAAACTGATCCTTTTGTGGCTGAGGGGACCACGGGCAGTCAGATTGTCATCTGGGCATGTTAAGCAGGTCAGTTTAAAGCTTCTGGAGCTCAGAACGTGCATTCCTAATGTGTTTGCAAGGAAACCAAGAGGCTTGGAAGACATTGACAGATGGAAGGCCACAGAACTGAGACAGTTTGCCCTCTATACAGGAAAAATTGTGCTTAAGGGCATTATTTCAAAGGAGCTCTATGAGCACTTCCTGTTTTTTAGTGTCGCATTGTCTATCCTTGTTTGTCCAACACTGGCAAAACAGTACAATCACAATGCAGAGGAGTTGTTGGTGTACTTCATTGCCCAGGGAAGGCAATTGTATGGGGATGAGTTCCTTGTCTACAATGTTCACAGTTTGGTACATCTGGCATCTGTTGCAAACCTTTATGGCAGTCTTGATGAGTGCAGTGCTTTCTCTTTTGAGAATTACTTGCATCAGCTGAAAAGATTAGTTCGTTCTGGACGAAATCCTCTTTCACAGATTGTGAGGCGGCTTGGGGAAGCAGACAAAGTGAGAAAGATCCATCATGAACCAAAAAAGTCTGTAGGAATTAAACAACCCAACAATGTATTCACTCTTAGTGACGTAGAGTGCTGTGAAGTTGTTGCAGTCTCTGGTGAGACAGAGCATGGGGAGAAGATGTTGCTCTGTCGTGTCTATGATCGACTTGAGCCATACTTCATACAGCCTTGTGACTCAAGGTTGATTGGTGTCTACACAGCCAAAGACAGTCACACTAGGATAAAAAGACTCTCTGAAAGGCATTTGGGCAGGCAGGCATTTATGACTGAGGCAGACAATGGTTTGAGGATTGTAGTTACCATACTCCATTCATTCTGAGTGCACAGACTTCATCTAACTGTAAATAGTAGTACATACAGTAGTTCTTTATGTATCATTCACCTATTTTTTTTCCTGAGCAATGGCCTTCTTATATTGATTGGCAATTGTAAGCCACACAGCCAAAGGTGTCCCTGAAACCACACTACCAGTTGCCCACCCCATTTTTTTTCTCTTTTTTTCTCTTTTACAATGTGTGGAAATAAATCAAACAGCACACGCATCCAAGCGGTAATGATATGAAAGTATATATGAATATAAATTGGGGGTGTGCACGGAGGGTAGAATGTGACAACATTTCCTTTTTCTTCCAGGACACACACCTGTTTGCTGTTGTGCTCTTCCTCGAAACAAACACAGTGGATATCGTGCCAACAAACTGGCTTGAGAAGACTAACAAGGTATTTCCTAATCCTAACTTATTTATGCAAGATATAATGTGAACTGCAGCCAGTAGCAGCTAGCGTACTGTACCTTCTTGTTATATTTTCTGCAGACTGTGTACAGCTACTGGCCAAAACCTGACAAGAATGTGACACCCAAAGTTAAGAGGAGAGAAATCCCGGACCAAGCACGTTGGAGCAAAAATAAAGTCAAGATTTTAAAAATCACAGGTTAGGTATTGTATTGTACTGTTTAATCTTCAGAACTAAGCCAACAAACACCTTTTTAAAAAAGCCCTCATGCTTCCACCTAAATTATAGCAGTGACTTTGAGGAGAGCAAACTTTGTTCACTCTCCTCAAACTCAAGTGATCTTAGTGGGGGAAAAAACTCAAAACGCAAGCTCCATTAGAATTCCAAGTGTTCTACTTGTTTTATTTTGTTCAAAACAAAAATGTGAAATTACTAGGAGTGGGATAAAAAAAACGTAAGTATCACAATTTTAAGCGGTGCAACCGCTTCTATACATGGCTTTCATGAGGTGTCCGTCCGTATGTCGGTCTCATAACTGTGTAAGCCCCCAAATTAAGTTATTTCAACTCGAAAACATGACATTATTGTGGCACGAGTAAAGCATTGAATATAAATATCAAAAGGGGGCATTCCTCTATAAATTGTTTTATTTCCCATCAGTTTTTTTCCAAATGATTGGCCTTTTAATCATTGAACAAAAGCTTATCACTTAGCCTAAAATGCTTCCATAAATTAATTTATTTTCTAAATTAAAAAATGTCCAGGACCTGGCTATATATCCGGTCATATAGTCCGTAAGTTTTTATTTTTTATTTTTTTTAATTCTACTCACCTCACTGCAATCCTTTGAGACCCAACAAAGACATTTTAAAGCTGCAATTTATGGTTTTATTTTACCAGTAAATTCCAATAGATTGCAGTAAGAGACTTGTTTACAAACGAAAGGCTAAAACGAATGGCCAGAGCCATAAGGCATGAGTTACTGACTCGGGTACTTCAAGTACTGTTCTATCAGCTACAGATGCTGCTTTTCCCTGACTGGTCCTTGATAGATCCTTGGCATGTTAAACAAAGATAACAGAAACTTAACTTAATGTACTTAACTCGACTTATCATAACTTGAACCAATTCAACTTCTTAATAAACATTATAGATGTCCTTAGTTTTTCTAAAGCAATGACCCTTATGGTGTAACAAAGTTCAGTTCACCCGGCTAGCAGCTGAATGGCTTTCGGCTGGGAGAGGCAATTAAAGATGACTTCCACTGTATTGCCTGAGGTATTCCACTACAGCTTCAAGCATTTCAGATACTGCTTCAGCTAATTCAACTACTGCCTCAAGAACTTAAGTCCAGCTTGCTTATGCTACATAAAGTACTGCTTAAAACACTTAAACTATCTGCTTTTCTAGATCTTTTTTTCTCTGTCTTTATCTTTAGAGGCCTGCCAGAAGAACCACCCCAAGACCCTGCAGAAGATATTGGAAACCTGCATATCAGATACGCTGAGATATGCTCCCCACAGAGGAACTCAGGTCAGTGCTAAGCATTTGTTCAAAAGCAAATGTGAAATAAAAAGCCATGTCACCCCCATTTTCCTTTGGGGGGGAAAAACAAACATGCAATGTGTGATAAGCTGTGAGCAGATACGTAATTACTAGTCATTGTAATGCAATTACTAGCATTCTACATGTCTATTTTACATGGATATTACTTGGTTATTTCCAGTAATTACTGCTTAATTAACAGCCTGTAATTTAAAGGGCTACCAAGAAGACTTCTGATGAATCAGAAACGATTCTGATTTTAAATACAATTTTTGTTATAATGCAGGTGGATAATACAGGTGGACCATCGATGACTGAGGACAGTGATGCAGGTGGACCATCTGTGACTGAGGACAGTGATGCAGGTGGACCATCTGTGACTGAGGACAGAGTTCAGAGTAGGGATGATGTTTAAGAATGTGTCCAGGTGCAGCAGCAGCACTTGAGGGGAGCAGAAGCCCCACACTGTTCGAGGACTGTCATGAGGATATGTACTGTCAGAGTGATGATAGGTTCTGTTTTCAGTATGTACAGTACATTATGTTTTGCTTTTTTTTTTAAATATGTTCTCAAATGAAGCTGTGGCTGTCTCACCTCTGTTGTTTATGTTAATAAACAATGATACATTATGTTGAAAGACTTGAATATTGATGTTATCAAACTTTTACATGTGTTAATACGTTTAGCTAAAAACATTTTAAGAATGTTTGGGCATAATGTTTTAACAGGGTTTTCAGTAAACATTTTAAGAAGGTTATTAGCAAATGTTTTTAGAATGGTTTTTAGAGCACGTTATCCTAAAACATTCTGGGAACATAAGGTGTAATGTTCTAGCAATATTGTCAACTCACATTTTAAGATGGTTATTACCGAACATTATCCTAAAACATTCTGGGAACTTCCCACTGAAAACGTTTTCAAGAACATTAGGGCATAATGTTCTAGCAATGTTGTCACTTAACATTTTAAGAAGGTTATCACACAACATTTTAAAAATGTTTTTAGAGAACATTATCCTAGAACATTCTGGGAACTTAAAGAAAACTTCCCGCTGAAAACGTTTTCAAGAACATTAGGGCATAATGTTCTAGCAATGTTGTCACTTAATGTTGTGAAGGCCCACAGTTTAGAGCCAGTTTTAGTTTCCCCGAAATCAGCCCTTTTGCCCTGTTATTTCCTTTCTTATTTTTCATACTATTTCTGTACGGTTTATGAAGGTGTATGTATTATTATTGTACTGTTTATGTATATGCTTGATGACGTAGTATATCCGGGGTGTGTCCGTGACCCGGATGTTAGGTTCGGTGGTGTATATATAAGAGACGGAAGTAGTCCGCGAGTCAGTGTGTGAGGAGAATCAGAACGAGAGAGACCAAACGATAGAGAGTAAAGAGAAGCCAATCTAAGATGGCGGATTCAGCAACCCGCACACCGTGCAGCAGCTGAAGACGCCAGGAAAGCGATTATTGAGTGTACCACTGTAGCCCGTTTAGTTGTGTTCCCGTTGGACCGCCTTGCCAGCAGCCGGCTGTTCAACGTTGGACCAAGCGAGACGCCAGCTGGACATAATCGTCGCCTCCACGAGCGGACTGCGACCGAACACTGACTCCAGCGGAGCTTCGACGCGGACCACCGGACCTGGGCCCTTCACCTCGTTGTGGACCACGAAGACGGCCCTTTCCCTCCGCGTTGCTACGTCACCCTCCCCCTTTCGTCTGCTACCTTCATCGACGCACATGCCATCCAACCAGGCCTCAACGCGCACCACAGCCCTGGACTATAAGCCTGTTCAGGCCAGAGACTATGAGTGAGTGATTGAGTGTGTGTGTGGCCGGCGGGGATGGAATGTATATCTGGGGATGTATACCTCAGTCATGTATAATAAATGTGTTGTTCATATGTGATACCGTTACCGTGTGTTAGTTGTTTGTATGCTAATGCTAAGTACAAGGCTAATGCTAATGCTAGTTCCAATGCTAAATGCTAATGCTAATTACAAGGCTAATGCTACTGCTAGTTCCAATGCTAAATGCTAATGCTAATTCCCATGCTAATGCTAACGATAGTAACTGCTAGTCTAACGGTTTGCTGGCGCCCCCTGCCTGTATCCTCCTACACTGCCTATTTAGCTCCATTAGTTAGATAACCAGCCCCTTCCTAAATTATACAGTCCTTTTCAGCTACTCCCTGGTTACAATTGGTCCTTCGAGCCGGATAGGTAGTGTAGTGATAGCATGGCTGAGCGCAGCCAACCAGACCAGACAGTTACCCCCCCTTCTCCGCCCCCTGAGCCAGAGCCACGGCCACAGAGAGTCCCGCGGTTGCCTCCGAGGTTACAGGAGTATGAGCTTGAGCTCGAAAGCTCACTGAGTGGTAGCGAGGAGCGCACTCCACGGGATACAGTGGTCGGAGAGGCCGAGGTGTCCGCCGGTGCGCGGGTGGCTAGCACTGAGACAGCCCTCAAAGAGCACCAGCCTGAGGATGAGATGGCAGAACCGCAGGGTTTTGCCGTGGAAACGGAAGAGCAGGAAGGAGAGGCCCGGTCCGACAGCGCCTGCGGGCGGAAGAGGGAGGGCCTCAGCCTTAACGATCTGCCTCCCAGTACGGCGCGCTCGAGACCAAGCTCCTGCCGCTCAGTGGCTTCCTCCCGGTCCAGGGTTTCCGTGGGCAGTTCTGCCTCTGGGGCGGATAGCCTGCACTCCAGAGGGAGTAGTGCCGCGCTGTCCGAATGTATGCGCCAACAGGCCGAGGCGACGTTAGAGCGAGAACGCCTCCAGTTCGAGCGTGAACGAGAGAGGGAACGCATCCATTTCGAGCGCGAGCGCCTCCAGATGGGGGCGGCGGAGAGACAGCGCCAGGAGGCGCTAGAACGTGAACGCCTCCAGATGGGGGCGGCGGAGAGACAGCGCCAGGAGGCGCTAGAACGTGAACGCTTCCAGATGGAGCGCGACCGCCTCCAGATGGAGGGGGCGGAACGCGCGGCGGAGAGGCAGATGGCGAGAGAGCAACTGCACGCGGAGAAGATGGAGGAAGTGATGCAGACCATGCGCGACGTGTGCATCAGCAGAGCTCCGTCGGCCCGTAGCTCCAGAGCATCATCCGCACGGCCCTCTCGAGTGCCATCTCCTGAACCCCCCGCCGATGGCTCCATGACCCCCGCCATGACTGTCCAACTACAGGCCCAGCTGACCACCTGGAAAGAAGAGGACCAGGGACCCGACCGCTACGCGGCCCAGAGGGAGCCAGCGTCGCTGCCCGGGAGGGGAGCCATTCCCCAAGAGCGTAGCACACCCCTAGGTCCTCCAGTGCACCAAAATGTATGCAGGCCGGACACCCAGACCGTCACTCCAGCCCCGATCATCCACTACAGGATGTTTCCCCAGGTGGAGGGACCCAAGTTCCCCTTCTTCAAGGACGAGGACAGGAGCCAGTATGTGGAGCTACGCATCTGCCTAGACACGCTCTTGGACGACTCCTGCTCAGAGTCCTACAAATATGCGATTCTCCTTCAGCATGTGAGGAACCCCAGAGCCCACAACATGGTTCTGGCCCATGCCTCCGCACCGACACCTTACACCAGAGCGCTCGCCGACTTGGATGCCCGCTACGGTCGTCCCTGGAACCACGCCCTTGCTGAACTGCAAGCCCTCGAACAGCAGGCCCCCATCAAGGATGACCGGGCGCTGGATGACTTCGCGCTCCGCGTGCACACCTTGGTTGGAATGCTGAAGACGCAGGGCCCAGCTGGCGCCAGCGAGATCAACAGCACCTCCAACGTAGAGCGGCTGCTCCGCAAGATCCCACGCTTCCGGCAGGAGAGGTTCCGGCGACAGCAGCGCGTTCGTAACCCCGGGAAGTTGGGTCTGAGCATGGCTGCCTTCGCGGAGTTCCTACTGGAGGAAGTGCATGACACCAACGTAGACGCCATGGGTTACGCTGAGCCGAAGAAGGAGAGGGAGAAGGGAGACCGCTGGGACGGGCCGAGCTCGAACAGAGGACGCCCAGTAGGAGTGCTGCACACGGAGGAGGAGCCTCGGAGAGAGAGGACCACCCGACCTGAGGGAAAGGATTCCTCTCAACCCCCTCAAAAGGGACGGAGAGGTCCACCGCCATGTCCGTACTGCCCCAGCGAGCACTGGTTCAATGAGTGCAGTGACTTCAACAACCTGAGTACCGAGGCCAAGCAGAGGTGGCTCGAGGAGCACAAGAGGTGCTGGAACTGTGGGCGCGACCATCTGGCGAAGAACTGCACCTTGAGGAGGAAGTGCAACCGCTGTGAGGAGGTCCACCTCCACATCCTACACGAGGTCTCCCTCGCCAGGTCCACGGAGGGCAACAGAAGCCCTAGGTCCGGTCGCGCACCGGAAGAGGAAACCCCTGTCTACTACCTAGACTCGCCACAGAGCAGCGGCTCCAAGGTTCTACTGAAGGTGGTGAAGGTCCGACTTCACCACAACAACGCTGTGTACGACACGTACGCCGTTCTAGACGACGGGTCGGAACGGACCATCCTTCTCCAGGGGGCAGTGCGCCAGTTGGGGCTCCAAGGGACTGCGGAGAAGCTGACTCTGCGCACGATACGTCGCGACCTTAAAGAGGTCACCGGGGCGAGAATCAACTTCTCTATCTCCCCGGCGGGGCGGCCGTCGGATAGACATCGGCTTCAGAATGTCTTCACCGCCGACCAGCTAGCGCTCTCCCGCTACGACTACCCCCTGGAGAGATTACGCGCAAGATATTCCCACCTACGGCGAGTAGACCTACATCCGATAGAAGGAGCGGAGCCAACCCTTCTCATCGGCTCGGACAACGCTGAACTGATCGTGTCGCTCCGTCCTCCGCTGAGAGGACCACGAGGCTGCCCGATGGCTGTTAAGACTGCGCTTGGGTGGGCCCTCCAAGGCGCTACCGAGGGGAGAGATAGAGACGGGAGAGCTACGTCATCCCTCCATGTCCGAACCGAAGAAGCAAACCAACCAACCGGACCGCCTGGAGTGGAATCTATTGCTGCCAGTGCACCTGGAACAGTTAGTACCACAAATGGTTCACCACAGGATGACCAACCAAAGAAGAAGCCTCTGTGGACAGAGCATAAGTCTCGGGATGGGAAGACCTACTTCTACAACACAGAGACTAAACAGTCCTCAGGGGAGAAACCAGACGACCTGAAATCTCCTGCTGAGCAAATGTTGTCTAAGTGCCCGTGGCAGGAGTACAAGTCTGACACGGGAAAGCCTTACTACTACAACTCCCAGACTAAGGAGTCCCGGTGGTGGCGCTACCGTGCCATGGCGGCAACAGCTGTTGCCGAGGAACACCTGCAGGTGGCCATGCACCCTCACGTGGCCGAGGTCAGCATTGACGCACCCGTCAACTCCGTCGAGTACACGTCAGCCATGGAAGTCTCAGCCAGTATTGTAGACGCCTCCAAGGAGGAAAGGCCGGAGTTGGCGAAGAAAACGTACAAGTGGAACCCAAAAGAGGAGGCCAAGCAGGCCTTCAAAGAGCTTCTGAAGGAGAATGGTGGTTCATCCAACGCGTCATGGGAGCAAACCATGAGAATGATCATCAACGACCCACGCTACAGCGCCCTGCCCAAGCTGCGTGAGAAGAAGCAAGCGTTTAAGGCCTACAAGGCTAAGAAGGAGAAGGAACAAGCCAAGCAGCTCAGGAAGAGGAACTGGGAGGCGCTGAAGAGCATTCTGGACCACATGGCCAACGTCACCTACCGCACCACCTGGTCCGAGGCCCAGCAGTACCTGCTGGACGACCCCACCTTCGCTGAGTACGAGGAGCTGCAGAACATGGACAAGGAAGACGCGCTGATCTGCTTCGAGGAGCACATCCGCGCCCTGGAGAAGGAGGAGAAGCAGAAGACTCTGCTGAGAGAGAGAGACAACTTGTCCGAAGGTGCCGTGGTACTGGTGATCGACCAGTCCCTTCCACGCGCCGCCTGGCAGACAGGCAGAGGGACCAAGGTCCTATCACCTCATACCTCACGCTGCTAGAGCAGCCTAGCCAGTGTGCCTTCTTTAGTTAACTGAAACCGAGGGTTTCATGGGGCGGCTGTTGTGAAGGCCCACAGTTTAGAGCCAGTTTTAGTTTCCCCGAAATCAGCCCTTTTGCCCTGTTATTTCCTTTCTTATTTTTCATACTATTTCTGTACGGTTTATGAAGGTGTATGTATTATTATTGTACTGTTTATGTATATGCTTGATGACGTAGTATATCCGGGGTGTGTCCGTGACCCGGATGTTAGGTTCGGTGGTGTATATATAAGAGACGGAAGTAGTCCGCGAGTCAGTGTGTGAGGAGAATCAGAACGAGAGAGACCAAACGATAGAGAGTAAAGAGAAGCCAATCTAAGATGGCGGATTCAGCAACCCGCACACCGTGCAGCAGCTGAAGACGCCAGGAAAGCGATTATTGAGTGTACCACTGTAGCCCGTTTAGTTGTGTTCCCGTTGGACCGCCTTGCCAGCAGCCGGCTGTTCAACGTTGGACCAAGCGAGACGCCAGCTGGACATAATCGTCGCCTCCACGAGCGGACTGCGACCGAACACTGACTCCAGCGGAGCTTCGACGCGGACCACCGGACCTGGGCCCTTCACCTCGTTGTGGACCACGAAGACGGCCCTTTCCCTCCGCGTTGCTACGTCACCCTCCCCCTTTCGTCTGCTACCTTCATCGACGCACATGCCATCCAACCAGGCCTCAACGCGCACCACAGCCCTGGACTATAAGCCTGTTCAGGCCAGAGACTATGAGTGAGTGATTGAGTGTGTGTGTGGCCGGCGGGGATGGAATGTATATCTGGGGATGTATACCTCAGTCATGTATAATAAATGTGTTGTTCATATGTGATACCGTTACCGTGTGTTAGTTGTTTGTATGCTAATGCTAAGTACAAGGCTAATGCTAATGCTAGTTCCAATGCTAAATGCTAATGCTAATTACAAGGCTAATGCTACTGCTAGTTCCAATGCTAAATGCTAATGCTAATTCCCATGCTAATGCTAACGATAGTAACTGCTAGTCTAACGGTTTGCTGGCGCCCCCTGCCTGTATCCTCCTACACTGCCTATTTAGCTCCATTAGTTAGATAACCAGCCCCTTCCTAAATTATACAGTCCTTTTCAGCTACTCCCTGGTTACACTTAACATTTTAAGAAGGTTATCACACAACATTTTAAAAATGTTTTTAGAGAATGTTATCCTAGAACATTCTGGGAACTTAAAGAAAACTTCCCGCTGAAAACGTTTTCAAGAACATTAGGGCATAATGTTCTAGCAATGTTGTCACTTAACATTTTAAGAAGGTTATCACACAACATTTTAAAAATGTTTTTAGAGAATGTTATCCTAGAACATTCTGAGAACTTAAAGAAAACTTCCCGCTGAAAACATTATGAGAATGTTCTAGGTAGTGTTGTTCCGATACCAATACTAGTATCGGCATGGCCACCGATACGCACAAAAATGCTGGTATCGGTATCGGCGAGTACTTTACAAAAACGTAAGTTTATTTATTTTTTTTAATTTAAAAAAAAAATTAAAATACTTAAGTTTTACAAAAACTTTACGAGTTTTACAAAGGTTTTGAGCAGTGCCAGACTAAGTGTTAGCAATAATTTTACATCGAGGTGAGTATGCGGCTCAAAAAACATGTTTTTTTGTTTTGTTTTTTCAAACGCCGTGGTATCGGATTGGTACTCGGTATCGGCAAGTACTGCACGGTCAGGTATCGGTATCGGTATCGGGATCAAAAAATGGTATCGGAACAACACTAGTTCTAGGTAACATTCTTTGAACATTTTTAGAACCAAAAATTGCTAGCTGGGGAAACACCTGTTGTAGGTTAAACATGGTAGTCAAGATTAATTTTTAGGCCTATCTATAATATATTTAAATAATATCACTAGTTCTCTGAAGTTTAAATTGAATTGTTTTTCATTTTATATTGTGAGTTTGTTTCGTCTCTTTGTCCCATCTCAATTATTTAACCATTCATTTGAGAGCAGGTATAGTGTAAACGTCATTAATGTTTCAAATATGCTGCTTTATTTTTGTATTTAATTAGTTAGATTGAATTGAGTTAGATTGATTCAATTTCTTAAATGCTCCTAGTTGAATTCCCATCCAATCATTCCAATACACAATAACAGTGTAACCATGCAATTTTGGCTGAAACTCTAACCATTGAATGCAATAAAAACTGCTATAGCTTTGCTCATTTTGTTTTAGTGTGTCAGTGAGAGAAACATTGAGCACTGGTATTGTTTCTATTTTAAACCGTCTTATCTGCAGTGATGGAATGGGGGTTCCTATCGTCCTTTGTGGTTGTAAGTCGTCGTCTCTCACGGCTTGGTATCTCTGCCCTCAGATAAGGTCATGTCACTGAGGAGTGCTGCCTGATGCTCTGACGCTGCTTTTGGTCCTCCGTTTATCCAGCCGGATAGACAGTCACATCGTTAAGTTGACTTGACTGAATTCTTGTTTATTATTATTCGTCTTTATAATTATTACTTCCTGTAGTCCTTTTCGTTGTTTATAGTATACTGTTTGTTTTTCGTTGTTTATAGTATACAGTTTTTTTGTTTTGTTTATTTTTTGAACCTTCCTCTTCTGTTGACGGTCAAATCTGACCGAATGACTTTGTTTGTAATCATAAATATTGTGTTTTTCATCCCATTGCCTCAAGACCTTATGTTATCCTCCACCCTAGGCCCCTGAGCATATACACTTGATTGCATTGAATTGCATTGCATTTTGGGGGATTTATTGAACCGTGTCACACCTATGATGTTTCCGGTCAGAATTGACCGCCATAGGAAATGAATGGGCAATAAAAAATAAAAATAAAAAATAAATCAATACATCCCATACAACAATGGAACGGGAAGAATCTCAGCTACAACACTAACTAAATAATTTCCATCTACAGTACACACAGCCTACATGGCAGGCATTTGTATAATATACAGTAATATACAGTAAACACTATCTTTGAACTTGCTGCAAAATTATAATATGAAAGGGGGACATTTTGGTGCACACCAGTACACAGAGGTGTCTGGGCTATCTCCTCATTCTCCTTATATGGCTGCCATAATGTGACCTGATTCTGTGTGTGTGTGTGTGTGTGTGTGTGTGTGTGTGTCTGGTGTGTGTGTGTGTGTGTGTGTGTGTGTGTGTGTGTGTGTCTGGTGTGTGTGTGTGTGTGTGTGTCTGATGTGTGTGTGGGTGGTGTGTGTGTGGGTGTGTGTGTGTGTGTGTGTGTGTGTGTATGTGTGTGTGTCTGTGTCTGATGTGTGTGTGGGTGTGTGTCTGGTGTGTGTCTGTTGTGTGTGTGTGTGTGTGTGTGTGTGGTGTGTGTGTGGTGTGTGTCTGGTGTGTGTGTGTGTGTGTGTGATGTGCTCTCCGCCTCTGGTCAGGATGATGAGGTGGTTCTACAGAGCACCTTCACGTCGCAGCAGGCTCACCTGAAGCTGTGTCTGGCTGCAGAGGGCTTTGGCAGTAGACTCTGCTGTCTGGAGTCCACCTCCGACTGCAAGGTAAGGATCCCTGTCTCACTGACCTGTCTCACTGACCTGTCTCACTGACCTGTCTGGTGACGGAAAGCTGAATGGAGCTCTCTGTGTTGCAGGGGAGGCTGGTGGATGGGGTCATTGTAGTGCACAGAATGGTATAAGCAATCTATGGTACCATTCCTTATTCCATTCCCTTGCCTTACAATGAGCCCATCCTCCGATTTCTAACTTAGCCAGCCTCCCGCTGTTGTCTTGACAGTTGCCAAACACCTTCTACCCTTTATTAATAATTAAACAATTAAACACATGACATAATGACATAATTCCCACACACCTTACATGTCATCCCCCCTCCCCACCCAACCTCCCCCTGACCCAGCAAGCCCCCCACCCCCGCTTTCCCCACATTCTACCCTCTATAACCAGAAACACATGTTCCAGTAAAAACAAACAATGATGAAAAAAAAGATAAATTGATTGATGATTTTGTCCCTGAATTCAATGAGCAGTGTTTTATAATTGTTGTGTAATTGTTTTTTTTTTCTTCTAGAATGTTCCCCCAGACTTGTCGGTGTGTGCCTTTGTCCTGGCCCAGTGTCTGTCTGTCAGAGCCCTGCAGGAGATGCTGGCCAAGAGAGTGGACCAGGCAGCAGGGGTGAGCTGACAGCTTGGGTGTCTTTCAAATAGTACTGTGCCAGGGGAGGCTAGTGGAGGCAGAATGAGGACATGCTTTTTGCAATGCATGGAATGGAATGAAGAATGGTACCAACTACATGACAATAAGCCCGTCCTCTGATTTCTGCCTCCACCAGCCTCCCCAGTACATACTCACTACATTATAGTCATGAATGTGAATTGACATTGCAACTGCTGTAATACTAGAGTCATTGTTGTGTTGTGTTGTTTTACAGACTGGACATGGGGGCGGCCATCGCACTCTCCTCTACGGCCACGCTGTGCTTCTACGACACTCCTACAGCGGGATGGTGAGCACTCTCAACCAATCACTGGCTCTCTCTAGAGAGCAAAGACTTGCTGCATCGATCCTATTGGGCACTTGGCCCATTGAGTGGTTTGTGAAGCCGTTGATACAACTTGTTATGTTATAAGAGTTATAAGAGTTGTTTGGTTAGTGTTACCTATGTTTTTCTCCTCCAGTATCTTTGCTGCTTGTCCACATCTTCAACTGATAAGCTGGCATTTGATGTAGGTCTGCAAGAGGATAAAACAGGTATGTACAATATATCACAGTTGGTAAAATGGACATCACAGGGAAATGCAAATTTGTTATTAGATCTAGATCTCTCTTCAGGAGGCCTGTGAATTGTTTGACTTCTCAATGTGTAATCAGGGGTAGGTCTACTCAAAACAAAAGGTTCATGTATTATAATGTATGTGTACAGTATCTTCTGGTAGATGTGTACATTGGAAGACAGGCTCATTGTAATGCATGGAATGGAATGGGGAATGATATCACACACCCGTTCTACGATTTCTCCCTCAACCAGCCTCCCCTGTTGTATGCCCTTGAGTAAGACAATGAAAGACGGTATGAGTGTTTGGTTCTAACATTGAATTCCCTATGTGTCCAGGTGAGGCTTGCTGGTGGACCATCCATCCCGCCTCCAAGCAGAGGTCAGAAGGTGAGAAGGTCCGCGTCGGGGATGACCTCATCCTGGTCAGCGTGTCATCTGAGAGATACCTGGTGAGTCAGGTGGCGAGGTGAGCATGGAATTCAGATTCAGATTCAGATTCAATCTAGTTGTCAGTGGCAGGGAGCTGGGCACTGGTGATGTACTGGGCAGTTTTCACCACCCGTTGCAGGGCCTTCCGGTCAGAGACAGAGCAGCTGCCATACGACACTGTTAAGCAGTTGGTCAGGATGCTCTCGATGGTGCACCGGTAGAAATTGACCAAAATCCTGGGAGACAGCTGGGCTTTTTTCAGTCTCCTCAGGAAATTAAGGCGCTATTGCGCCTTTTTGACCAGAATGGAGGAGTTGAGGGTCCAGGAGAGGTCCTCTGAGATGTGGACACCCAGGAATTTGAAGCTGGAAAAATGCTCCACCTCCATTCGATTGATGTAGATTGGGGTGTGATCACAGCGTTTGGTTTTCCTGTAATCCACAATGAGTTCCTTGGTCTTCTTAGTGTTGAGGGCTAGGTTGTTGGAGGCACACCACCCCGCCAGGTGCTGAACCTCCTCCCTGTAGGCCGACTCGTCATTTTCAGTTCCATTCCTGGCAGACTCCAAGTTTTACCCTTCAATGACAGGAGAAATGACGATATGCCAAATAGTTATGTACAGAATACATGTACCTCCATGTAGATACTTAGTTTTTGTTTGTAATATAGAGCCCACACAAAGAACACCCTTAGTATGAGTGGTTTATTCTGAAACTGCCATTGTGTGAAATCCCCATTTGCTTTGCCTCTTACTTCATCATCACTATCAAGGTATTGATTTTTGTATTGATCATGGCATTGATTATTGTATTGATTATATTTCCTCAGCACTTGTCCTATGGGAGTGTCCTAGACAATAAGAGTGACTGTGGGAATCTCGTCGTGGACGCAGCCTTCCAGCAGACCCTCTGGAGCGTCGCCCCCATCTGTTCAGGAAGTGGAGTGGCTCAAGGCAGGTTGTCTTATATAACCTAACATAGTGTAAGGCAGGGGTAGGCAACCTTTTTGATATTAAGTGCCATTTTAAAATGTTCTTGTTAGTCAGTGTGCCAACCACAATATCAACATTAATTATGACTCGACATCAAACCAAACCAAACAGACCAACTGATCTGCATGAACAACAATTTTCAGCAAAGAGCTATGTATGCAAAGCCATGTATGCTAAATAAACAGGCCTAACAGTCAACTAACTGAAACTTGAACAAAATGACCAACATAACATCTAAGACAACTAAACTTTGTGATGCGTAGCACAACTTTAAGCAAATTGGAGCGCTCAATTTCTACCAAAGTTGCAATGCTAACTGCGCTCCCTATGGTTATCATTTTAATAAGTAGGCCTAACTGGATGGTGATTATACAAGGGTCTTACTTGTATGAATTATACTTTATATTTATATAATTATGTGGTTGTTACTTACATTTTATTCTTTTATTCCAACCACAACAAACTTTTTTTTGGGTTGCAAAGAGCTATGTATGCAAAGCCATGTAAACAGTCCTAACAATCAATGTGATCCCTGGCCCTGTTTTCCTTTGCTCAACTCCATTATCTGGGGGTGGTACTTGGTCACTTTAACTAACATGGCATGTCATTCACATCTACGCTCTCATCAAGTGCGAGGCTAAACACTGTCGCATCTTTCAAACCAGCGGTCTGCTGCGCTTTCACGTTTTCTGCCATTTCTCCTATTCTTCGTTCCACACTTCTGGCTGACACTGGGATGTCTTTTATTCTTGATTTTATTGTGTCTTTGTTTGATAAGCCTTCAAACAAAACATCTGAGCTACAGAGGAAAGCCTCCTATTATTCTCCATCAGTGAATGGCTTTCCACGTTTCGCAATGCAATGAGCAATGCGAAAGCTTGCTTCAGTTGCGTGATTTTTAGCAGTGGCAAATGCTTTAAAGGTGCTGGCCTGCTTCCCATACCTTGACACAGCACGTCTTATTGATTCGGCCTTGTCTGTTTCATCCTTGAACGACTTCTGATGTTTGGTCTCTTAATGCCGTTTAACGCTTGAAGTTCGGCAAACAACATTCTCGTGACATAGGACACATACAGCACGGTCTTTCTGGGACACAAAACCCCACTCTTATTATATATTATTATTATTATATTGTTATGTGTGCTTGTAACACTTGTATCGAATCGAATTCAGAATTTTACTTTGAAAATTGGCGCAAGAAATACGGCTCTCGTGGAGTGGAAGAGAGACTAGGGCTGCATTCGTAAATTCGCCCTGAGAGCGCCGGAGCGTCCCTGAGACCGCCTCTAGACTCTAGTCCAATCAAATTACTTGGTCCCATTATGACGTTGAACCCAGTGTGCGCGAATTTACGAACGCGGCCAACATAAAATAAAATAAAAACATTCTCCCATTCTCGCACTTATTGCTTGCGTGCCACTGTTTAAGCTGTCGCGTGCCACTGCTGGCACGCGTGCCATAGGTTGCCGACCCCTGGTGTAAGGCGATCAACTTCTCCAGAATCGATTTAATTGAGTCGTCACTTACAAGCGAGTTCGTTTAATCTCAACGAGACGTCCTTGATATCACTTCTTAAGATGATATGATCCAATCAAATATTAGGCACCACTACTGAACTGTTCATTAAGATAATATTTATTCAAGCACATCAGCAAGCAATAATAGTTCATTTCCATGGAAAAGTGGTCTCATCTAGTTTCACCTCTGCAGGCCCGTCTCAGCTAGCCGTCAACAAGTTAACTGCAGGAGCTCCACCAAACCAGAGTCCCCTTTAGCCTTCGTACACAGTCTTTATACATTTGATTTAACATTTGGGGCTGGGTGGTGCCTCCCCCCCCCCCCCTATCTAGTAGTTTTCCAATTGTCCGTACAAAATCCGTTGCAGCTGCTCGTTAGCATGGCCTTCAACTTCTCTCTGTGTGGGTGCGCGAGAGTGTACTGTGTGTTATCAGCAGTGTGTCCTGCTAGCGTCTCGTTCCCATGGTGATATCGTACTTTGTATGAGCAGAGCATTGTGTCAGTGTCCTTATCAGAATGTCTTGTGAAAACACAACTTATTGAAGTTACACAGTAATATTAGGATTCAATTTACAAGTTAGAAGAATAGACTTATCATTAATCATTAGTTATGAAAGTACAGAAAAATAGAATATTATAACAGCAGGTGTAAAATGGTTGTTAGCACATAGGTAAAAATAAGTAATTTACAGGCAGTTTGAATCATATAAACATATACACACATAAAACGTTCTTTTAGTCAGGAGCTTGTATTTCTTCTTGTCGCTCAAAAACAGAACCTCTCTTTTGGCTTTGCGTGACCTTCCCATTGTTCTCAACTGACCGCATTCACATATTATTTAAATGAGCACATAGTACATGATTTATCACTTCTAGTTATTGTAATACAAATTCCCAACAAATCCCCCCTTTGGTCATTCAACAAAATTATGACCATTACAGAGAATTTGTAGCCAGAAATGGTGAGATGGGTCGTAGACCGCAAATGCCTTTATTTACACCATTCCTTCACAAACCTCCATAATTACAACATATCTTCAACTCCTGTATCATGATCCATGATCTCCTCACCCTCCAACAGTGACTGCTGCTGTTCAGCAATAAGCATTTGTAATTCTCTCTGTGTTCATCAACCTTGGTTAGGGCCGCAGTAATCAGTCGCTGGGTCAGGCCTCTAATGCAAGGGATAGCCAAACAGGATCAAACAGGATCAACAATGTGGCAGAGATGAGGAGGGCAGTGAGCATAGACATAGCCAGGTTTTTTCATTTAACAAAACAGTCACCAATAACAGTGCTAACTCAAGCGTTTGCATACACCTCTTGTAAACATCCTCATCACCATCTTCCAAATTTCTCATTATCAGCGCCCAAGTGTCTCGCACCGACCCATGAGTGGGACCATGTGCCTCAGCACCAATAACATTCATTAGACCTGCACGGGCCACTATTCTTCCGTCATGCGCTCTCCACAACCAGCTTTGCGTCACCCCCCTTGTTACCCACACTGACCTTTCTTGGGGGGAGGCGGCCCCCTGTATGTCATCTATAGTCTGTACAGAGCATTTAGGTTTGTCTAGCTGGATTGAGACCAGCTGATGTTCTCTGGGGACATATCAATGGACTGCGCTTACATACCGCCTTTATCCAAAAGCGCTTCAATGGCTTCTCATTCACCAACACACACATTCACACACCAATGGTGGCAAGCTGCCATACAAGGCGCCGGCCCTGGGAGCAATTCGGGGTTCAGTGTCTTGCCCAAGGACACTCTGACATGTGGCCTGCCGGAGCTCGAACCGCCGATCTGCCAACCTTGCGATCATTAGATGGCGGCTCTACCTCCTGCATCACAGCCACCCCCTCCTGATTTAGCGGCTGCATCTGCAGCATAATTTCCTTTTTCTTCGTCTGTGTCGGCTTTCGAGTGTCCCTTCAGCGGTGCCTCTAATCTAAAGGCAGATATCTATGGGGTGAGCCCCCACCTTTCCAAACATGTCTGCTACAGGTTTACTGAAATTGCCTGGCAGGCACGCATTCTAAGGAAGCAAAACAAATTGCAAGGCATTTTGGACAAGAAACTGTAAAGTGATGATTAGGCCCAATGGATCTCCTGAAACCTCCAAAGGGATTATGGTGAGAGAACAAATAATGACTGTGAAATACCTGAACAGACAAATGACTCAAATCTGAGTGGAAATACTTGAACAGACAATGACTGTCAAAATGGGAATGGACAAGGGTTATTAATTTCCACTAAACGATATAAATGATGATGAGTTTGGAGAAATGGGATCACTGGACTGTGTGAATTATAATCCAGCTGCACCTAAAAACTATGAAGAGTTGAACTTTGAAAACCTTTGATTTTACAGAGGACAAAATGTATGACATTAAGAACAACATCGACCACTTCTACAACAATAATAACATCGAACCACTTCTACAGCAATAATAACCGTCTGCAACTTTGAGTATTACACAGAGGAACAATTCAAAAGTGATATAATATTGGATGGTATTTTATCAACAATACACTTCAACAGTAGAAGTCTTTATAGAAACTTTAAGAAAACTAAGGACTATTTGAGACAGTTCATCAAGTTCAGCATCATTGCTGTATCGGAGACATGGCTCAGTAAAGAAAAAGAAGCCGATGTGGAACATGAGGACTATGAACTATTTACCTCCAACAGAACAAACAAGAAAGGAGTAGGAGTTGCCTTGTATGTAAATAATGACTGTGACTGTAAAATAGTAAAAAAAAAAAATGTCAATAACAATAGAAAACATTATGGATTGTGTCACTGTAGAAATAAAATAAGGAGAACTCTAAGACCATAATAATACACTTTGTATATAGAACTCCAGGATCCTGTCTTGACACATTCAAAGATATGATGGTTGATATGTATGATAAACTAAATGACAGAAAGACGGTCTTTGTATGAGGGGACTTAAATATAGATTTGTTGAACCCAAATGAACACAAAAAAAAATGTTACAGACATCATGGACACAATGTACAGTATATGTGTATTTCCTACAATCTTAAAACCGACTAGAATAACAATTAACAGTGCTCCTTTAATAGATAGAAATAGAAATAAACAGAGCTGCCTATCAAGACCCAACTAACAAATTATTCATAAACCCCTATGATCTCAAATTTAAAGAATTGGTGGACTTCAAAATGGCACAAGTAATTCTACAAAGTAAAAAATATATATAAGATGCTTCCAGACTTTATGAGATTGAGATTGAGAGATTGAGAGATTGAGAGATTGAGATTGAGATAACGTTTATTGCCACTATGCATTACACATATAGGAATTTGCTTCGTCACCACAGCAAGTGCGTTTATACTTTTTTCACATATCAAAAAACAGGACAACACAACAACAACACAGGACAGACAACAGTGCATTGAATAGTGCGGTATAAAGTAAAGTGCAGTGCAGAGTTTTTTACAGTGAGTCCAGTTCAGTCCTGGGCAGACTTGGGGGCGGGGGGGGGGGGGAAGCCAGAGTCATTTAACAGCCTGGCGGCTGAGGGGTAGAAGCTGAGCCTGTGGCGGGCCTTAAGTGCCTTAGGCAGCCGCAACCTTCTTCCAGAGGGAAGCAGGGTGAGGAGGCCGTGGCCGGGGTGGAAGGGGTCAGCCATGATCTTCCTTGCCCTCCTCAGAGCCCTGGTGTCATGCACGGAGTTGAGGGAGGGCAAGGGACAGCCGATCACCCTCTCTGCTGAACGTCGCACCCGCTGCAACTTGGCCTTGTCCTTGGTCGTTGCAGCAGGGAACCAGGTGATGATGGAGTGGGTGAGGATGGATTCTATGATGGCCGTGTAGAACTGGACCATCATGGACCTCGGCAGCCTGAGTTTCCTCAGCTGCCGGAGGAAGAACATCCTCTTCTGGGCCTTCTTTGTGAGGACCTCGGTGTTCTGCTCCCACTTTAGGTCCCGGGAGATGGTCATGCCTAGAAAGCGGCATGACTCCACGGAGGCCACCGGGGTACCTCCCAGCGTGATGGGAGGGGGCAGGGCTGCTTTCCTTCGGAAGTCCACCACCATCTCCACTGTTTTTAGAGCATTTAGCTCCAGATTGTTTAAACTGCACCATCTCTGCAGCCCCTCGATCTCACCCCTGTAGGCAGATTCGTCCCCCCCGGAGATGAGGCCCACCAGGGTGGTGTCGTCTGCAAACTTCAGGAGCTTGACCGAGGGGTGGCGGGAGACACAGCTGTTGGTGTAGAGGGAGAATAGTGCTGGAGACAGGACGCAGCCCTGCGGGGAGCCCGTGCTGGTGGTCCTGGAGCTGGAAATGCTCTTCCCCAGCTTCACCCGCTGAGACCTGTCAGTCAGGAAGTCCGTGATCCACCTGCAGGTGGAGACCGGCACCTGCAGCAGGGATAGCTGGTGCTCCAGGATGTGTGGGAGGATCGTGTTGAAGGCCGAGCTGAAGTCCACGAACAGGATCCTGGCGTAGTTGCCTGCAGTGTCTAGGTGTTCTAGTACGTAGTGCAGAGCCATGTTCACGGCGTCCTCCGTGGATCTATTGGCTCTGTACGCGAACTGCAGGGGGTCCAGCACAGGATCCGTGATGAGCTTCAGGTAGGCCAGGACAAGGCGCTCCAGGACCTTCATGACGACGGAGGTCAGAGCGACGGGTCTGTAGTCGTTGAGGCCTGTGACCTTGGCCTTCTTGGGGACGGGGATGATGGTTGATGCCTTGAAGCACGCTGGGACGTGACACAGCTCCAGCGAGGCGTTGAAGATGTTGGTGAACACCGGGGCCAGCTGGTCGGCGCAGTGCTTCAAGACAGAGGGAGAGACGGAATCCGGACCAGCTGCCTTCCGGGGATTCTGCCTCTTAAACAGTCTGTATACCTCTCGCACTGTGACAGAGAGAGGGGGTGGGGAAAGGGGGGTGGGGGTGGGCGGGGCGGGTGAGGAGGGGGGAGGGAGGGGGGGGGGAGGGGGGAGGGTGGGGGTAGCAGGAGGGACATTGGCCCCCCTGGGGGACGGGGGTGGTGGTTGTAGCCGGGGGGTGTGGAGGGAGAGGGCGGGGGTGGGCGGGAACCTCTCTTTCTCAAACCTACAATAGAACTCGTTCAGCTCGTTAGCGAGGGGGAGGTTGTCGGACATCAGCGGGGACCTGGGTTTGTAGTTGGTGATGGTCTTTAGGCCTTTCCAGACGGAGGCGGAATCCCCCTCAGAGAGCTGTTTCTGCAGCTTCTCCGAAAAGCGATGCTTCGCCTCCTTCACCGCTTTGGCGAACCTGTACTTGGCCTGCTTGACCCGGTCCACGTCCCCACTGCGCCTAGCCACCTCCTTCTCTGACCTCAGACGCCTGAGTTGGGATGAAAACCAGGGCTTGTCGTTGTTGAAGGACTTCCTGGAGCGGAGGGGGACACACACCTCCTCGCCAAGGCTGATAAATGATGTAACAGTGTCTGTGTATACATCCAGATTGTTACCAGCCTCTGGCCCCGCCCACTCCACCAAGTCCTGGTCACAGCCTGCACTCTCCAACCAGGCGCAGAGTCGCTCACATGCCTCACTGGACCACACCCTGAATCGCCGTACAACAGGTTTAGAGAGTTTTAACCTCTGCCTGTAGCGAGGGATCAGGTGTATGAGGATGTGGTCACTGTAGCCCAGTGCAGCACGGGGGACAGAATGGTAGGCTTGACGAGCTGTACAGTAGCAATGGTCCAGAGTGTTCACCCCCCTGGTGGGACACGTGACTTGCTGCCTGTATTTGGGGAGCGCCCGGCTAAGATTAGCCTGGTTAAAATCCCCCAAAACAACAACAAAACTGGCCGGGTAATTACGTTCCACACTCATCAATTGCTCTGCCAGTGTGTCTACTGCTGCGGTGACGTCCGCATCAGGTGGAATGTAGACACACGCGAGAATGAATGAGCTGAACTCACGGGGGGAATAAAAAGGACGGCAGAGGATGAATAGTGATTCTATAGCTGTGGAACAGTGTTTGTGGAGCACTGTCACCTCGGAACTCCAGCGCACGTTAACAAAGAACATTAACCCCCCACCCCTAGACTTGCTCACCGCCTCGAAGTCTCTGTCAGCCCGGAACGCGGAGAATCCCTCTAGCTCCACCGCCTCGTCGGGGACAGATGGAGATAGGTGCGTCTCCGTGAACGCGAAGACAGCCGAGGAGTGGAAGTCGCTGTTCCTTGCAACGAGACACCGGAGTTCATCCATTTTATTGTAGAGGGAGTTCACGTTGCTCAGGAATATGCCCGGGAGTGGTGGTCGCGTTCCTCTCCGCCGTAGGCGAACCAAACAGCCAGCTCTCCGACCTCGCTGCCTTCTGATCCACCTCACAGCTCTCGCGAAAAACGCGGTCCCCCTCACAAGCATATCCAGAATGTCCGTGGAACGGGTGAGTAGTTTGGGGAAGATGTCCGGTGGGGTTAAACCCCTCATGTGCTGTAGAACGTCGCTTGTGTACGACGTTAGACAGGACACAGAGACACAGAACAGACAGAACACAACAAGCTGTGTTTATCCAGAGACTGTTCCAAGTTAGACAGACTAATTACAAACTCAGAGGAATATGTATATTTATGAAAACAAAGATTAAAACAAATGCAAAACAAAGATGTATAACAGTTAAAGGAGCCTACCCATGGAACACCGCCGAAAAGGAAATGAAAATGTGCAGCACACCAAAAGGACTAAAAAAATCACAAAAAATAAGATGATTAACAAGTATAAAAACAGAGGCATAAACACAGCCCTTGTTTGGTATCCTTGAACCCCCCCCCCCCGCCAACATGCGCAAGTAAAGTCCTGTTCACAAATGTTTCCCTGTCTTGACCATGCACTCATGAACATATTGCAGAAGTGCGTAGTATTAAGGCGTCCCACGTCGCCCCCCTTTCCCGTCCTGTTAAGGCAGTCGTAGGCTTTTTCTAAGTGTAAAGGGTGATGTCCCTCATATATCATGGGGCCTTTAGTTCTATTCATACCGGGGCAGCATGTTCTCCCCCTCGTCCCATCTCTACTGGAGAATTTGAACAATTATCAGGCTTGTAGGGGGAGAAACAGTGTACTCTCTCTAGGTTGTTTCAAGCAGACTAAACATGTTACCTTAGAAATGGTGGATATTGTGTAGTTTGTACCAAACATTTTAATTTGATTTGATTTGCTCTCCAATTATCACGAACATTTTAACCACAAAAACACACAAATCTGCAACAACAAAAAACAACAAAAAGCAAACCCCAAAAAATAAATACAAATACAAATAAAATACAAATAAAATAAGATATAAATTGAAATAAAATATATCTTCCTTGACATGGAAGCAACAGTCGGCAATGGCCCTGTTCGAGAAAAGACAGAAAGAAACAAAACCCACCTGGTCCTGCCCCTTCCCCACAATATCATACCATTACGCAATAGATTATCTATCAATATCAATAATAATATGGCTATCCACTATAGCGAACCAGGAACCAAATATCCACAAAAATACCAGTTCACGCCATTCTCAAGCTCCTCCAACCTATATCCCTCCAAACCACTCAATAGTATTACTTGTTTTCATTGTTACATCAAGGCCATTCAAAATGGACACCCCACAAACTGAGATGCACCTGCCCCTGAGCGCTGCACGGACAACAGGCTGTTCTACATTCAATTTCCCTCCTAGACTATACAACCCCCATCCCTGCTCATGAACAAAACAATTTTTGTAAGTTGCCAGGGACCTTATTTTGTTGTTACTTTAAACATGAATCGTGCAGCTCTGAATTTAACCAATTCTCAACATTTCAGAGTTTGACTTTTATTTTATTTTATTAATAATTGGTATGACCTCTATACCCAGCATGAAGTACAATTCTTATAGCTCTTTTTTGCAATGTGCATATCTTTTCTAGGTTGGTTTGTATTTCCCCAAACTTCAACACAATATGACAGATAGGGTACAATGAGTATACAATATAGAGTGTATAGTGATTTCTGATTTAAGATGTATTTAATTTTACCCAGAACTCCCAAACTTTTCGCAATCTTTGTGCACAGATATTTTCACTTTGTTTCCAGCAGAGTTTGTGGTCTATTTAAGACACCCAAAAACTTGATTTCATATACTCTATTGATTTAGACATTTTCAATTTCCAGATGGAGTTCTGTATTTATATTGCAATTTCCAAATAGCATGAATTTGGTTTTATTCAGATTTAATGATAGCTTGTTTGTCTCAACCCAGCATTTTAATTTGTACAATTCCTTCTTTGCCACCTTTAAAAGCTGCTGCAGATCTTCCCCATAACATAACATATTTCTGTCATCTGCCAAGACAACCTATTCGACCCCTGTGGGACACCACAGGTAATATTTAAGCACCTTGATTTGTTCTGGCCTATTTGAACAAATTGCTGTCTATTACTAATATAGCTTTTAAGCCATTCAAGTGCGACCCCTCTGACACCATACCTGTCCATTTTTTTTTTTTTTTTTTAAGTAGAATCTCATGATCTATTGTGTCGAATGCTTTTTTAAGGTCAATGAATATGCCCAATGCATATTTCTTTCTCTCTGTACAAGTTGTTATTTGCTTCTACTAGCTCCATTAATGCCATGGCAGTAGATCTAGCTGTTCTAAAACCATACTGACTATCCATTAGTAGTTGATGTTTTTCAATGAAATTGGCCAGTCTTTCATCATATAGTTTCTCTAACCCTAACCCTAACTCTAACTGTTATAATAAGGATACCGGTCTGTAATTGGTGAAGAGGTGTTTATCTGTTGAAGTTTTGTTCATACATTTGTTTACCATATCAGTATATCAGTAAAATATTTTTATTTTTTCCTATAGTTTCCATCGATATTGAGTCAGTGATTCTCTCTCCACAGTCCTCCTCAGCAAATCTCTTTCCAGTGCCGTTTATTTCTTTAACTAGTTTTGGCCCCATATCAACAACATATATATACTTATATATACTGTATATATATATATGTTTTTTTTTTTTCTTAAATCCATCCACCACCTAATTTATAAGGCTAATTTTCCCGTCATTGTCTGTAAAATGTTCTACTTTGTTTTAGTGGGCAGTTTTTGTCATATAGAACTTTAAATGTTTCTAGGAATAACCCATACGCTTTGTCCACATCTGATTCTTCATATATACTCTTCTAATTCCATTTTAATAACTCATTTCTAAAAGCAGATATGGATTCCTCAGTTCTACTGTCTTGTATGTCATTTCCTTTAACTCCCTCTTCTTTCTATAATTACATTCATAAAATGAAAAGACAGGCAGGTGATCGCTAATATCATGGATTAATAGTCCACTTGTTGTGTTACTTTCCACATTATTTGAGGCTTAGTGCATGCTGACAGAGTCGCCAGGAATTTGAAAATGTTATACATGTGGTGGGTCTGCTTTGGTACAGTGTGACAAGAGAGGCCACCCTGTACCCGGTTTACCTTCGACTCTGACAGCGTGTGAGGTGGTCAATATACCTCCCACGGTCTTGTCCACCACGTCGCCTGGGTCTAAAATAGGAGTCTGTTTTGCCGTTGTCTGCTTTGTCCGCAGCATTCAGTTCCTGTGAAGAGAAAACTCGATTGAGATTAGTTAGAGTTTTGACATATATTCATTTTCATGGAGAGGGGGTTCAAGCCACCTCCCTCTGTCTCTGTATCATGTCGGCCAACTTTCTTTTAATAGATTGGTTATCCCTCTCAACCTAACCCTAACCCTGTGACTACTGGGGGTGGTAGACTGAACCAAATCGATGCTTAATCCCCATTGCTGTCTCAATTGCAGCCATATGGACTTTTATTTTATTTTTATGTGACCCATTATCAAAGTGTATCATTGTAGGGAAGCCAAACCGTGGTATGAAATCCTGTAAGAGGCACTTTAGTACAGACGCAGCATCCTCCCGTTTACACGGATATGCTTCAGGCCACCTTGAAAACCTATCAATCACCACCAACAAGTATCTTTTGCCTTGTACTCTATTGTCTAATCCCATGTCCGTGAAGTCAATACATATCTCTCGAAATGGGCAGGGAGGCACTGGATATGTGCCCATTGGGCATTTAAGTACTGTTTTTGGGTTGTGCTTATTGCACACATCACAGTCTGAGATGAAATTCTTAACCATCTCCAAACCATAAGGGGTCCACCAATCTCTCATTATCAGTATTCTGCATTGGGCTTCCCCGGTGACTTTCCTGCCGCCGGGAAGTGTTACTGTTAATCCGTCTGGTCCACAAGTTACCTCCGCGTTCAATTTACATAACAGGTCCCTCCCCATTACGTTTACGGGGCATTGGGGAGCGAACAGGTAGTTGTGTGACAATTTCTGGTGGCCTATTTTTGTTTCTAGGGGGATTGTTTATTTCTGTGTCTGTGCCTGTCCGGAGTAGCCTACTGTCGTCATGGCCAGATTTTCCGACAGAGGAGGAACTCTACCCTTGTGGTTTGTCATGGTGGACGCTGCTGCTCCAGTATCTACCATGAACTGTTTTTTCTCTCCTCCCACCAGTATTTCAATCATTGGTTCTTCGTTCGGGTGGAAGTGGTAGGTTCCTCTTTCGCCTCCCGGGCATCCCTATAGGCTTTGACCATAAGGAGCCCCTCCTTGTGGTTGATTCATCATGGGGGCCATCATGGTTGGTGCCGGTTGGCCTGGCATCGGGCCCCCCCACTGTTGCTGTGTGGGGGGTCGAAACTGCTGGGGCTGCCATTGCTGCTGCTGCGTTGGTCCCCATGACTGCTGTTGGCCCCCTTGGTTAGGGCATTTCTTCTTCCAGTGTCCTGTTCCTCCACATGTGTGGCAGGCACCTGCTCCTGGTGTTCTTGGTCCTCCACGGCCTCTCCTGCGGCCTCCTCGCCCACGTCCTCTCCCTCCGCCTCTCTGTTGATATTCGGGGAAGGATTGGTACTGAGCCGGGGGCTGTGGTGCTGCAGAGGCCTGCGGCACCTCTCCAAGCTGGACCAATATCTTGCATTCTTTACATTCCTTCTTCCTTGTCGTAGCCACAACTACGGTCACCTGTATTTTCAACAACCTCTCACGCTGCACGGCCTGTTTCTCCTCGGTCTCGTCGGTTTTTCTTTCTTCTGAATTAATTAAGGTCTTATATTATATCTGTGTGTATCTATCTTGTCGGTCCTCTATGTATTATGTCTTATATAATATATACTATGTATACTATATACTATGTCTTATGTGTTCTGCATTATCTGCTCATCTAGATAGTCATTCTACTGAAGGTTCACTGTATCGTGTGGCTATGCTGCCACCCTTATCATCAATATTATTATTGCCAACCAATACTAAACAAACTGAACAACTAAACAAAACCACCCTCACCCAATATGTCAATATCAGAACACACCAAAAATACTACTATTATACAACCCGTGAGACATACATCACCGTGCATCAACAGAGACACTCCTAGTGAGCTTTTTTTTCCCTGCTGTCTGCGCTTCAATGGTGGGTCACACCCGCAGCACAACACTTCTTTAAACACCTTGAACGAGGCATAACATATTTTATAAAGTTTGCAAGTGATATTTGAGTGATACCAAGCCAGGGAGCACTCAGCCTAGACCAGTTGCTCCAGGGCGCTTTACTCAACTATCCCTTTTAATAGTAATAATTACAATAATAATAACAATTCTAACACTATTATTTACACACAATATTACGTAACATATTGCGTGAGTTTAGAATTATAAGGTTATATCTCCGCTTAGGGTAGTTCAGAGATATTGAGCGTCAACGTTTTTACATTCCATTATGTTTTGTGAGATGGAACCTTTGTATTTTATGAATTACCCACTCAAAATGTCAACATTTTAAAAATAACACCACACATTAATAAACCACTTAATGGATCAGATTATGCAAAAAACTCAATTTTGACTAAAACGATGAACCTTATAATCCTAACGTCACAATTGTTTTAGCGCCCGCTGTGAGAGGAGGCACGCTAATACTAGGACCTCTACCGGACTGCAGTCCTGCCGTAGACGCTACCCTACTCGCAATGACCTCACTTCTCACTTGGTTTGCAAGGTATTTCAACCTTCGGGACACCGTCCTTTCTTTAGACCTCGGCGGGTCTATCCTGGGGGCTGGTTACCTCTTAATATCCAGGACTGTCGTGTCTTTCCTTACCTTAGACCTCGGCGGGTCTATCCTGGGGACTGGTTACCCCTTTTTATTTCCAGGACTTAGCTACTGTCCCTTCTTTAGACCTCGGCGGGTCTATTACACGTTAATACAAGATGTGCTTAAATATCAGACAGTGGTGTTCAATAATGTATAGAATGTCAATTTAATTAATGATTATCCTTACTTTGTGATGGATCTTCAAAGACACAGATCAGAATGGGTTTGACGATTCAGGCCCAGCACTTCCAGCTAGAATACTATTGTCTACCTAAGCAGATTTCATTAAATGGCTCTGCTCACCTCTTTTGTGTTGGTACCGTGGAAGTGCTTAGTCCGAACCCAGCCTCGCCCACTCCTCCTTGCATCCCGTTGAAGATCACGTCGGGGTCACCAATTTTGTAAGGCGATCAACTTCTCCAGAATCGATTTAATTGAGTCGTCACTTACAAGCGAGTTCGTTTAATCTCAACGAGACGTCCTTGATATCACTTCTTAAGATGATATGATCCAATCAAATATTAGGCACCACTACTGAACTGTTCATTAAGATAATATTTATTCAAGCACATCAGCAAGCAATAATAGTTCATTTCCATGGAAAAGTGGTCTCATCTAGTTTCACCTCTGCAGGCCCGTCTCAGCTAGCCGTCAACAAGTTAACTGCAGGAGCTCCACCAAACCAGAGTCCCCTTTAGCCTTCGTACACAGTCTTTATACATTTGATTTAACATTTGGGGCTGGGTGGTGCCTCCCCCCCCCCCCCCTATCTAGTAGTTTTCCAATTGTCCGTACAAAATCCGTTGCAGCTGCTCGTTAGCATGGCCTTCAACTTCTCTCTGTGTGGGTGCGCGAGAGTGTACTGTGTGTTATCAGCAGTGTGTCCTGCTAGCGTCTCGTTCCCATGGTGATATCGTACTTTGTATGAGCAGAGCATTGTGTCAGTGTCCTTATCAGAATGTCTTGTGAAAACACAACTTATTGAAGTTACACAGTAATATTAGGATTCAATTTACAAGTTAGAAGAATAGACTTATCATTAATCATTAGTTATGAAAGTACAGAAAAATAGAATATTATAACAGCAGGTGTAAAATGGTTGTTAGCACATAGGTAAAAATAAGTAATTTACAGGCAGTTTGAATCATAAAACGTTATTTTAGTCAGGAGCTTGTATTTCTTCTTGTCGCTCAAAAACAGAACCTCTCTTTTGGCTTTGCGTGACCTTCCCATTGTTCTCAACTGACCGCATTCACATATTATTTAAATGAGCACATAGTACATGATTTATCACTTCTAGTTATTGTAATACAAATTCCCAACAATAGCCATAGCAATGACTCAAACCTGGCCTTAGTGGGAGTGAATTCACTGAGTAAAGGTATTTGGTATTATTGGATTTCAGAGAATCACATGACTACGTGGTGTAGCTCCAACAGAAACGTGTGGTGTGCAAGCACTGAGTGAGGAAGTGCTGTGGGTGCTGATTGATGCAAAGTAAAGCCAATGGCTATGTGCCGTCAGTTTTTGACGGTCTTTCTATTGGCTTAATGAAGGCCAAGTTTGACACGTTGGTCCACCAGACCTTTCGAGCATTTTGGTGGAAGTGTCTGGGAACGAGACTACCTCTCATGTGTTTCTTCGTGGGGAAATAAACTATTGATCATTGCTAAATTGCTGAATCATCATGCAGCCATTTTGGGTGGCATGGAACTAGTTTGACCAGGTTTTATGGATTTTAATTGTTGTTGTAACACTGTTGCATTGGTGGAATTGTATGTGTATTTCTTTGTAGTTTCACTCATATATTTACCATTATATGTGTGTTATGAATTCCATATATAACTTAGAACTTAGCATCTGTGTGGCTACGTTCTCCACAGAATCATCATTTTTGATTGGTGACCACAAGGTGGCGCTTGATTATCAAAACCCACCATTTATTCATTTGAAAATGAAAACAAATACAGCTAAACACTGAGGAAAATAATAACACTTTTAACAACAATGTAATTGGCGATCAAAGATAGATTACTAAATATCAGTTTAATTTGCTCTGAAATGTTTACTGGTGGAGCCAAGTCGACAAGATGGTGCAGCTCTCCTCTTGAACATGTGTGCTGCCTCTCTGTAGTTCTGTGGTAACCTCCTGATCTAACCACAGGGTACCTGAAGGGCGGGGACACATTGCGGCTGCTACATGGTCACACAGACGAGTGTCTGACCGTCCCATCGACAGAGCAGGGGGAGGAGCTACGGAGGTCAGTGACTAATGAGACACAGCTTTAATGACCGTAGAAATGTGTGTGAGTGTGAAAAATAACATCAGATATTTGGGACTCATTCTTTCCATTCACATCTGCCTACCAATTTCTCTTTTTCTCTCTCTCTCTCTCTCTCTACTGTCCAGGGCGATGCACTATGAAGGTGGAGCAGTGTCCAGTCACGCCCGCTCACTCTGGAGGCTGGAGATTCTGCGTGTGGTGTACGTCTTTCACACATAAACAAGGGGCACATTCCTCATGACCTCATGACCTCATGACCTCATGACCTATGTGTCGGCCTACAGGTATATCAGTGGAGGTATAAATCGAGGACAGGCTCATTGGTCCAGTGCATGGAATGGAATGAGGAATGGTATCAACCACGTGTGCTGCAGAGCGAGTTACACGTGTTTGATACCATTTCTCATTCCATTCCATGAATTATAATGAGCCCTCGGATTTCTACCTCCACTAGCCTCCACTGAGGCCTAATATGACACTCACTTGCACTTGTGGTCCGGTGCAAGGATTTCAGTAAGGAGACAGAGACACAGAGGAGTGGCCTGGGGTGGTCCAGTGGTCTAGCACCGCGGTCTACAGTGCACACATATGCCCCATGTCGGCCTGGGTTCGAACCCAGCCCATGCCCTGCTGACATGCCCTCTTCTCCTTACTTTCCTGTCTGTCTTCACTATGTCTATCCAATAAAATGAAAAATATGAGTGGGACTGCCCCACTCAGAATAGAATAAGAGACACAGAGGAATCATACACTGCAATACAATTTCCCACAGGTGGAGTTGTAGCCACACACGGTGGGTGCAGCCATTCCGCCTCCGGCACGTAACTACAGGGAGGTACCTGAGTCTGAGTGAGGAGAGAGGTCTTCAGCTGGTGGACAGAGAGAGGGCTGACGTCAAATCCACCTCCTTCTGCTTCAGCCCCTCTAAGGTTAGCAAATCCACTGCTTCTGCTTCTGTCGTTTCACCCAAGGGAGACTAGTTGAGGTAGAAATCAGAAGACAGGATCTTTATGATGCAGGGAATGGATTAAGGAATGGTACTATTCATGATTCCATTCCATACATTACAATGAACCCGTTCTCCAATTCCTACCTAAGGCTTCTAATTGTTGTTGTCAATGTTCTCTCCTGTTTCTAGGAGACTTGACGGTCTCAGCCAGCAAGGGAACCTCCCCTCCTTCAACCTTCCGCTGGAGACAGTCGGCCTCAGTCTGCACGATCTGATTGGCTACTTCCAGCTTCCAGGGGAGGGGCTTGGCCACGAGGCCAAGCAGAACAGCGTGAAGGCACTGAAGAACAGACAGAACCTATTTCAGGAGGAGGTAATGGTAACACAGCTATCACAGCGTGTCTCAAGTGTAGACCAAGTACCTTGCAAAATACCAAAAATGTATCCACCAAAAATGTATGCACCAAAAATGTATGCATGTTTAATGTGAACACATTTTCAAATTGACAAAAAAAGAACAATACGTAAATGTAAAAACGTATTGTTCATTTTTAGCTCAAAATGAATTCGCTGTCACTTGTGAACTTAGTTACCATGATCTCTGTCTCTCTCTGTCTCTCTGTCTCTCTCTCTCTCTCTCTCTCTCTCTCTCTCTCTCTCTCTCTCTCTCTGTTCCTCTCTTCCCCCCCACTCTCTCCTAGGGTGTCATTAGCCTGGTCCTTGACTGCATCGACCGTTTACACTTGTACAACAGTGCCTCACATTTCGCTGAGGCTGCTGGGAAGGATGCAGGAGAGGAGTGGGAGACCATCCTCAACTCCTTCTATGAACTACTGGGTAGGCATTACAGTACATATGACACTTTTAAGGCTGCATATTCCAATTAAACACATAATAGCTGTATTGTGAATGGCATTTGGAACACACTTAATATCTTAAAATCGCGTGCACGCGCATAAAACGCGCACTGGCGCTCAAAACAAAGACGTAGTTTCACCAAAAACTAGAGGGTGGCAACAATTATAATTTCTTAAATAGCGGTTAAGTTGTTGTATATTACCTTATTGGTTATGGATCAAAGAATCAATTCTGAGTTTAAGACGATTTATTTAAAGTACAAAAGTATACAGATACCACAGCTGGATACTGCTCTGGTCTCCTCTGCTGGGCTGGGGTGGTTAAGAGCACCCCCCTTGGGGCCCACACCCTTATTTATACACAATATGCAAATACAGTCACAGATCATGGCCTATCACCTTCACTGTAGAGATGGTCAAGATGTGAAAAGGGGGCAGTCACCTGTGATGTCACTATGGCCTAAAATCATTCCAGGAAGTCATTCCTCAGCTGACCATAGAAGGACAGTCAGTGTCCTGAGCATATGATCGTCATACAACCCCCATCTTCAGTAGCACAGGCCCACACCATGTGTGTTTTAAGTACAAATATACTACATATTCCCCCCAAACTAAACGACCACATAAAACAAAACAAAAACACAAACCCCACATACTGCAGCTAAGAAAACAAAGAGAATTTAAAAAAAAAAATAATAATCTATGTGAATGAATTTATCTTTATCTGTAAGGGATGAGTAATGTAATCAATGAAATTCAGCTTCACTTGTGTGCCTTTTTTTTTTCTTCTTCTTCTCTGAAATGAGACACACAGAAGGGGAGAAGGGAGTGGCTTTACACCACGGTTCTTCCTTGTGAAAAACCACGGTCTTCACACAACTTTTGTTTTCCCAAACAAATTACTTTCACGACACAGCAATATCAAGATTATCTTTCAATGTAGTTAAACTATTAGTCATTAAAGCCGAGCAGGTGATTTTATATAGAAGGTGATCAAATACCAATATATCCTACAGCTGCAGCAGAACATGGGGAACGCGCATTACACACACACACTGTCATGGTTTCTTAGGTTTTCATTTTAGAGACATCTAGTGGACATTTTATGACATTACATTTGTTACTGCCTTTATTCAGTTTCGGTTTTGATTAGTCACATGACGAACATTAGTCACATGACGTGAGCACACTGTTCAGACGTGATAGCTCGTGCAACAGCTAGTTGAGAGAAAAAGCTCCGGAGAATCTCTTTGTTTACATTCTTGCCCTGGAAAAGGCTTTGCTTGTAAGTTGCCTTTTCTTTTCTTGTTTAACTACAATGTATAATGTATATGTTTATAAATACATAGCTTATATTATTTAAGTATTGTAGTGCCGGAGGAAAAAGGAAAGACGTAGGCAACGTAATGATAACTGTTTAATCAAAATAACAACTTGTACTCTCAGTACAGGACCAGAAAATAGATCACCAAAACTCTTGTCTCTAAACAGGAAGGTGCAACGTTAATAATCTTCCCCTCTGCCCCTAGTGCCAGAACTGGTTCCCTCCCACTACACAACCAACAGTAAGAGGAGAACATGAACCCATAATGTAGTCACTACACCAGCCCCCCCAGTGTTCACCTCAATATTGGAAATCCTCACGGCGAGGAGGGCGTATGGCCCGGCCCCTACGATCGTAGGTAAAGTCAGGAGGTGCGGGAGGAGGTGTGACATCGCCCACCACGTCCTCCTGCAGGGAAGGACGGGGGGCAGTGACGACCGGGGGCTCGCGAGCTGCGGGGGGTTGTCGGGGTCGGAGGGGGGAATGTCCAGGGCGCGGCAGGGGAGGTAGGACTGGAGGCCGGCCTCTGCGCGGTGGCAGGGCCAAGTCCAGGGGCAGTTCAAGGTCCAAGTGGGCCGGTTTGAGGCGATCAACGGACACACACTCAGGCCTACCCCCCATGTCAACCATGAAGTTCTTGGCTCCGGCCTCGATGACACGGAAAGGCCCGTCATAAGGAGGACGTAGTGGAGTCCTGTGGCCATCATGACGAATGAAAACGAACCTCGCTGAGTGCAGCTCCGGGGGCACCCTCGAAGTAGGGACACCATGCTGCGTAGTCGGGACCGGGACGAAGGTCCTGGCGCTGTCCAGCAGGGAGGCGCGCTGAGCGGCGGCGGACCAGGGCTCCGTTGACTTGGGAATGAAGTCACCGGGGACCCGCAGCGGCTGTCCAAACACCAGCTCAGCGGACGACGACTGGAGGTCCTCCTTAGGCGCTGTCCTGAGCCCCAGCATGACCCACGGCAGCTTGTCAAGCCAGTCGCTGTCCGTGAGGCTGGCTCGAAGGGCGGCCTTCATGGATCGATGGAAACGCTCACAGAGCCCGTTCGCCTGCGGGTGATAGGCGGTCGTGCGGTGGAGCTTGACCCCCAGATTCTCCGCCACCGCTGCCCACAGCTCTGAAGTAAACTGTGAGCCACGGTCAGAGGAGAGATCAGCAGGGGTGCCGTAGCGGGAGACCCACACCGCGATGAACGCCCGGGCCAGGTCGGGGGCTGTCGTTGAGGAGAGCGGAACTGCCTCCGGCCAGCGAGTCGTCCTGTCCACCATGGTAAAGAGATAGGTGTATCCGTGCGAGGGGGGCAGCGGCCCTACCAGGTCCACGTTTACATGATCGAACCTCCGCTCAGGCACAGAGAACTGCTCCAGGGGGGCCTTGACGTGTCGATGCACCTTGGCGCGCTGGCAGGCGATGCACGTGTCTACCCAGGCCCTCACATCCCTCTTGAGCCCATGCCAGATGAATTTCTCTGACACCAGCCGTGAGGACGGTTTCCTACCAGGGTGAGACAAGCCGTGTATCGCCTCGAAGGCGGGGCGCCTCCAGTTGGCGGGGACCACCGGTCGTGGCTGACCCATGGAGACGTCGCACAGGAGCGTGGCCCCTGCGTCACCGAAAACCACCTCTTCTAGGCGCAGTCCTGTGTCCGACAACTTGAGAGCCTGGACGGCGGGGTCGGCGGCCTGGTCTGCAGCCATGCGCGCGTAGTCCAAACCCAGTTGGACCGCACCAACCACCGCCCTGGAGAGACAATCCGCGACCTGGTTGGACTTCCCAGCAACGTGCTGGATGTCTGTGGTGAACTCGGATATGTAGGCGAGCTGGCGCTGTTGGCGGTCGGACCACGGCTCCGCCACCTTGGACATGGCGTGCGTGAGTGGCTTGTGGTCCACGTAGGCCGTAAACTCGCGGCCCTCAAGTAAAAAACGGAAGTGTCTGACAGCAAGCCACAGCCCGAGGAGCTCCCTGTCGAATGTGCTGTACCTTTGCTCTCTGGGAGACAGCTGGCGGCTGAAGAATGCAAGAGGCTGCCAGGCGTCCCCAACCCACTGTTCGTACACCGCTCCCACAGCAAAGTCAGAGGCGTCCGTGGTGAGAGCAGTGGGTGCCGAGGGCGAGGGGTGGGCCAACATGGCAGCGCGGGCCAGGGCCGCCTTGGTGTCCTGAAAGGCTTTGACACGCTCCGCCGTCCAGTCCACCGGCTGCTTCAGAGTCTTGCCCTTCTGGGCATCGTACAGAGGCCGCAGGATGTGAGCGATGTGGTGGAGGAAGCGATAGTAGAAGGTTACCATCCCGATGAACCCCTTGAGCTCGCTGATTGTGCCGGGGCGCGGGAAAGCAGCGACAGCTTCCACCTTCGAGGGGAGGGGGGTCACCCCCTCTGCGGAGACCCGGTGCCCGAGAAAGTCGATGGTGTTCCGTCCAAACTCACACTTCGCCGGATTGACAATCAGCCCATGTTGGCTGAGCCGTGTGAAAAGGGCCCGGAGGTGGGACAGGTGCTCCTCCTCCGTGGTGCTTGCGACGAGGATGTCATCCAAGTAGACGAAGAGGAATGGTAGGTCCCGGAGCACCGAGTGCATGAGGCGTTGGAAGGTCTGCGCCGCGTTCTTCAGGCCGAACGGCATCCGCAGAAACTCGAAGAGTCCAAATGGCGTGATTACGGCCGTCTTAGGGACGTCCTCGGGGTGCACCGGCACCTGATGGTACCCCCGTACCAGGTCCACTTTGGAGAAGAAGCGTTTGCCTGCCAGGTTCGCTGAAAAGTCCTGGACATGTGGGACCGGGTAGCGGTCAGGCTTGGACGCGTCGTTGAGGCGGCGGTAGTCCCCACATGGGCGCCACCCGCCGTCTGACTTAGGGACGATGTGCAGGGGAGACGCCCAGGGGCTGCTCGAGCGCCGAACGATGCCCACCTGCTCCATATGCGCAAACTCCGCCCTGGCGATGGCCAGCTTCTCCGGGTTGAGGCGCCTGGCCCTGGCGTGGAGGGGAGGCCCCTCGGTCTCGATGTGGTGCTCCACTCCGTGTTTCACCGTGGGCGCGGAGAAGGTGGGCTTGGTAAGGTCGGGGAATTCGGCGAGCAGCCGAAGGTACTGGTCACTTTCGGCGAGCGTATTGGACCACCCGCTGTAGACCGCCTCCCCCTGCGTACAGGCGAAGGAAGCGAAAGTCTGTGAGTTGACCAGGCGCCTGTTCCCCACGTCCACCAACAGGTTGTGGGCGCACAGAAAATCCGCACCAAGGAGGGGAAATGTGACAGCCGCTATGACAAAATCCCACGAAAAGCATTGCCCTCCGAAGCACACGTCCACCGCCCTAGTGCCATAAGAGCAGATAGGTGTGCCGTCCGCGCCTGCCAACTGCGGACCACGCTCCTCCTTCGCCACATCCGATCTCTCTGCCGGAATGATGCTCCACTGGGCACCTGTGTCACAAAGGAAACTGCGACCAGAGGCGGTGTCTTGTATGAAGAGCAGCCTGTTGGTGACGCCAGCGCTCAGGGCCACTACTGAGTGCCGGCCCCGCCGTTTCCCGTCGGTCCGAAGGTGCAGGGTGAGCGGCACCGTTTGGCCTTGGCGCCAAAAGTGGCGTGGTAGAAACAATGGCCCGCAGCGTTACCCTGCTGGCCAGAAGGTCTGGCGTCATCCTTCGCTCTCCTGCGACGGTCGGGTGGCGGGGCGGCCGCGGGAGCGAGCAGGTCGGGGGACCGTTGAGGCATGGCCAAGACGAACCGGTCCGCCTCCCTGGCCAGGGCGCGGGGCTCCATGATGGCGGTGTTGGCCAGCGCCATCCTAACTTGAGCTGGCAATGTGCGCATGAACAGCTCTGTGAAGAGGATCATGGGGTCTTCTGTACCGAGCAGGTTTAGCATCCTCTCCATGCGCGCAGAAGGCCTCTCGTCACCCAAGTCCGACATGGCAAATAGGCGCCGCACCCTCTCCGCAGTGGACAGTTCAAATGTCTCTAGAAGCAGGGCCTTGAGGCGCTCATATTTGTTCGTCGTCGGGGGAGCAGACAAAAAACCTACCACTCGAGCTGCGGTGGAGCTGCCCAACATTGCCACAGCATGGTTGTACCGGTCGTCGTCGTCATCGATGTCACTTTTGTTGAAATGTGCCTCTACAATAGCAAACCATGCAGCAGGCGTTGAGTCCCAGAACTCTGGTAGCTTGAGAGTGGGAGTGTGCGCACCACGCGTTACCCTGACAGGGGATGGTGATGGCTGCCGCTGGTTTGAACGTCTTCCTCGCCCGGACATTTTGCAGGATTGTAATGTTCGCTCGCTGGTTTTTGTACACAATTACGTTAACAAAAATCCACGTCGGGGGTCACCAGTGTAGTGCCGGAGGAAAAAGGAAAGACGTAGGCAACGTAATGATAACTGTTTAATCAAAATAACAACTTGTACTCTCAGTACAGGACCAGAAAATAGATCACCAAAACTCTTGTCTCTAAACAGGAAGGTGCAACGTTAATAATCTTCCCCTCTGCCCCTAGTGCCAGAACTGGTTCCCTCCCACTACACAACCAACAGTAAGAGGAGAACATGAACCCATAATGTAGTCACTACAGTATAACTATTTGTATTGCTATATTGATGTTATATGTTGGCTACATACTGTTGATGTTGAAAGTGTAACAGTATAGTTTTGAGCATTACAGTAATTGTACTCTTATGTTTATTTACAGTTTTACAAAATAACCAAACGACCACTCATGTTTCTGAGGGTTGAGTAAAGAACTAAACTTCACTCCAGCGTCTGAGGATTCATTTGTGTGTCAGTGTGTGTTCGCTATCTGTGGAAGTTGCGCCCTGGTTACGCGCAGTGGGAACAGAATAGTAAAAAAGCAACCACTCAGCGGGCGGATCGACTCAAGGAGAGAGATCTTCAGCGCAAGCACGGCTCCCCATCATCCTTGCTCACGCCAAGCACACAGCAATATTCATGATGGAAGAGTTGAGCAATGCTGAGACAAGGTCAGTGGCCTCTAGCACATCTAGGTCTTTTAAATCAACAGCCAGTAGGGCAGCTGTCAATGCACGTGTCAAAGTGGAAGTAGCACGCACACGTGCTGGCTATGCAAAAATGGAATCAGAGATTATGATCGAAAAAGCCCAAATGGAAGCAAAATTAAAGAACTTGCTGCATGAGAAAGAAGTGGCAGAAGCCATCGCTGAAGCTAATGTTCTTGAAGCAGCAGCGGAGGAAGAAAACAACGGTATCGAAGCTGTCATTCATGCCACTGTTGACCGCACACGCCAGTACGTAGAACAACAGTCACAGCTACCACTATCTGCCGAAGATGTTAAGGACTCTATAGCCAATCTGGAACCGATAGTCCATAGGCTGAGATCCTCCTCACCACCCAGACAGCGTCTGGCTGTTTCATACGAGAGACAGCACTCCTCCACCGTGAAGCATGAGCACAGCTCTCCATCACTGCGACCTAGTAGGCCAAAGACATCAGAGCAGCTCACACCCAGCAGGCCCAAGGGTTCACCATACAAACCAACAGGAAGCGGTGACACAACCGACATCAGTGATGTGGCTCGGTACCTAGCACGCAGAGACCTCGTAACCTCCGGTCTCACCAAGTTCGATGATCACCCAGAAAATTACTGGGCATGGAAGTCTTCCTTCAAGAACGCCATTGACGGACTACTACTCAGTGCTAATGAAGAGATGGACCTCATGATTAAGTGGTTAGGGAGTGAATCTGCAAAGCACGTGAAACGAATAAGAGCAGTACATGTAGGTCATTCATCTCAAGGTCTATGCAAAGCTTGGGAACGCTTAGAAGAGTGCTTCGGGTCTCCAGAGGTAATTGAAAAGTCCCTCTTCGACAGGCTGGAGAACTTCCCAAAGATCAGCAATAAAGATCCTGTGAAGCTGAGAGAGCTAAGTGACCTTCTCCAAGAGTTGGAAGCAGCCATGTTCGAAGGTTACCTGCCTGGTTTGAGCTATCTGGACACTTCACGCGGCATTTTGCCCATCGTAGACAAGTTGCCCTACAACATCCAAGAGAAATGGATATCACAGGGTTCCAGATACAAAGCTGAGCGACAGGTAGTTTTTCCCCCATTCACATTCTTCTGCGAGTTCATCACCAAAGAGGCACAAGCTCGCAATGACCCAAGCTTCAGGCTATCGATGAGTAACACAGCCCAGATGAAGTCAGAGCAGCCATTCAAGAGACAAAGTAAGAGCATGGTCTCTGCACATAAGACAGATGTCTCTCACGAGAAAGACACACGAGACGGTTCAGGCCGAACAGCAGTGGACATAAAAAAACTATGCCCTCTCCATAAGAAGCCACACCCCCTAACACGCTGCAGAGGTTTCAGAAGCAAGCCCCTCGAGGAGCGCAAGGCCTTCCTCAAAGACAACGGTGTCTGCTTCAGATGTTGTTCCACAACTACTCAACTAGCCAAGAACTGCACCACAGCCATCAAGTGCATGGAATGTGAGAGTAACAGCCACACCACGGCTCTTCATCCAGGACCTCCGCCTCCAGCCCCATCTGAGGATGGCGGGGAGGGAGAAGGAGGATCAGACCGATCTGCAGTCACCTCAAATTGCACAGAAGTCTGTGGAGAGGGTCAAAGCGGCAGATCCTGCTCGAAGATTTGCCTGGTGAATATATTCCCAGAAGCACACCCAGAGAGAGCAACCAGAGCATATGTTGTGCTGGATGACCAAAGCAACAGGTCGCTTGCAAGGTCTGAATTCTTTGATATGTTCCACATCAAGGGGTCAGATTCAGCATTCACACTTCGTACATGTGCAGGTACAACTCAGATGACAGGAAGGAGAGCCACAGGCTTTGTGGTGGAATCTGTGGATGGAGCTACAACAGTGACACTACCTACACTAATAGAGTGTAACAACATTCCCACCGAAAGAGCTGAGATACCTACGCCAGAAGCAGCGTTGCATCATTCCCACCTCAAGCCCATAGCATATGGTATACCACCTTTGGATTCTAAAGCACAGATCCTTCTCTTGCTAGGCCGAGACATCCTTAGAGTTCATAAAGTGCGGGAGCAACGGAACGGTCCACATGACGCCCCCTACGCACAACGACTCGACCTGGGATGGGTCATCATAGGAGAAGTCTGCCTAGAGGCAGCCCACAAGCCTTCAGACATCCAAAGCTACCTCACCAATGTGCTTGAGAACCAACGCCCTTCATTCTTCAGCCCATGTCCGAACAGGATCCAGGTGAAGGAGCAATATGTTCCGAAGCCAGCACATCAGATTGCCCCAGCGCAAGGCACCCACAGTATCCGGGAATGCAACTTAGGGAGCACCATCTTCAACACGTCCGAGGATGACAACAAGATTGGACTCTCTATTGAAGACAGACTGTTCTTAAAGGTCATGGACAAAGAAATGTATATGGATGACTGCAACAGCTGGGTGGCACCATTGCCATTTAGAACACCACGTCAGCAACTCCCTCACAGCCGAGGCCAGGCCCTCACACGACTTACCTCTCTTCAAAACACACTGGAGAAAAGGCCCGAGATGAAGAGGCACTTCATCGCGTTCATGCAGAACATCTTCGACCGTGATCATGCTGAGCTGGCTCCTACATTGGAGAACGGACAAGAATGTTGGTACTTACCTATCTTCGGGGTTTATCACCCTCAGAAGCCAGGCCAGATTCGAGTCGTCTTCGATTCCAGTGCAAAATGGAAAGGCGTGTCACTGAACGATGTTCTCCTTTCTGGTCCGGACTTAAATAACAGCCTCTTAGGAGTACTGGTGCGATTCAGACGAGAACCGATCGCTGTCACTGTGGACATAGAACAAATGTTTCACAGCTTCGTTGTGAAAGAAGACCACAGGAACTTTCTCCGCTTTCTGTGGTACGAGGACAACGATCCTAGGAACGACATATGTGAGTACCGCATGAAGGTTCACGTATTCGGGAACAGTCCCTCTCCTGCGGTGGCAATCTATGGTCTCAGACGTGCTGCAGCTCATGGTGAAGAAGAATTTGGGTCTGACGCCAAACAGTTCATCGAAAGAGAGTTCTACGTTGACGACGGACTCCTGTCAAGGCCCACAGCACGTGAAGCCATCGACCTACTGAAGCGGACACAGGAGATGCTTGCTGTGTCGAACCTGCGACTTCACAAAGTTGCTTCCAACAGCCAGGAGGTTATGGAAGCATTCTCTGCTGAGGACCGAGCAAAGGGACTCAAAGACCTAAACTTGGATGTCGATCCCACTCCTATTCAACGGAGCCTTGGAGTGAGTTGGGATCTGAAGAAAGATGTCTTCACGTTTCAAGTAGCAGAATCCACAAAGCCTTTCACACGTAGGGGTGTTCTAGCTACTGTCAACGGCCTCTTCGATCCACTTGGATTCGTTGCACCAGTTACGATACAGGGAAAGATCCTGTTACGAGAGCTCACAAACGAAGCCTCCGACTGGGACTCTCCTCTTCCTCCAGAAAGGGAAGATGAGTGGAACGCTTGGAGAAGCTCTCTTCAAGACCTCAGGCAGTTGGAGATCCCAAGAACCTATTCTGCTTCTACAATCTCAACAGCCATAAGAAAGGAGCTACACGTGTTCTCAGACGCTTCAGTGAAGGCTATTGCAGCAGTCGCCTATCTCCAAGTAATTGATGTTGAGCAAAAATGTCAAGTAGGATTTGTCCTTGGAAAAGCTAAGTTAACTCCACAGTCGGCTCACACTATCCCAAGATTGGAGTTGGGAGCTGCCGTGTTGGGTGTGGAAGTCGCTGAGCTAGTCACAAGCGAGCTAGATATAGCTCTGGATGCTGTCAAGTTCTATACAGATAGCCGAGTTGTCCTAGGATACATTAGCAACCAGACAAGAAGGTTCTATGTATATGTGAGCAACAGAGTGCAGCGTATACGGCGGTCTTCTGAACCAACCCAGTGGCACTACATCTCCACAAGCCATAACCCAGCTGACCTTGGCACACGTTCTGTGCCTGCAGCTATGCTAGGTGAGACAACCTGGCTTAGAGGACCAACGTTTCTGCTACAAGTAGAGGAACCATCATCACCTGAAGTCTTTGACCTCATCAACCCGGACTCAGACATAGAGGTGCGGGCACACATCACCAACCTGCCCAACGACAGAACACACCTTGGATCTCACAGATTCGAGCGTTTTTCCTCATGGAAGCGACTTGTGAGAGCAACAAGTTCACTCATCCACATCGTGGAATCCTGTAAGGCTACCAGCAAAGATCAGGATCAAACTTGCAGTTCATGGCATCACTGCAAGCAGCCTCGCACAGCTGAAGAACTGACAAAAGCTGAACTCATCATCATCAAATGCGTGCAAGGAGAGGCTTACAAGGACGAACTTGCGTGCATAGCAAGTGGAAAGGACATCTCAAGAAGTAGTCCTCTGAAGAAACTCAATCCCTATTGTGACGAAGAAGGCCTCCTGAGAATAGGGGGACGGCTCAGACATTCAGATCTCGCCTACAAGGAAAAACACCCTCTTGTTATTCCGGGACGGAAACACATCGCAAAGCTACTTGTGGAACACCATCACCAAAGGGTGATGCACCAAGGCCGAGTCTTTACCGAAGGCGCTGTCCGCACTGCAGGGTACTGGATCATGGGAGCAAGACGACTGATCAAAGGCATCCTTCACGACTGTGTAACCTGTAAGAAGCTCAGAGGCAGAGTGACGGAACAGATGATGGCCGACCTACCTGTTGATCGCCTGAGTACTGAACCCCCATTCACCTACGTGGGACTGGACGTCTTCGGCCCCTGGCATGTAAGCACAAGACGCACAAGAGGAGGACAGGCAAACAGTAAAAGATGGGCTGTTCTTTTCACATGTCTAAGTACGCGCGCTGTCCACATCGAATTGATTGAGTCAATGGACACATCATGCTTTATCAATGCGCTACGCAGGTTCTTTAGTCTAAGAGGACCTGCCAAACAGATTAGATCAGATTGTGGAACAAATTTCACAGGCGCATGCAGAGAGCTGAACATTCTGCCGACCGACCCCAACATGCCTAGCATTCGAAAGTACCTGGGAGAAGAGGGCTGCTCATGGGTCTTCAACCCACCTCACTCATCCCACATGGGAGGCTCCTGGGAAAGGATGATAGGGATATCAAGGCGCATACTTGACTCCATGCTGCTCAAGGCTTGCCCTTCTCGCCTGACTCATGAAGTTCTCTCCACCCTGATGGCAGAGGTTACAGCCATAATCAACGCCAGACCTCTCACCCCCATCTCAATGGATCCAGACTCTCCTTTTCTTCTAACACCAGCTATGCTTCTTACGCAGAAGATGTGCACTCCACTTCCTCCTCCGGGAAATTTCAGTGATACGGACCTCCACAGACAGCAGTGGAAACAGGTTCAGCACCTTGCAAATACTTTCTGGAGCCGATGGAGACATGAATACCTCACGACACTACAGAGTCGCAGCAAGTGGCAAGAGGAACGTCCGAACCTCAAAGTAGGGGATTTGGTCCTTCTCAAAGATGCTCAGGCTAAGCGCAACGACTGGCCCTTAGGACTAGTCAGCCAGACATTCCCTGACAAGGACGGTAAGATCAGAAGAATCGAAGTGAAGATCACCAAACATGGGACGGCTAGAACGTTCTTGAGACCAATATCTGAGACAGTGCTTCTCATGTCGCCAAAGGACTGAGTATCCCTGAGTTAGTTCATAGTGGTATTTCCTCCATACCAGACGGGGAGTGTCATGGTTTCTTAGGTTTTCATTTTAGAGACATCTAGTGGACATTTTATGACATTACATTTGTTACTGCCTTTATTCAGTTTCGGTTTTGATTAGTCACATGACGAACATTAGTCACATGACGTGAGCACACTGTTCAGACGTGATAGCTCGTGCAACAGCTAGTTGAGAGAAAAAGCTCCGGAGAATCTCTTTGTTTACATTCTTGCCCTGGAAAAGGCTTTGCTTGTAAGTTGCCTTTTCTTTTCTTGTTTAACTACAATGTATAATGTATATGTTTATAAATACATAGCTTATATTATTTAAGTATAACTATTTGTATTGCTATATTGATGTTATATGTTGGCTACATACTGTTGATGTTGAAAGTGTAACAGTATAGTTTTGAGCATTACAGTAATTGTACTCTTATGTTTATTTACAGTTTTACAAAATAACCAAACGACCACTCATGTTTCTGAGGGTTGAGTAAAGAACTAAACTTCACTCCAGCGTCTGAGGATTCATTTGTGTGTCAGTGTGTGTTCGCTATCTGTGGAAGTTGCGCCCTGGTTACGCGCAGTGGGAACAGAATACACACACAGAAAGATCAATACGAAGTAGGCCGACATGACAGTACACGCACAAAACCGGCTAACGTTACTCATTAACTGTTTACACAAGTAAAATCACAGTGTGACAGTCAGATGGAGCATTCGGTAAACAACAACAGCAAGGTAATGCTATCAGTTGAGTTAAAGAAAACCAACTCTTACCTTTGAGGACACCAACATGAGCCCTGCTTACCCGTACCTCCGCCGTTCTGTTCGTGGTGATTTTAGAGGCAATAGATTATTTTTGCCCTGCGCTTATTGCTATGAATAGTTCGAAGCTAGGTGCTTGCACGTTAGGTGCGAGAATGCTCGGTTAACCCATTAGCGGGAACATTATTTGTTTCACAAAATAGGCTGATTTAATTGACCATGAACATCAGAGACATACATTACGAATGTTCATTTAAAATACTCTATACTGAGCACTGGTATAAGAACATAAACCAGAGAACAGCAGTGTTATGTACGACAGTATGTCATTGCAGCACTTTGTTGCACTTTACGACGTCACGTTCTGTTCGTCCGTTAGAGCTTTACGACCTGTGTGTGTGTGTTGTCAGAATGAATGGCACTTGACAGTAAACGGAGCTCAGTTTGTATACCTGTGTGGATCTACATTTATTAGCATAACACAAACATAATAAGCAGTACGGTAAATGCAATAACCCACAGTCGTCGCTGATGATGTTGCATTTTCGATTAGGATACGGGATTAAAGGCACCGGCGTGTGTCCCGCTAAATTCGGACCAATCACAAAACTGTTTTGAAAGCGCGTCGCCTCGCGCTGCGTGCCTGTTTAGAGCGATTCAGTCTCGATTGCAGTGCGAACACAAACGACGAGGTTAATTGCAACATTGTAACATATTGTAACTAACTACGCCCTAAATCGTAACGAAATGTTGGTCTGGAAGCGGCCTAAATCTAGCTTCAATCTGCTTTTTTTCTGTTCTCTGGTCATAATAACTCGCTGCCTTTCTGCGCAGCCTGAATCAAAGTGGACTGTCTGAATCAATTAGTGGCGGAGGAAATTCATTCGTGGCGGCCCGCCACGAATAAATGCATATAGAGGAAACACTGAACCAGCTCTTTTCTCTTTTTTGTTTTACCCTTGGCTCTCTTGTTTTTAGTCTTTTTTCCAAGCACCAGGGGAGCCCCCCCTCCTAAATGTCGTTGTATGGTACCTGTACTGTATTAATGACAATAAAGACCATTCATTCATTCATTCATTCATTTCTCTCCAGCTGCTCTGATCAGGGGGAATCGTAGGAACTGCGCCCAGTTCTCAGGCTCTCTGGACTGGCTAGTGAGCAGGCTGGAGAGACTGGAGGCCTCCACTGGTAGGTTCATCATGTTGGGGTACAACTCTAGGAAGGTGTACCAAAATAAACGTATGTGTTGTAGCATATACAGTACTGACAAATATCAGCTGTTATACGTTCATCCCAACAGTCATTTGTTTATTAAAAAGTGCCAATAATCAATCAAGCATCTATACTGTACGTCTGGAGTGCAGAAAACGTAATTTCCTAAACCTCCGGTTTGGATAAGAATATGGGTACATTGGTTTACCTCCTGTTGTGTGTAGGGGTCCTAGAGGTACTACACTGTGTCCTTGTAGAGAGTCCAGAGGCTCTCAACTTCATCAAAGAAGGACACATTAAATCCATCATCTCTCTTCTGGATAAGCATGGATGTAATCACAAGGTATCCCCTCAACGTTATTTGATAGTTTGTGCGTGCATGTATGTGTGTGTATGCATACTGTACAGGTGTGTGTGTGTATGTCTGTGTTTGTGTGTGTGTGTGTGTTTGTGTGTGTCAGTGTATTCAATTAACCTTTAACCTGTGTACAGTTAACCTGTGTATGTTCTCTCCCAGGTGCTAGACGTCCTCTGTTCTCTGTGTGTGTGCCATGACATGGCGGTGCGCTCCAACCAAAACCTCATCTGTGACAACCTGCTCCCAGAACGGGACCTGCTCCTGCAGACACGCCTCGTGAACCAGGTCACCAGGTACACACATTATTATTTTGAATGAAGCAAACTTGACAGTGTTATTTTTGAGACAGTAAATGACCTTTAATTAAACAAATATGTGTGACGGCAGCTGGTGAAAGGGGAATACATCTTTTCTTATTTGTTATTGGAGAACCACTTGAAGTAGACGGGCTGTTTCTTGGCCTTGGCCCCGGTCCTCTCCTTCACCCTCATCTCCCTCCTTCTCTCTCTTTGTCTGGTCTGGCCATTCTTTTTCATCCTTTGTCTCACGACCTTGCCCAGCCTTACCTCCATGTCCATCCTAAGCCTCTCCTTCTCTGTTATCTCTTTTGCCATCTTAATCTATCTTCGTCCCCATCCTCCTCTTTTCTTCTTCTTTTTCAGATTGCATGCTCTCCATCAGCTTTCTGAGCTCATATGTCCTCCTGTCCACCTCTTTCTCAATCTTGTTCCCCCTTTTGATCTCTCTTCCCATCTCTGTCTGCTCATTCTCCCCCGTCGCTAGCCTCCCTTGTTCCTCGATCCATCTCCTCTCTTTCTCTAACTCCTTCCTGTCCTCGTCCAGTTGAATCTTCGTTTCGTGCATTTTTCTTTTTCGCACCATCAGTAGCCTACACTCTTCCTCTCCTCTTTTCTCTCTTCCTTTCATTCTGTCTTCCTGTTCCTTCACCTCCCTTTCTCGTTCTCTCACTCTTTCTTCCCGCTGCGCCAACTGTCTTCTCAACTCCTCCATCTTTCTCTGCCGCGAGATACTCTCATTCTCTTTCTCTAACCTCTCCAAGGTGGCCTCTATTAACAGCTTCAAGGCTGTCAGGCACTTCTTCCTGCTTGCACTCTCCACCTCTCTCCTTCTCTCCATGTTCTCTTCCTCCCTTCTCTTCCCCTCCTGGACTGTCCACTGCTGCCTGAACTCAATGTCTCGGGTGGTGAACTGACACTCTTGTTTGAGCCTCTTAGTCAGCCAGATCCTCTCTTCCAGCAGTTTCCTCTTGATCGTCTCATCCACATACTCCCGGCACTCCTCCTGCCTCTTGTTCGGCTCCCACATCGATCCTAAATTGACAAACATCATCATTATTCATCTATCTACACTAAATAGGTCTTAAAGCCCTAATTCAACACAATCTAATTGACATAAAGCAAGGATAAGCTTAAGAAAACAGCAACATAGGTTATACGATGAAGTTATTATACTATCAACATTCACTGTCTTTCTGCCTGATATTCTCTGTTTGTTATTGAATCTGCCTTGTCTCTCTCTAGCTTCTCAGACTATTACAGTACTACTGCAGATGTTTTGTATCTGCTGTAGAATTAGAATTCTAATACAATTCTAATGCTGTTGCCATTGTGACTCCAATCACTCCGTGATTGCCATAGCCACAACATTATGACAAAGATTCTGTTTTTTTAACCATGACAACATATCCCTACAAAATGTATTTTGTTATGAATCAGTCAATTACATTGTACAATTTATTTCTAATGTTAATTTGATAATTTATATTTTAAGCTTTAGGAATATTTCAGACAGAGATAAGGTTCACAACCTCAGAAATAGGCTTTTGTTTTCATTACTGGTTTCATCATTTCACAGTGTTAAAATATTATTTTTAGTAGTCACAATAATTACCAGTTATGTCTTGTTTATATTGATTACATATTATATTTCCCTATAGCTATCATGTCTTTATATCTTTCTCTCTCTAATTATATATGGTAATATATAATACTTACTGTATTGTTGCTTTGCTGCTCAATATTAACAGGCTGACCAAGATGCTTGTGAATGAATGAATGGACTTTATTGTCATTGCTACAGTACAGGTACCAAACAACGAAATTTAGGAGGGGTGGCTCCCCTGGTGTTAGGAAAGAAAAAAAAAAAAACACTTTTAGAAAAAAAAATCACAAGAAGGGAAGGAGCTGGTTTACATAAATAAAGGCTATGTACACTATCCACTGTACTATACTGTACAGACAGACGACTAGGGTTGTCATATTGCACAATAGTATTATTCCACATTTATTTAAAGTGTCGCAGTTTGCAGGCTTGAAATGTACATGTTTGTGCCTCAGCACTACACCTGATTTTTTTTTCTTTTTTTTTTCAGTCCAGCAGCTGCCATCAATCCGTCCAGACTGTCCAGGGCCCAGAACTTAGGTCTTTGCTGTGTTCAGGGCCTGGACGGCCCTGTGGTAGAAGCTGTTCTTCAGTCTGTTTGTCCTTGCGGCCAGGGTCCTGAACCGCCTTTTCGAGGGCAGCCTGGTAAAGTGTTCGTACCCAGGGTGGGTCGGGTCCCTGGAGATCTTGGAGGCCTTCCTGAGACAGCGTGTGTTGTACAGCTCTTCCAGAGAGGGGAGGGGGGCGCCGGTGATCTTCTGTGCTGTTCTCACGACTCTCTGTAGCGCATTTCTCTCCGCTGTTGTGCAGCTGGAGAACCAGTTGCAGATGCCGTAGGTGAGGATGCTCTCCACTGCGCCGCGGTAGAAGGTCACCAGTATCTCCTGCTTGCTGTGTTCCTTCCTGAGGACTCTCAGGGTGTATAGCCGCTGTTGTGCCCTCTTGATGGTGTCTTTTGTGTTGTCCTTCCAGGTCAGGTCATCCCGCATGTGCATACCCAGGAATCGGAGGGTCGAGACTCTCTCCACGCTCTCTCCGTCGATGAGCAGGGGCTGGATCTCGGACTTTTTCCTCCTGAAGTCTACGATGATTTCCTGGGTCTTTGACTTGTTCAGCAGCAGGTTGTTAACCTTGCACAGCTTGCTCAGTTGCTCTACCTCATCCCTGTACGCCGCCTCGTCCCCCCCCCCGAGATGCATCCCACCACGGTGGTGTCGTCTGCAAACTTGACGATGGAGTTGCTGGGGTGGACGGGGGTGAAGTCGTAGGTGTAGAGGTTGTAGAGGATGGGGCTTAGCACGCAGCCCTGGGGGGACCCAGTGCTGAGTCTGAGGGCTGTGGAGGTGTGGGGGCCCACCCGCACCCTCTGGGGGCGGTCGGTCAGGAGGTCCTTGATCCACGCACATATAGAGTGTGGTAGACCCAGGTCTAGTAGTTTGGTCACTAGCCTGTCTGGAAGGATGGTGTTGAAGGCGGAGCTGAAGTCCACGAAGAGCAGTCTCGCGTAGCTGTTTCCCCTCTCCAGGTGGGATAGAGTGGCGTGGAGAGTCGTCGCGATGGCGTCCTCTGTGGACCTGTGGGCTCTGTAGGCGAACTGGTATGGATCCAGGTTGGGCGGGAGGCGTGTGAGTATGTGGGCCCGGACTAGTTTCTCGAAGCACTTCATGATGATTGGTGTGAGTGCCACCGGGCGGTAGTCGTTTAGGCAGCTCACCGTGCTTTTCTTCGGGACTGGGATGATAGTTGAGGTTTTCAGGCAGGGTGGGATGGTGGCCTGGGACAGGGACTGGTTGAAGATGTTGGTGAAAACCCCGGCCAGCTGGTCGGCGCAGTCCCTCAGCACCCGTCCCAGGACGCCATCCGGCCCCGAGGCTTTCCTGGGGTCCACCGCCTTCAGTACGCGTCTCACTTCATGCTCTGTGAGGGTGAGGCTGCTGAGAGCTGGAGAGAGTGGTGTTTGTGTTGTGGTTACCTCCGTTCGCCCCTCGTCGAACCGGGCGTAGAAGGTGTTCAGCTTTCCCGCCAGCAGGGGGTCGTCCTCTGCGGCTGTGAGCCTGTTGGCTCTGAAGTTTGTCATCTGCTGAACCCCCTGCCACATCCGCCTGGAGTCGTTGCTCAGGAGGCATTCCTCAATCTTCTCTCTGTGGTCTGCCTTGGCCGCTTTGATTCCGCGCTTTAGGTTAGCCCTGGTGGTGCTGTACAGCGGTGTGCTCTTCCCTGCGAAGAAGGCGTTGTCCCTCTCGTTGATCAGTTTTTGGACCTTCCCAGTCATCCATGGCTTCGTGTTGGGGTAGACCCGGACCCGTTTGTCCACGGTGACTGAGTTGGTGCAGTTCACTATGTGGTTCAGAACCGACGACGTGTACTGTTCCAGGTCCTCATGCTCATATTCCTGCCATGGGGTGTCATTTAGGCAGATCTGCAGTGGAGCGGACCCTTCTGGCCAGGTTCTGACAGTCTTAGTGGTGATGGGAGCACTTTTCCCCATGGTAGTGTATGCAGGGATCAGGAGGATTGACACATGGTCAGACATGCCTAGATGAGCTAGCGGACTAGCCTTGTAAGCACGTTTGATGTTGGTGTATACCTTGTCCAGTGTTTTTTCTCCTCTTGTTGCACATTTCACATGCTGATAGAACTTGGGTAGTACTGCCTTCAGGTCTTTGGTTGTCTGTCTTCAAATGGTTTCTCTGCACACTGATTCTAATTCTAATTCCGATTCTATGGTTTAAAGCAAAACAACCTCTGAAACCTCTCAAAACAACCACTGACTGAGGTTGTTTTGCGTTAAACCATAGAATCTGAATTAGAATTAGAATCAGTGTGCAGAGAAACCATTTGATCTGATTTTATCTTTATTTATCTAGAACATTTCAACCATAAAAACACACACATTTGTAATAACAAAAAATAACAAAACTAAATAAAATACAAATACAAATAAAATAAAATACAAATAAAATAAGATATAAATTAAAATAAAATATATCTTCCGAGACATGGAAGTAAGTCAACAATGGTTTTGTTCGAGAAGGGACAGAAAGAAGCAAAGCTTATCTGCTCCTGCCCCTTCCTTACAATATCATAGTATTATGCAATAAATTATCTATCAATATCAAAAATAATATACCTATCCACTATAGCAAAAGATAACTAAATAATTACAAAAATACTAGTTCACGTTATTTTCAAGCTCCTCTAACTTATAATAATCAAAGAATTCCTGTTTATATTTGCTTTTAGACATTTTAATAGTATTACTTGTTTTTATTGTTACATACCATAACAATGATGTAACATACTCAGAGTGATAAGAGCGATACAGAGAGCGTAGTCTACTTTTGACTTCGCTTGTTCGAAGTTATACCCTATCGTAGTTTACCCTACCTCAGAAATAAAAAGGGATTCTTTAAGCAAATACAGTATTTTGTAGTTTTTTTCTGAGAAATAAATAAATGTCATAATTTCTCTGCAATCTCATTTTATTGAAAAAATCGTGAGAAAATCGTATTGTGAATCGTATAGAATCGTGAGTTGAGTTCTTAACAGAAATGTCTGATATATAGTTCAGTTTACATTGTGAGAAAATATTGAATCTTTTTTTAATTTGTTTTATTCATTTGAAATCACCCAGCCCAGTGGCATGCTGGCACATTGTCTACATGTCTACTGTAGCAACAGCCCACGTGACATTGTCAAAATGTCATTCTGATACAAATGTCCATCTCAGCTTCCTCTTGACGTCTAATTCAAGCACTTAAAACATGTAGCTGTTTTTCTTTAAAATGATTCCCACACGTTTATTGTAGAGGGCCTTAATTACCATTACTCCCTCTCCATCCTTCCTGAGTCCAAAACAAACAGCACCATTCCATCAATTCCCTCATTGGCAAAAACCCTGAAGGAAACCACAAGCCATTGAAACAACACAACAATCCAGTGTGTCAATGCCATCCCACTATGGTGGACTAGTTCACTTGCTATAGTAGGATTGACCAGGGTAAGAGGGTCAAATACTATTTCAATTCCCTTAGTGCCTTAGTTTCACTTGAAGTGAAGGTTCAGTTCATAAATTGACAAATCCTCATGGAGCCCATTAGGCAATGTATTTTCAGTTCATGAAACGGGAATTTCAATTGAATTACAATTCAAATTCATCCCAACCCTGCCAGGAAAAGGGTGTTTCCTTTGACACAATTCCCCTCTCTTCACTGTAGTGTTAGGCCCAACATCTTCCTGGCCGTTGGGGAGGACTCAGTACAGGAGGTGGTACTATGAGCTGGCTGTGGATCAGGTGGAGCCCTTCATCACAGCTGAACCCACACACCTGCGTGTGGGCTGGGCCGGCACTGAGGGCTACCACCCCTGCCCCGCTGGCGGAGAGGGCTGGGGGGGCACCGGGGTGGGAGATGACCTCTGCTCATACGGCTTTGATGGGCTGCATCTGTGGTCAGGTGAGGGGTGACCAGGTGGAGTGGGGGGGTGGGGGGGGAACTCTGCACTGACTGTTATGGACCATAACTCAACTTTTAAAGGCACATTCTGTAACTTTTGTTTTCAGTTAAAAGTGGTGCACATGCAGTTGTAGTAGTAGTTGTAAACTATTCGTTTATTTTTGCTTCTTATTTTTGCTTCAGGGGGTTCGCCCCCTGTTCCGAGGCTCTCCTCCCTGGAGTGATGCTGAGGGTGGAGCCCTGTCAGAGTTTCACTCGGGTCCAGAGGACTGGAACACAAGTGCTCTTGGGACCAACTGTAGCCCTCACCCCACCAACCTTCACCCCCATGCCAGTGGACATCAGCCAGGTACTGAACACTCAACCTAGCTCCCCCCCCCCCCCCCTGGAAAACCCAGCTCAGTAGCATACACCTGCTGGACGGTACACCCCCCCCCCCCTGGAAAACCCAGCTCAGTAGCATACACCTGCTGGACGGTACAGCCCCCCCCCCCCCCTGGAAAACCCAGCTCAGTAGCACCACCTGCTGGACGGTACAGCTCCCCCCCCCCCCTGGAAAACCCAGCTCAGTAGCATACACCTGCTGGACGGTACAGCTCCCCCCCCCCCCTGGAAAACCCAGCTCAGTAGCATACACCTGCTGGACGGTACACCCCCCCCCCCCCTGGAAAACCCAGCTCAGTAGCACCACCTGCTGGACGGTGCAGCTTGTTGCTACAGAAGCCATTGGGTTTCTAGAAAGAGGTTCTGTCCTTTGTAGATGCGGGTGTCTGTATAGTACATCTGGAATTCCTTTCCTGTTCATCTACAAGCTTCAGTAACATAGAGCAGCATGACCCCCATGTTCTCACAGCACAGTGGCCAGACAGATGCAGAGTGTGACCTCTGACCCCACTCTGTGGGTGGTTAGCTGGTGTTACCCACACAGCTGGAGCACATCCGCGAGAGACTGGCGGAGAACCTTCATCAGCTGAGGATGATGGAGGAGATTGATCTGGGCTGGACGCACGGCACGGTGAGTAGGACTGCCCACGCAGTCAATTTCTACAGCAGGGGAGGCCGGTGAAGGTTGAAATTGGAGGACGGGCTCATTGTAATGCATGGAACCTGCCTCCACTGTTGTCCAAAACAATGAGTGTCAGTTACAGCCGTGTTTATCGTTGTTCAGTGAATGTCAGTGACTGCGGTCACATAGTGTTAGTTCAGTAGCTTGTCTTGACAGTGGCCAGTGTTGTCATGCAGGTGAGAGATGAGAGTAAGAGGCAGGATCCCTGTCTGGTGGAGTTCTCCAAGCTGACGGAGCACGAGAGGAAACACAACCTCCAGATGTCCCAGGACACTCTACGGTGAGCCCCTCCCACTCTCATCACTGTCTTGTTCTCAGTGACCTTGTCATGTCATGTCCAAGGAGGGAGAGAGAGGACAAGGTAGCACGTGATGCTGCTGATTACATAATCACAAAGATATTTTGACTTACGGAACCAGTGGAGGCTGGTAGAGGTAGAAATCGGAGGACGGGCTCGTTGTAATATGTGGAATGGAACACACGCATGTTTGATACCATTCCTCATTCCATCCTATGCATTACAACGAGCCTGTCCTCCAATTTCTACCTCCACCAGTCTCCCCCGTATAGAACCCTTTGTATCATACTTTATAGATAGCTGTTTCTAGTGTACTTTATATGTCTCTCTCTCTGAAGGACAATCCTAGCCCTTGGCTTCCATATTGGCCTGGCAGACGACCATGCTGATGAGGGAGTGAGATACATGAGGCTCTCCACCAAGTATGTTGCTCCCCAGACATTCACAGCTTAGGAGGTGTTGATGGGTTCATTCAGCCTCCTCTTCACTGTCACAGTACTCCAGCCACAGCTACTCCAATCGTACATACAGACCAGGGGAGGCTGGTGGAGGTCGAAATCGGAGCTCACTGTAAAGCAGGAAACGGAATGAGGAATGGTAAACACACACGTTTGATACCATTTGTGCAGGGTTCAGTGTGACGTAACCCACGTCTATGGTGGGCGTGCCATGTGTTTGATACCGTTCCTCATTCCGTTCCATGCGTTACAATGAGCCCGTCCTCCGATTTCTACCTCCACCAGCCTCCTCTGGTCCGTATTGTAGGATTGCTTTGTGTCTTGTGTTTTGTGTGGTCTTCGAGGAGCAGTTGCTGGAAAAAGCAATCCTCCGATGTCTAGCTCCCCGAGCTTCTCCTGATACTGTAGTGACCCTGTAGATAATCCAGTGTGGTTTGGATCGGGCTCTCTCTATACGTCTACGACGAGAGACACACCATGACCTCCCCTCTCCTCCGCCATCCGTAGGTACGAACAGCCGAGCGGGTACAGGCCCGCCCCCGTAGATGTGGGTCACATCACACTGATCCCTACCCAGGAGGCTGTGGTGGACCTGCTGGCTGAGAACGACCACAACGTGTGGTCCAGGGGCAGGATCAGGCAGGGCTGGACCTACGGCTCACAGCAGGTACTGTCGGGGTAGAGCTCGCCCCAACCCCTACTCTGTTTCACTTCATGTCTATTTATCAGTGTGAACCAGGGAAGGTTGGTGGAGGCAGAAATCAGAGGACGGGCTCAAACACGTGGTATCAATGGAACCCGATTCCATTCCGTGCATTACAATGAGCCCAGACAATTCAGACAAGGAACCGTCGCTACTAAACAAGGGTAAGTGCAACATGGGGATGTGATGAACTAACTGAGACTAGGCCACCTGTTTGTTTCATGAGGTCCTCAGTTAACTATAATGAACTCAGGTTCTACTATCAATGAGGGGGTTATGGGAGTAAGGCACACAATGCAACAATAATTTATTGTACAGCTTATAATCACACCATCTTCAGCTCTATGAGCTCAGCAAATATTTATCATTAAAGGCAGAATTTCAAATGTTAGACGTAGTAATGTATATATACTGTAGTTCAATGCGTACTGTAGCAACAGACTGTGTTGCAACTCTCCCTAGAAGGCTTGTCCACGGAGGAGGAGAGTGGATCCTGGAGGGAGATGGCCACTAAACACCTAAAAGCTACAATACAGATATATTAATTGGAATGGCTACATCAATGTTATTTTTAAGAAATATTAATCTGACCCAAGAACTATGTTTAACTTTAATATTCCGTTTCCGGGTTACGACGAGTGTTTGTTTTTGCTGCTGCAGCTCGACAGCGCTAGAATCTTAAAAACTGCTATCTATACCAAACTCTATTGAGAAAGCATTTTTTGTAAATAAATAGCTTTCCTATCCTATATAACATCGGGACCTCGCTCCGCCGAATCCGACGCCGGGAGGCTGAGTCGGGATTACCAGCGTTATTAGTTAGCTACCGCGGCTAACCAGCTAGCCACCTTTACACTTTTTAAACGGGCTTTTTTCTATCGGGATACCTCCCCGAACTACTAACTACCCCCACTAGACCACCACTACCCCTACTAGACCACCACTACCCCTACTAGACCACCACTACCCCTACTAGACCACCACTACCCCCACTAGACCACCACTACCCCTACTAGACCACCACTACCCCTACTAGACCACCACTACCCCCACTAGACCACCACTACCCCTACTAGACCACCACTACCCCTACTAGACCACCACTACCCCCACTAGACCACCACTACCCCTACTAGACCACCACTACCCCTACTAGACCAACACTACCCCTACTAGACCACCACTACCCCTACTAGACCACCACTACCCCTCTACTAGACCACCACTACCCCTACTAGACCACCACTACCCCTACTAGACCACCACTACCCCTACTAGACCACCACTACCCCTCTACTAGACCACCACTACCCCCACTAGACCACCACTACCCCCACTAGACCACCACTACCTCTACTAGACCACCACTACCCCTACTAGACCACCACTACCCCTACTAGACCAACACTACCCCTACTAGACCACCACTACCCCTACTAGACCACCACTACCTCTACTAGACCACCACTACCCCTACTAGACCACCACTACCTCTACTAGACCACCACTACCCCTACTAGACCACCACTACCCCTCTACTAGACCACCACTACCCCTACTAGACCACCACTACCCCTACTAGACCACCACTACCCCTACTAGACCACCACTACCCCTCTACTAGACCACCACTACCCCCACTAGACCACCACTACCCCCACTAGACCACCACTACCTCTACTAGACCACCACTACCCCTACTAGACCACCACTACCCCTACTAGACCAACACTACCCCTACTAGACCACCACTACCCCTACTAGACCACCACTACCTCTACTAGACCACCACTACCCCTACTAGACCACCACTACCTCTACTAGACCAACACTACCCCTACTAGACCACCACTACCCCTACTAGACCAACACTACCCCTACTAGACCACCACTACCCCTACTAGACCACCACTACCTCTACTAGACCACCACTACCCCTACTAGACCACCACTACCCCTACTAGACCACCACTACCCCCACTAGACCAACACTACCCCTACTAGACCACCACTACCCCTACTAGACCAACACTACCCCTACTAGACCACCACTACCCCTACTAGACCACCACTACCCCCACTAGACCAACACTACCCCTACTAGACCACCACTACCCCTACTAGACCACCACTACCCCTACTAGAACCTTATATACTTTTATATCACATATCTCTGAAATACTGATTGATCATAATCAAATTGTTTTTCTCCCTCTCTGCAAATAACACCACTTTTCTCTTTCATGGCCTGTCGGCGCTGCCTGGAGCTTAGCTACCAGGTTGAGGAGATGAAGGGACGAATCTCGAATCTACACCAGATCAGACAAGGGGAGTCGTATCTTAGTTCACTTTATGACACATTACATAAAACAATAATTACAGACATAGAAAGCACACAAACCACAACATCAACATCAAAGCCTCCACCTGTAAGCCCAATCCCAGGTGTAACTCACACTGTCCCTACATCACCAGGGACTTGGACCACCGTCAGGAAGAGGAGTCGTACCAACGACTCCTCTGGCACCAACCCCCATGAGGCCCTCCTGCTGCGGAACAGCTTCGAGGCGCTGCAGAGCCACCAGTCCACACCGAAGCCGAAGAGAGCCAGGGCCTGCACCCCCACCCCCAGAGACCACACGCCTGGCCCCGCCCCCGCCCCTAGAGACCACACGCCTGGCCCCGCCCCCGCCCCTAGAGACCACACGCCTGGCCCCACCCCCGCCCCAGAGACCACACGCCTGGCCCCGCCCCCGCCCCAGAGACCACACGCCCTCCCTCTCTCTCTCCCCCTCTCCCACCCTGGGCCCCCTACAGGTCCATCACGCCGCCAGCAGAGGAGACTACAGTTCGTATCTCCTCCCCCCCCCCGCACCCGCTCTTCTCCCCCCCCCTCTGTGCTTGTAATAGGCTCGTCCATGGTCCGCCATGTTGCAGTCCCGAAGGCCATAACCCACTGCATCCCAGGTGCCAAGGTGAGGGACGTCGCCGCGGTAGTCCCGATGCTGGTGGAGGATGCTCCCCCCCAGGTCACCTCCGTCATCGTCCACGTGGGTGCCAACGACATCGGACGGGAGAGGTCGGAGGAGCTGAAGGACGACTTCCGAGCCCTCATCGCCACCGTCAAGGGCACAGGTAAGACCTGCATCATCTCGGGCCCCTTCCCGAGTCCCAGGTATGGCGACACCAAATACAGTAGAATTCGAAGTCTTCACCTTTGGCTACAGGGATACTGCTGTCATACGCAAATCCCATTTATAGACAATTTCACCACGTTCTTTAACCGTAATGAGCTGTTTGCGAGAGATAGGTTTCACCCAAACAGGTATGGTGCCCGCCTGCTGTCGATGTCCATGGACCTCGCTGTCCAGCCCTGGACCTGGCCGGTGCCCTGTCAACGCTGATGTGGGATGAGTCCGATCCATTCCTCTAACACCAAACATGCCATCCAGACTATTGTCTCCCATCGGACTCCCTCCACCACAAATAAGGCAATACATGGCGCAAATTTGGGAAATGTATTACCCATTTCATTAAGTATGCCCTCGAGTCAGTCCCAGTGTCAAAATGACATCTCCATGGCAATTTTGAATATCAGGTCCCTATCAAACAAAAAAACATTCATCATAAATGAGCTCATTTGTGATAGAAAACTCGACTGTATGCTACTCACAGAAACCTGGCTAGATACAAATGGAGCAGCAGCCCTTATTGAGGCATCTCCCCCCAACTACAGTTTTTTCCAATCAATCAGAAATGGAAAAAAGGGGGGAGGAACAGCTACCATAGCTTCAAATAACCTAAACTGCAGGAGCATATCCTTTGATATATTCTCCTCCTTTGAATATCATGCCACAGTTATGGCATGCCAACCACCTATTCTTACGATAACTGTATACAGGCCGCCGAAACCAGCCCCTACCTTCCTACCTGACTTCTCTGAGTTCCTATCCATTATCCATCCCAACTATGATAGGATTATTATCACTGGTGATTTTAACTTTCATGTTGATAATGAGGCTGACTTGAGGGCTAGGGAATTTATTGACCTCTTGGAATCTATGGATTTTGTCCAACATGTCAATGAACCCACTCACAATCATGGCCATACCCTTGATCTTGTGATTACAAAGGGTCTTGAGGTCTCAATATCAGGTATCAGCGACCTGGCCCTCTCTGACCATTTCTGTATTTTCTTTACCATTGTAACACGTAAAGCTGAAAGCAATGCTGAACGTGTTGTTAAAAAACGTTATCTTACCCCTGCAGTGGCTGAACATTTCAAAGCTTTAATGAACAGTATTCACACAACTCCCACGTTATGTGAAAACGACTTAGTAATTACCTTTAACAATAAAGTAAAAATGGCCCTAGACTCCCTGGCACCTACCAAACTAAAAAAGGTTGGAGCCAAGAGGAGAGCACCATGGCGAAACAGTGAAATAAATCTCCTAAAGAGAACATGTAGGAAAGCTGAGCGCAGATGGAGAAAGAGCAAATTACAGATTGATCAGAATATTTTTAAAGAACATCTATCTGCCTTTAACTTGGCAATGCGAAATGCTAGAAAAAATCACTTCTCAAAGATAATATCTACAAACAAGAATAACCCCAGGGTCTTGTTTTCGACAATTGATTGCCTTGTAAACCCTGCTCCTAGAACTCTAGACGGCGCAGCCTCTGTCACCAAATGCGAGGAATTTGCAGCCCACTTCAGGGATAAGATAACAAATATTAGAATGTGTATTACTCAGGAAAGACTAGGTTTGTGTAGCACCACAGATCCGCCACCACAGAACATGACTATGAGCATGTTCACCATGATTAGTACGGAAACATTAGGTAAAATTGTGTCACAGCTTAAACCATCTACGTGTCCTCTTGACCCTATTCCTACCACCTTTTTTAAGGACATTTTTGAATCTGTGTCTGATGACATACTAGGCATTGTAAATCACTCCCTACTTAAAGGGATATTTCCAGCGGCGCTTAAAACTGTCCTGGTTAGACCCACCCTGAAGAAAAGTAACCTAGATCCTTCTGATCCAAAAAACTGTAGACCAATATCCAATCTCACTTTTCTAAGCAAAATTTTAGAAAAGGCAGCGTATAGACAGCTTCATGAATTCTTAGTCCTAAATAATAGGTATGACCCACTTCAGTCAGGTTTCCGATCATACCACAGCACAGAAACCGCTTTGCTTAAGGTAACTAATGACCTTAGGATAAATGCAGACTCGAAAAAACTCTTGATTCTTGTACTCTTAGACTTAAGTGCAGCCTTTGATACGGTAGACCACTCCATACTTATTGAGAGACTTGAAAACTGGGTTGGCCTCTCAGGTCCGGTCTTAAACTGGTTCAGCACTTACCCAGCTAGCGGGGAATGTTCCCCTAACATTGGCTAACATTCCCTACAAGTTCTGCTAATGTTTTAAAGAAAACGTTTTCATCTAATGTTTAAAGAGCATTTTAAGGATGTTTACCATTTCAAATAATGTTCCTATAACGTTAAATGTTAACAAAGTAAGAACGTTTTAGGTGCAACATTCTGAGGATGTTTTGGGGACATTGTTTAGGTAACAGATTATAAAATGTTCTTTTATAAAATGTTCCCACAATGTTACACGATAACAAAGGAAGGACATTTTCAAAGCAACATTTGGATAATGTTTTCAGGATGTTATTGATGCCTCAGATCACAAAACGTTTTTTCTAGAATGTTCCTGTAATGTGATATGTAAACAAAGGAAGAACGTTTTACCTGCAACATTCCAAGGATGTTTTGGGGACATTGTTTAGGTAACAGATTCCCAGCTAGGAGGGAATGTTCCCACAACATTGGCTAACATTCCCTACAAGGTCTGCTAATGTTTTAAAGAAAACGTTTTCATCTAATGTTCAAAGAGCATTTTAAGGATGTTTACCATTTCAAATTATGTTCCTGTAACGTTAAATGTTAACAAAGTAAGAACGTTTTAGGTGCAACATTCTGAGGATGTTTTGGGGACATTGTTTAGGTAACAGATTATAGAATGTTCTTTAATAAAATGTTCCCACAATGTTACATGATAACAAAGAATGGACATTTTCAAAGCAACATTCGGATAATGTTTTCAGGATGTTATTGATGCCTCAGATCACAAAACGTTTTTTCTAGAATGTTCCTGTAATGTGATATGTAAACAAAGGAAGAACGTTTTACCTGCAACATTCCAAGGATGTTTTGGGGACATTGTTTAGGTAACAGATTATAGAATGTTCTTTTATAAAATGTTCCCACAATGTTACACGATAACAAAGGAAGAACATTCCCAGCTAGCAATTTTTTGTTCTAAAAATGTTCAAAGAATGTTACCTAGAACGTTCTCGTAATGTTTTCAGCGGGAAGTTTTCTTTAAGTTCCCAGAATGTTCTAGGATAATGTTCTCTAAAAACATTTTTAAAATGTTGTGTGATAATCTTCTTAAAATGTTAAGTGACAACATTGCTAGAACATTATGCCCTAATGTTCTTGAAAATGTTTTCAGCGGGAAGTTTTCTGTAAGTTCCCAGAATGTTCTAGGATAATGTTCTCTAAAAACATTTTTTAAATGTTGTGTGATAACCTTCTTAAAATGTTAAGTGACAACATTGCTAGAACATTATGCCCTAATGTTCTTGAAAATGTTTTCAGCGGGAAGTTTTCTTTAAGTTCCTAGAATGTTCTAGGATAATGTTCTCTAAAAACATTTTTTAAATGTTGTGTGATAACCTTCTTAAAATGTTAAGTGACAACATTGCTAGAACATTATGCCCTAATGTTCTTGAAAATGTTTTCAGCGGGAAGTTTTCTTTAAGTTCCCAGAATGTTTTAGGATAATGTTCTCAAAAACATTCTACAAATGTTTGGTAATAACCTTCTTAAAATGTGAGTTGACAATATTGCTAGAACATTACACCTTATGTTCTCAAAACATTTTCAGCTTAAGTTTTTTGTTTGTTCCCAGAATGTTTTAGGATAACGTGCTCTAAAAACCATTCTAAAAACGTTTGCTTATAACCTTCTTAAAATGTTTACTAAAAACCCTGTTAAAACATTATGCCCAAACATTCTTAAAATGTTTTTGGGATGTTATTAAAAATTCAAGTTTCAGACTTGCACCAATAACCGAGGAGGCTGAGGACGTGGCAGACCAATCAAACGACTCTGATTAGATTTCAGACCAATCAAACGACTCTGATTAGATTTCACGCCTGACTGAGATGTTCAGTTCACCTCCGTGGTCGGGCACAGGTAGACGGGTTTAGTTGAAGACAGCACAAGGGAACGGGACACTGTGGATTAAACGGTAAGGTTACAATAACTGTTGTAACTGAAGCTGTGGCTGCCTCTCCCTGTCTCACGTCTGTTGTTAATGTTAATAAATAATGATACATACATTATGTTGAAAGACTTGAATATTGATTTATCAAACTTTTACATGTGTTAATACGTTTAGCTAAAAACATTTTAAGAATGTTTGGGCATAATGTTTTAACAGGGTTTTCAGTAAACATTTTAAGAAGGTTATTGTTGTGGATCCCGCTTCGGCTCCACTCGTTTCCACCTCGGCACCGCTTGTTGAGACCAATCAGGCCCAATCTGAGACAGCTGCGCCGGCTCCAGCAGGTGTTTACAATTTTAGGAGGAGAGACCTGCATAAAAGGCCCCGCAACCTGCCGTCTGAGGCTTGATCAATCTGATCCCCTGTGGTTAGTCGTCTCGCTCCCTCGTTTGTCTCCATTGTGTTCTAGATCCGAAATTTACTTATTTATTTTTCCCAGTCGTTTTATTTACTTTGTTTGTTTGTTTTCTCTCCTCCACCAGTCCAGTCCTGCCTGCCTGCCTGCCTGCCTGCCCTGCCTACCCTCCTGCCTGCCTATCAACTACTCCTCCTGCCTAACGACTACTCCCCCTGCCTGCCTAACGACTACTCCTCCTGCCGAAGCCCCTGCCTGCCTAACGACTACTCCTCCTGCCTAAGCCCCTGCCTGAGATGCCGACTACCCCCTCCTGCCTAAAGTCCCTGCCTTCCTGCCGACTACCCCCTCCTGCCTAAGTACCCCTGCCTGCCTGCCGACTACTCCCCCCTGCCTGACCCCCGCTTGCCCTACGACCATTCTCTGCCTAGCCCCTTTTAATAAATATTATTATTATTACCCAAGTCTCTGTGTCTGTCTGTTCTGGGGTACTGCCACATTTGACCGCTTGATTCAGGCCGTAACAGTTATAAGCAAACGTTTTTAGAATGGTTTTTAGAGCACGTTATCCTAAAACATTCTGGGAACAAACAAAAAACTTAAGCTGAAAATGTTTTGAGAACATAAGGTGTAATGTTCTAGCAATATTGTCAACTCACATTTTAAGAAGGTTATTACCGAACATTATCCTAAAACATTCTGGGAACTTCCCACTGAAAACGTTTTCAAGAACATTAGGGCATAAGGTTCTCACTTAACATTTTAAGAAGGTTATCACAACATTTAAAAAATGTTTTTAGAGAACGTTATCCTAGAACATTCTGGGAACTTCCCACTGAACGTTTTCAAGAACATTAGGGCATAATGTTCTAGCAATGTTGTCACTTAACATTTTAAGGTCATCACAACATTTTAAAAATGTTTTTAGAGAATGTTATCCTAGAACATTCTGGGAACTTCCCACTGAAAACGTTTTCAAGAACATTAGGGCATAATGTTCTAGCAATGTTGTCACTTAACATTTTAAGAAGGTTATCACACAACATTTTAAAAATGTTTTTAGAGAATGTTATCCTAGAACATTCTGAGAACTCAAAGAAAACTTCCAGCTGAAAACATTATGAGAACGTTCTAGGTAACATTCTTTGAACATTTTTAGAACCAAAAATTGCTAGCTGGGTACCTGGCTGACCGAGACTACTTTGTAGCCCTTGGTGACCATAAGTCAAAAAATTATAGCACAACCTGTGGAGTTCCCCAGGGGTCCATTTTAGGACCGTTGCTTTTTAGCCTATACATGCTACCCCTCAGTTCTGTTATCAAGAAGCATAGCGTTAACTACCACAGCTATGCTGACGACACTCAGCTTTATATCTCAGTAACTCCCAACGACTACAAGATGATCGACCACCTGATAGACTGTATTGCCGATATTAATATTTGGATGACACAAAACTTTCTCCAACTCAATCAAGAAAAAACTGAGGTATTGATCATTGGCGAGAAAACTGGGAGAGAGAAATTATCTGCACACTTGAAAACACTAGCTCTTAACACTAAGTGTCAGGCCAGGAATCTTGGTGTCATAATTGACCCAGATCTAAATTTTGAAACTCATATTAATAACACTATTAAAACATCCTTCTACCATCTAAGAAACATCACTAAGGTACAATCATTTCTCTCCCAGGCAGACACTGAAAAATTAATGCATGCGTTTGTTACTAGTAGGCTAGATTACTGTAATGCTCTCCTGACAGGTCTCCCCAAAAAAATGATAAATAGACTACAAATGGTTCAAAATGCTGCTGCTCGTGTCCTTACTAGGACCAAACGGAGAGCGCACATCACACCTGTCTTGAGATCACTACACTGGCTCCCTGTCAGTCATAGAATAGACTTTAAGATCCTTTTACTAGTTTATAAATCACTTCACTGTGATGCACCCAATTACATGGTGGACATGCTCATAAGATACACACCAGCTAGACCCCTACGGTCTAGTGGCACGGAACTTTTAATAGTGCCAGAGGCTAGGACAAAGAGATTTGGAGGATCAGCTTTTAGCATATATGCTCCTAGATTGTGGAACACCCTACCTGAGGGCCTGAGGTTGTCTAAAACTCAGGACATTTTTAAGCGTGACCTCAAAACCTACTTATTCAATGTCGCCTTTTGATACTAAGGGAGACATTGGGCATTATAGAACTAGGATCACTAGGCCATTACACCATACTCGTGTTTTGAGATTTGTGTTGACAGGAAAATGGACCCGGGTGCTGATGAGGCACTGTCAGCTCCAAATAGCACCTAGAGCAGTACTGGAACCGGTACAAGGGTGTACCAGGACCACCATCAGGTTGTATTGCTGTCATCTTTATTGTCTCTATTGTGTTGTTGCATCATAACTGTGCTTAAGTTTCTCTTTTGGCAGGACCTGTGACCATACTGGATGCAGAACGATGCAAATACAACACTAAATTTATGGACAGTGTGTACGCCGATAATATGCAAGGAATTTTTCCTGGATACATGGTGTACAGGTTTTTGCCCTTGCTTGCTTGCTTTGTGCCGGTGGTCCTTGGCCTCCACTGGGGGACCGCTGGGTACTGGTAAGCAAACTGGCTAGTAGTCGCTCTATTGGTAGAGGGCTGCAAGGGAATTTTTCCTGGCTACATAGTATACAGGTTTTTTACTTTTGCCTGCTCGCGGCTCTGTCAGTATTGATTGATTGATTGACTGATTGACTGAACATTTTCATTGTGTGAAGCGCATTGAGTTGCATCTTGTAAGAAATGCGCTATACAAATAAAATTTGATTTGATTTGATTTGATTTAATAACCTTTTTTCAATATCCTGACGACACACAGACACACTCATATGAACATGTGACTTCCATTATCTTCTGTTAAACATGTGGGAATGTTGGTGTCTTTGTGTTTGACAGGGTTCAGCAGGAGAGACCAGCCTCACCTGTACCCAGCTGTGTGTCCATGAAGAGTGACCGGTCTATGGATCATCCAATAACCTCCAGAGAAAGACCTCCTCCTTCTGATCAAAGTTCGAGGTTTAATCACCATAGTGGTCTATGAGGCTGCCAATAACATTCAGTAGTGGTATACACTCTTAACTTCTATTTGGGAAACTAGGCCTCATTCACACTTCTCTGGATAAATACATCTGCTTATTTTTTTGTTTTTACCCAGAATCCCCAGTGACAAGGTGGAGAGACCAGAGTCAGAGATTCCCAGTGGTCAGTCTGTCCAGAGTCAAAGTGAACTGGCCTCCATATTCAGGGTGAGCTAAAGAGAAAGTATGACATGGAACATGGCTAAGTAATCCCCATACAAAAGTGATTTATTTCTTGATTCAATTGCATACCAAAGTCAAGTGATGTGATGTTTGTATTCAGTCTCTCTACTGGGTGTAAAGGTTTACCTATTATTAACTATCTCACATCTTTTTTATCTAAATGTTTCAGTTGCTTGAAGACAATGTCATCACTTTAGTGAGAAATCAGCTGAAGAGGTTCAAGAGGCTTATTTCTCAAGACCACCCAGAGTGCCTTGAGAGTCACGGGGAGGAAGAGGAAGATGTAGAAGAAGAGAAGCAGGAGAGCAGTGCCAGAGAGGGGGCTCTGAAGATCACTCTGCACGTCCTGAGGAACATGAACCAGAAGGAGCTCGCTGACACACTGGAGAAACGTAAGAGACCTCATATGTTTTCACAGAGAAGTGTTACTGGGCTAAAATATTATTGGAAATATAAACACCACTAACTGTAATTACTACGTACTGTATATCCCTATTTGGTCAATCTTTATATTGTGTTGCCTCTATAACTTAGTATCTTAGTATAGCAGGAACTATTGGTTGTTTGCGTATAATTGCAAAGGGTTGGACAGTTTCCTATATCATTCAACTACACGACATACTATGTAATTAATTACTATATAACAACTTGTTGATTAAACCAATGTATTTAAACAATGTAATAACAGTTACTGCAGGTATTGGGTCAACTTAATGTAAAGTGTGCCACGAATACTTTGTTAATTGTTTTGTCATTCAGATGAGCTCGCTGTGGTGTGCCAACATGAACTCCACATGAAGTCCACCCTGAAGAAGAGGTTTCAGTGTGTGTTTGAGGGAATAGCTGAGCAAGGCAAGCCAATACTTCTCGATAAGGTCTACACAGAGGTCTACATCACAGAGGGAGGAAGTGGAGAGGTCAATAACGAACATGAGGTCAGACAGATTGAGACAGCATCCAGGAGACCAGCAACGCAGGAGACACTAATCAAATGCACCGACATCTTCAAGCCTTTACCTGGACAAGACAAACCAAGCAGAAGTGTGCTGACAAAGGGAGTCGCTGGTATTGGAAAAACAGTCTCTACTCAGAAGGTCATTACGGGCTGGGCTGAAGGAGACGCCAATCAGGATGTCCAGTTCATATTTCCACTTCCTTTTCGGGAGCTGAATTTAATGAAAGACAAGAAATGCAGTTTGAATGAACTTCTTGGTCATTTCTTCATTGAAATAAAAGAATCAGGAACCTTCAACTTTGACAAGTATAAAGTTCTGTTCATCTTTGATGGTCTGGATGAGTGTCGACTTCCTCTAGACGTCCAGAACAACGAGACATGTTGTGATGCCACAGAGTCAACCTCAGTGGACGTGCTGCTGACAAACCTCATCAAGGGGAATCTGCTTCCCTCTGCTCTCCTCTGGATAACCTCCCGTCCTGCAGCAGCCAATCAGATCCCTCCTGAGTGTGTTGACCGGGTGACAGAGGTACGAGGGTTCAACGACCCACAGAAGGAGGAGTACTTCAGGAAGAGAATCAGTGATGAGAACCTGGTCAGCAGAATCAACACACACATGAAGTCATCAAGGAGCCTCCACATCATGTGCCACATACCAGTGTTCTGTTGGCTCTCAGCTGATGTTCTGGAGAGACTGTTGGGTGGAGCAGAGAGAGGAGAGATGCCCAAGACTCTGACACAGATGTACACACACTTCCTGGTGTTTCAGACCAAACAGAGGAATGTGAAGTACCTTGGAGACAATGACAGAGATCCACACTGGGATAAAGCGCTAATTCTGTCACTGGGAAAACTGGCCTTCAAACAGCTGGAAAAGGGCAATCTGATCTTCTATGAGGAAGACCTGAGAGAGTGTGGCATTGACGTCAGAGAAGCCTCAGTGTACTCTGGAGTGTGCACTCAGATCTTCAGAGAGGAGTGTGGGCTGCACAACGTGTTCAGCTTTGTGCATCTGAGCATCCAGGAGTTTCTAGCTGCTTTATATGTGTTCCTCACATTCAACGACAGCAATAAGAATTCACTGGTCAAACAGAAATCCTCACAGTTTAATCTATGGTCATCACCCAGACGCAAACCTCTAGTCGACTTACACAAGAGCGCAGTGAACAAGGCCTTACAGAGTGAGAATGGACACCTGGACCTGTTCCTGCGCTTCATCCTGGGCCTCTCACTGGAGTCCAATCAGAATCTCCTACGAGGCCTTCTGACACAGACAGGAAGCAGCTCACAGACCAATGAGGAAACAGTCAAGTACATCAAGAAGAAGATCAGGGAGAATCCCTCTCCAGAGAGGTGCATCAATCTGTTCCACTGTCTGAATAAGCTGAATGACCATTCTCTAGTGGAGGAGATCCAAAGCTTCCTGAGCTCAGGACGTCTCTCAGAAGCCTCACTCTCACCTGCACATTGGTCAGCTCTGGTCTTTGTGTTGCTGACTTCAGAAGAGGAGCTGGATGTGTTTGACCTGAAGAAATACTCCAGATCAGAGGAGGGTCTTCTGAGGCTACTGCCAGTGCTCACAGCCTCTAAGACAGCACTGTAAGTAGATGGACAGAATGACTCTATTAATTAGTGAATTAGGACGATTTCAGGGTTATGAAAATGCATTGTACAATAGTAATTAGTGAGTAGGCCGCTTGATGAAAAATACAACAAACAACAACAACTTCATAACAAAGCCTAACAAACAATACTTGGTGTGAAAAACAAAATGATCTTTTGGAGATTTTGATCACTGAACATAATTTAATGATTATCTAAAACGTATTACTATTGTGTACTTGGTCAAACAACACATTCCTTGATTGGCTCCTTTTCATTTATACTTTATTGACACACAAATGTATAATTTATATCATAGTACACACAACAAACAATACATAATTCATGCAATAAGCAAGTGACTTTATGATCACTTATTATGATTTACAGATTAAACAGAAGAAATTGAGTTATATTATCTTTAATGTTTTATTGACACACAAGTATGTGACTTGCTCCATCATTTTCAGTCTCTTTGTGTCTCAACTCTCAATAATGAGCGAGAAAGAGACAGTTATAGTTGGAGTACTAAACACTTATTTGGAGGAATCCATTCCTGACATTTGCTTTATTTTTAACGTAATGACTATCGCATTCCACTCGCGGTACCCCGGATACTCACACCACAGCTCAAATGAAGACTTTTTGTCTGACATTAAGTATGGTGGAATGGGGGGGCTGCTCTGTCTGCACTCTGAATATGTTTGCCCTCCTCAAATCCTGACCCACCTGGCCTTAGCTCAGCACATGGGGCTACACAATGCTGCACTGAACCAATAGCTACCAAATACATTATACCAGACGTAGAAATCCAGTGACTTCAAATGTATCCATGGTTGCTTGCTTCCCTGTTGAGAGCAACTATAACTCTCACTAATGAATTCTTGCATCACAGTGATCGTTTGGCTAAATATATTTCTTTGTATTCCTCATTCAGGCTGAATGGATCTCACCTCACAGAGAGATGCTGTGAAGCGTTGGCCTCAGCTCTCAGCTCAGACTCCTGCCACCTGAGAGAGCTGGACCTCAGTAATAATTATCTACGTGACGGGGGGGGAAAGCTGCTCTCTGCTGGACTGGGGAGTCCACACTGTAAACTACAGACATTGAGGTGAGGTCTTTTGGGGTGTAGAAGCATGAGTTTTTGGGGTCATTATGATGCACTAGTTGTTCTTCACTTAAATACAATGTGTCTAGCCTTTCAACTGCTGAATTCAGGGGATTTACAGCTGTAAAGATGTACATTAGAGAGGAACAATCAGATTCTTGATAACAGATGGAGTCACACTATTTCCCCAGGTTGTCATTCTGTGGAGTCCCAGAGGAAAGCTGTGCTTCTCTGGCTTCAGCTCTGAGGTCTAACCCCTCCCACCTGAGAGAGCTGGACCTCAGCTACAATCACCCTGGAGACTCAGGACTGGCGCTGCTCTTTGCTGTACAGAAAGATCCACTCTGTAAACTACAGACACTCAGGTAAAGGCTGAATATGTGGCTGGACGCATCTATGAGATTAATGCACAGTATCTATTTCCCACATGATTGTGAGTGTGTCATCCAACCACTGTATGTTCTTCTGTGGTTGATATAGTGTGGACCCTGGTGGAGGGTGCTGGTTCAAACCTGGGCTGATCAAATGTAAGTCTCCAACACTGTAGAGAACAGGACTGTGATATTACTCAATAATCAGGGTACAGCTGAGTTCAAACAGAGCACCAGTATTGTATTCATTTGTAAATCTAAAATATTAGTAAATGTGAATTAGTTCTATCCCTTGTAAAATATTTTAAATTAATAAGTAATATTTAGTGAAAAACATGATGTTACCATATAAAGCCCAGTTCACATCTATGCGACGCAATGCGACAGAACTCGCAGTCACAAGGAATCGCCAGCGATTTGACATGTCAAATCTCAGTAGAACGTCCAGATTTTATGGAATGTCTGATATTTCTCTTCAGCCAATCAGGGAAGTCACTGTCGCTGTCAGCCATCTTGCAGGGTAAACACAACTTATTTTGTTGTTATGGAAACCGTTGTTTGTGTCGTCTGTGTCTCGTTGCGTCTCATCACCCATCTGTCTCACCACCCATCTGTCTCATCTGTCTCGCCACCCATCTGTCTCACCACCCACCTGTCTCACCACCTATCTGTCTCATCTGTCTCACCACCTATCTGTCTCATCATCACCACCCATCTGTCTCACCACCCATCTGTCTCATCTGTCTCACCACCCATCTGTCTCACGACCCATCTGTCTCATCTGTCTCACCACCCGTCATTCGCAAGTAGTTGCCAAGTTTTTTCTCTGCGACGGTCTAAACGTTCTAAAACTGACCCGTCGTGTTGCGTTGCATAGATGTGAACTGGGCTTAACAAGATCACAATGTGAATATTGTAATTTATCCAATTGTATTGATTTGATGATTATTTTGGCCCTCTCATTCAGATGCCTGTGAGCTCACACTGGACCCAAACACAGCGAACAGAAGCCTCTCTCTGTCTGAGGAGAACAGAAATGTGACAAAGGGAGGAAGGCAGCCGTATCCTGATCACCCAGAGAGATTTGAGGGCTGGCCACAGGTGCTGTGTAGAGAAGGTCTGACTTGGTGCTGTTACTGGGAGGTAGAGTGGAGGGGAGATTCTAATATAGGAATGACATATAAAGGAATCAGCAGGAGAGGAGGGGGTAATGACTGTGTGTTGGGATACAATGACAAGTCCTGGAGTCTGGAATGCTCTGACACCTCTAACCGTTACAGTGCCTGGCACAACCATAAGAGAACTGTCATACCTTCCCCCTCCTCTGACTCCCACAGAGTAGGAGTGTATATGGACTGGCTGGCCGGCACTCTGTCCTTCTACAGGGTCTCCTCTGACACACTAACCCTCCTGCACACATTCCACTCCACATTCACTGAGCCCCTCTACCCAGGGTTTTGGGGCTCAGTGACCCTGTGTAAACTAGTCTAAGGGAGATCACACTGAACACCTAAGGCTCACACATGATGTCATGGTGTAGTTTTACATTCACATCAAGCTTCATACACTCAAACTCAAAGGTTGTGATTTTCCACTAAGATCAAGCCTACACACATGCACTTGGACAGCGGTGTGTTTTCCCTGAGATGTTGGATGTACAGATGTTCCCTCTCCCCCGTGTCTAGTGTGTAGGGGGTTATGTGCAGTGCTTAGGGGGTACTAATAGAGCTGGAAAAGTATTTACACAAGATAACGTTGAATTTACACAAGAATGTTGAATTTGAATTAAAATGTTTCGTGTAACTTTATCTATCTATAGGGACTTCGATGCTACTGGGATCTCATGTTATCTGACACACCAGCTTACGACGCCCTTTTTCAGGTCTGATGTTTCAGCTGCACTGTGTCGATCTTGTGTAAATACTTTTTCAGCTCTATTATTTAAGAGTTGGTCAGATTTTGTGTTTCCCACCCAGGATTCCCCCCCCCCCCACTGTCTCTTTATATTGTATGCTTATTTTATGTTCTTTTTTCAGGACTCATCTCTATGCATTAGGCTACATGGTATTTCTATCTAGCCTACACCGACAGATCTATTCATGTGCATAGAACCTTGAGTTAGTGCAGTGGTTCTCAAACTTTTTATGTCAAGCCCCCCTTGGGAGGACAAAAAATGTGTGAGCACCACCTCACCCCCAAAAAACTGTCACAACATGGGGCAATTTTACATGTATTGAACTGAACCACATAACACTGTCTCCCAACAAAAAACCTAAAAATACAAATAACACAATATAATAAATCAACACAATAACAATATTTTTCAATTACAATTCTCAAGAAAATGAACACTAACAATCAAGAACATCATAACATTACAGCATTGGTGGCTGCAATGAGCCTGTTTGGCACTGCAGATCTTTTCAAAACGGGGTAGCAGGCCTGACACTGCCACTCTCAAGTCCTGCTCAATGTTGAGCCTAGATCTGTACTTTGTTTTCAGTGAAGCAACAGCTGAAAAGCCAGCCTCACAGAGATAGGATGTGGCGAAGGGAAGTAGGATGCCGACAGCCCTCTGCCCTATGAGTGGATACTCCTTCTCCACACCAAGCCAGAATTCACTCAGTGTCTGACCATTGAACCTCAGCCTCAGGGTCGACTCAGAGGTCAGCTCGATGAGTTGGTCCTCTTCAGCAGAGCTGAAATCAGCAGGTGCTACGGATAGAGATACCTTATTTGTAATTAATTGCATATTAAACACAACACGATTCAATTTTACAACAATCCATTCCAGGTAGTTAGTTAGTAACATACATACAACATTAATAAAATATAGGCCTACAGCACAAAATATTCACAGTTATATTTAGTCATCAAAATTGCCTACCAACCTGCTGCATTGAATGGATCCACCACCCAGTCATACTCAGCAGTGTTGTGTGGGAAGTATTTCTGGAACAATGCTCCCAGGGAAGAGATGTGTTGCTTCAGGCAGGGGATCACTGTGGTGGCATCACAATCACTGCTTTCTACAAACGTGGTCAGGTTCTGAAAAGGATCAGTATTTCCTTCATCAGAGCGCCTGCCCCACACCTCCAGCTTTCTGGTGAATGCGCTGACCTTATCTGCCAGGTGGGGTAGGTGTTTGTCTTTTCCTTGAAGCTGAAGATTCAGCTCGTTGAGCTTTCCAAACACATCACTGAGATAGGCCAGTTTCATCAGGAATTCTAAATTACTGAACTTGCTTGCAGATTCGTGCATTCCCACCTCCTCCATAAACACCCGAATCTCCTCTCTGAGCTCAAAGACTCGGGACAACACTTTCCCTCGGGAGAGCCACCTTGCTTCACTGTGAAACAGCAAAGCAGAGTGTTCAGCTCCCATTTCCTCACACAGTGCAGAGAACAGACGTGCTTTCAGCGGGCGGGTTTTGATGAAATTTACAACACCGATCACTTCGGTCAAAACCTCATTTAGCTCAGGGCTAAGCTGCCTGGATGCGAGCGCCTCTCTGTGAATGACACAGTGTGTCCATTGCGCGTTTGGTGCGACGCGATTTATTAGCGCCTGCAGTCCCTTCCTTTTCCCGGCCATTGTCTGCACACCATCTGAGCAAAACCCCACACAGTTCTCCCATTTCAGTCCGTGTTCTGTCAGGTAAGTGTCAAGAATCCCAAATAGCTCATTAGCTGTCGCTCTCCCTGTCACATGCTTGCAAAACAGCAAGTCTTCATTCATTGACTCCGAATCTACATAGCGGACATAAGAAATAAACAAGCAGTCCTTATTACTGTCAGTAGCCTCATCAACTTGCAATGCAAAACGTTTGTGTAGTTTCTCTGCGAGTTGTTCCTCAAGGTCCTCTGACATCTCACCTATGCGTCTTGCAATGGTGTCGTTGGACAGGGGAATGGTCTTCAATTTTGCAGCGGTTGTCTCATCAATCAAAGTTGACACCATATCCAGTGCAGCTGGGAGTATGAGCTCCTCAGCTATGGTGTGCGGTTTCTTGCACTTCGCAATTCTGTATGCAACCTTGAATGACGCTATTTGCGCTTTGGTACTTACGGATGCCGCTTTTGTCATATGAGTTTCTTGCTTTCTGTACTCTGTAAGTTTTCTTTTAAAGAAGGCCAGTGGCTTCTTTGCATTATTGGGGTGTGTTGTCTCAAGGTGCGTTTTTAACTTGTTTGGCTTCAGGCTGTTCTGAGACATAGCACGCACAATGGTCTCTCCTCACCTCCCACCACATTCACGGTGAAGCCTATTGCAAGGTAAGCCTCGTCATACTTTCGAACAGTTTTTTTTTTAACCATGTTTGTCGCATTTTCCGTTTTTGTTTTCGCTGTCCCTGTCAGAAATGACTCCATTACGAAGATTATGAAGCTACAACTAGAACAAGTCAAAGAGTTCACCTGAGTGTTACTTGTTGACCTCCCCAGTCTCTCGCGCCCCACCAGTATTGCTATTGCGCCCCCTTGCGGGGGCGCGCCCCACACTTTGAGAACCACTGAGTTAGTGTATATAGCCCACTTGTGACACTGATTGTCTTGATTGTTTTTGATTCATGTACTTATGACGTCATTGTAATTCCACTCAGGTGTGCTCTCTCTCACAGGTGCTATCTATTCAATTAGCCTACCTGACTATATAATGGCTGTCTTGCACTGTTTGTGTGTATTTATGACTTGACAAAGGCTACGGCCGAAACCGTAAACCCTAATAAACCACACTCTGGAACGTAAGTGTGCGGCTTCTATTTCTTTCAATTGGAATGTGTTCCATTGCCAGCACCTCGCTTAGATCTTCTGCGGTGTGCACTCCCTTCTTTTTCTATTTCACATTCCAGAACTCTAGCAGCACCCACAAACACACTGTTAAGAATGGAACAGCATTTTCTCAGGGTGGATTCACACCGATCATTTGGTTGACCGATTCAGACCGGTTCGATTCATATTATGTTACAATGTTGCACTTGGACCTGGTTCGATGAAGGAAAATCCAGGGTTATTTTCATAAGTCTCGCAAGACTTGTCAAAGAAAGTTAGAGATGTTGACGGAACACCCCCCTGGTCTTACTTGTTTGGCCTCAGAGGTTTTGATTTGATTATAGGATCCCCGTTAGCTGGTTCAAAACATCAGATACTCTTCCTGGGGTCCACACAAACCATATACACAGGGTTAACACTAGAAGAGCCGTGCCTTTTTTTACCTACTAAGGGTAATACCTACACAGGGTTAAGGACTCAATGCTTCTTTAGGGAAAAGTATGTTTTAAAACAGTATAATGGTTACATTAACATCAACAGTGGAGCTTAGGGTTTGAGAACTCAACAGAGGCTGCAGTCTGGTAAGACTTCCCATGGTAAAATACACACTATAAAATGTCTTTTTTTTCTTTAATGAAATGAATTATACATCATGAAAACATTTAGTTTTTTAAGACCTAAGAACGTTTTTTTTTTCTTGACAGAAGTGTCCTCTGGTGGATTTCAACCCAGGCCTGAAAAGGTCATTTATTTTAAAAATGTGTTAATGTGGGAGTGCCAGGCCGGTCACATGGCGTCTCTCCAGTCTGCTCTGACAAGTGTCGGCCAGGATGCATTTCAAAAGAGTCAGCCGATGTCACAAACAGAAAGAGGAGCAGAGATTTCACTAGAACAAGGTCATTATAAACCTGTACTGATTACAAGACATGTACTGATTATGTGTTCTCCTTGGCATTGCATTGTGCGACAAGCTGTCACTTGGTAGTAGCACCTCAGTGCTTACTAAAATATTCTAATAAACTGATAACCAATACAAATCCTCTTGAATATGTGTCTCATGTGACAGGACACAATGAATTTATGAAAGTAGTAAGGTTGGCCTAGGAAAGTGAAACAGATTTGATTGCTGTAACGTACCATATGCTACATACACACACACACACATCTACATACACACCTAGATACTACACACCAGGAGCCTAAACTGGCTCGACGGGCTTTGCTCTCCTGAGTGGTGGGATGTTTTTTTTGTCTAAAGGTGTGTGTGTGTGTGTCAGGGTTTCCGTTTGTCCGGGAAGATTTCGATTTACCGGACAAACGTGATATATTCCGGTCATCATATTAAAATATAATATAGCTGTTTGTCGCGGTGATTACTGTTGTGTAGCGGCCTATATATGCCATTTAATGTCTATTTCTCATCCGATACGATTAGATGCGAGCTATATAATATATAATAATATAACATGATTCGCATGCGCGCTATGCCATTATGTCCAGCGCTGAACGGGCGCCTCACTGGGAACTGAACAGACAGCATCGATCAATGAACGGACTCCACATTACGTTAACTGAAGTTTGTTAAATTGTTTGGGATTAATGTGAGTTTTCTATTTTCTCTTTCCAGTTTTACCCTTTTTTTATCAATAAAACAATGTCATTTCTATAACCAGGGGGGTGTTCCATCAACGTCGCTAAAGGAAAATCTAGGCTTATTTCGTTAAGTCTCGCGAGACTCTTAAAAAGATCCAGGCATATCTTGATAGATCTCGCGAGACTTGTCAAAATAAGCCTAGATTTTCCTTTAGCGACGTTGATGGAATACCCCCCAGGTCTCGCTGGTTGGGAAGGCATTTCGTTTAGCTGCCTGTCAAATCATACTTAATCGGACTCGGGAGTATGACAATGAGGAGAACATAACTGTTTATTGAGAAACAATTGATAGGCAGGCTGGGATACGTATATAAAGAAATACCACAATGTCTAGATGTATAACATTTTATTGAACAGTGCAAGCATGTAGGCTTCTGGCGTGACACGGCTAGCCTAATTTCCGTTCATATGCCTTTTATCAGATAAAATAAAATAGAATAAAACTCTTTGAAAATAAATAGGCTTTAAATTAACTTGCAATGCGTATAGGCTAATTTCCGTTCGATGTTACAGCCGGCCTATGCCTTTTCTCAGATAGATAGGGGATAGCCCTGTAAGCTCATACGGGTCTGTATGTCGTCCTGAAGACCGGCTGTTAGATCATATCGCTGAAGTTTGTCTCCATCTTAGTGTAAATGTTGTCCGTTTCGTTTGTTATCCTTGTTATTGTGCGATAAAGTTAAGGCGCTCCGCTTCGGGCCACCATTTTCAGCTGAGCACCAAACACACACACACGCTCATACACACACAACACTGCCCGAGAGAGAAGGACCCGCCCCCTTTAGTTAGCCTGTATATCGCTACGAATTGTATTCAAATTGTGCTTAGAGGGAATTATTTTCACCGGACATTATGTCCGACGAGTTTTCAATTTGTCGGACTTCAACAAATTTTACCGGACAAAGACCGGTAATTACCGGTTAACGGAAACCCTGGTGTGTGTGTGTGTGTATATGACTCATGAGTGTTTGCTTATGTTTCTACATTCTCTAGATGACACCTGTCAGAGATCAACATGACCGCCCCCCGTCCTCGACATCAAACCCTCCATCCCAGACTACGACTCCCCACACAGCAGACAGGACATGGACACAGACGCTGGTGAATGTGAAGACCTGGCCCAACCTGAAGTCACCAACGTGTCAGCAGATCATGTCACCAGTGCCGTGAGCATGCGTACCAACTCAGTGGTCTTTCCTCCTCCAGAGATGCCCAGTGTGAGGCTGAGAGAGGGGACATGCGTCATAACCCAGACCATAGGACACTCCTGCCAAAAGACAAATCCAAGGTCCACATCCTCAGCACAGACGACACCTCCCGCTCCTCCGCCCCCGAGCCCCCCAGGCCCCTCCACTCTGACCAAAGACCTCCACACAGTCCTGGGGGAGCTCAAGGCCTATGTCAGCCAGGGAGATAGCCTGCCCCTCACCCAGGCAAGCTCCCTTGGAAAGTCCCAGGCTTCAGACGGGCCTAAGATGAAACCCTCAGATCCTACGGATGATACTACCGCTCCTTGCTATGGGGAGGAGGCCTACAGCACCATCGCTGGCTGGATCAGGGACCCCCCCAGCGGCCAGTCTGGAGGTGCGCTTCACCCCCAATGCTGAGAAGGAGCTGGAGGAGTTCCTGTCCCCAGACACTGAAGGTAAGCTTCTGGAATTACTGGTTTTATATGATACAACAGCATAATAGTTCATCATTGGGACTGTACCGAGTGAAGTGTCAAAGAAGGTACTTGTGCTTTTAGTCCACAGGAGGGCGCCATTGTTACAGAAATGGCCAGTTCTCTCATAAATCGGGAGAATTACAGTCTTGCAGAATATGTCTTTTGATTTCACTGCATCTCATTGGGATTGTACCCAGGGGTCAAAGACGATTGTTGTGCTTTACTTCACTGTATCTCAGGCTTAGAATCACAGAGAACATGCAGTCAAATGAGTTGCAGTACAAAAAACAATAGAGAATGTCTATTGTTTTTTGTTCTGTTATGTGTGTGTATATATATATATATATATAGTAAATATTTGATGTTTTTTGGTGTTTCTTGTCTCAGTGAACACTTGTGTATGTGGCTTTTGTAGTCCACTAAATCTAGAACTACAATTTCCTTGATGTCTAGCATATGATGTCTAGCAATATGAAATATTTGACACAGGTGTTGTGCATTGGCTGATCAAGTGATGCTGTTTGAACTCTTTGTACTGCACTTAGTACTTTGTACTAACTGCATTCACGCCTGTAGAAGGTCTATGAGAGAAAGCTTGCAATAAAATAATGATCTTTACACAGATTTGAGTGTGCGGATGCTGCTTTTTTCCACTCTTTTTGATACTCTACAGTGGTATTTTCTACTATTTTTAAATGAGTTGCAGTAAAAAGCAGTTAAATTATTGAGAGTAGTTTCATGTTGGTGTGGTTCCATAATATGTTATGTTAACGTCCTCCAGAAGCCCCCGGGTGTGAGAGGATACCCAGGTTCTGGTTCCTGCAGGGTCCGGAGGAGGCTGCTGTCAGCTGACCCCAGGTCAGAAGCCCTCGTCATCCGATCCCATCTCTCTGTTTCATAGCGTCACCTTGGACACACCCATGAACAGTAAGTTCATGTCAGACATTGATTTGCACTTCCTGGAAACCTCTGGACTATGGCTGTGTTCGGAATGGTATACTAGCATACTGCATACTAGCATACTCAATGAGTATATACTGCCTACTAAATTCATAATAAGTATGTGAAAACCAGCTGACCATTTACACACTATGCATACTGCCTCCCAGAATGCATTTCGCCTGGAGCGGCGAATTTAAACCTCCATTTTAAACCTCCATTAGCTAAAATATGTAATTTTGACTTTACAAGTGTTAACATGTCATTTTATGAAGTTTTAATATGTTTTCAGGCGAGAAAGTAACCACATATATTCCCAAAATGTGTCCAGTTTACCAAAATAACCAGTTTATATATCTGATCTGACGATTTTTTGCGTCTTCTGTTTGCTAGCTGCGTTCGTAAATTCTCCCCTGGAAATATGATCAGCACTCATGGAATGCCTCTTGTCCAATCAAATTACCTGGTCCCTTTATGACGTTGCACCCAGTGTGCGCTCCGGCGCTCTCAGAGCGATTTTAACTTCTCCCTTCATCCAGGACACCTTGTGCATTGCAGGCACGTGCCGTGAGCTTTTAGATTGGGTAAGCATAAGATATAGAAATACACATAATTACACATACACGCTATCAGGGAACGCAGTTTCAAGGAAATGCAATTTTGATGCCCTAGAACCCGCTAATAAACTGTAGTGTCACTTTGTGATCAGATTACCAAAAACAAAACAAAAAGTTGCCAGTTTCGACTATATCAGGGGTGCTCATTGTTCAATCTTTTTTGAACCAAGATCTTTTCAAGTAGCCAGCCTGCTGAAATCTACAAGTCCAGTTTCAACATCGCAAACGCACACACGCACAACACAGACACACACCGTTTCCATCCTCCATAGTAAACTCACAACACACTTTCTTTTCACACTTTGTCACACAGGCACTTGACATCACATCACAAACCCTCCCTCTCTATCTCTCTCAAACACTTTTGGTCCAGAACCAATGTCACGGACAGCGACATTAAGCCTATCTCAGCGATTGATTAAGCAGCTCTCTCTCCAAACACAATGACACAGGCCTACATTCAAAGGTATAAGCAGAGGAAGTCTTAAATAAGAAGCCATAACCAGCAGCACAGCAGTACTCAAACCATATAAACAAGCACAGATCGCCACCAGCCTCGCGAATCATATAAATCATATAAACCGCTCATACCAGGCTCGCTGGAACCCCCTAGCGACTCTCCCTTTCTGGGTGTGAAGATCGGTGAGCAGTGGCTTCGGGCGGCATTTAGCCAGTAGTTCTGTTTTTCCAGTCCAGTCCAGTCTACGAAATCCCTTTAGGTCGCTGACAGTAATGTCCATATTCACAAAATCAAGCAAGTTATCCTTATTGATTATTATTATTTAGATCGTTTGAGCTAGCTAGCTAGTTTAATAATAAGCTATTCTGCCGGGCGAGAAGTGAAATGTTAAGTGAACTTGAAAGTGATAGCCAATCAGTAGCTCTTATCGGAATTAAAGAACTACTGATTGGCTGTAAGCATGCTTACCCTGGCCACATTAAACAGCGGGCTGAGGCATCGGAAAAAAAAATTAAAGACATTTTCACGCATTCGAATGTACGCGAGGGAAAGCAGAGAGAGAAGTGCTTATAATGTAACGCAATGCAAGCAGCCCAGCTAGCAATTTTTGGTTCTAAAAATGTTCAAAGAATGTTACCTAGAACGTTCTCGTAATGTTTTCAGCAGGAAGTTTTCTTTAAGTTCCCAGAATGTTCTAGGATAACGTTCTCTAAAAACATTTTTTAAATGTTGTGTGATAACCTTCTTAAAATGTTAAGTGACAACATTGCTAGAACATTATGCCCTAATGTTCTTGAAAACGTTTTCAGTGGGAAGTTCCCAGAATGTTTTAGGATAATGTTCGGTAATAACCTTCTTAAAATGTGAGTTGACAATATTGCTAGAACATTACACCTTATGTTCTCAAAACATTTTCAGCTTAAGTTTTTTGTTTGTTCCCAGAATGTTTTAGGATAACGTGTGTTACGTTTTGGAATAATGTTCTAAATGTAGAGTGGTGTTGGACCCATGTGCGGTGCGACTCAGAGGAATTGAGGTCGAGACATGAATAAAATAAAGTTCTCTTTACTGAGATGAATACACTGAATATCTATAGGACCGTGATACAGAACCACAGAAAAATAAAGGAGAGCAAACAAGGCTCTGCGTAGCCAGTCGATAACTAATAACAAAAACAAAACACTTGCGAGTAGCGAAAACAAAAGATGAGCAAACAAGGCTCCGTTTACTAAAAGCAAACTTCACTTAAACACAAACAAATCAAAACACACATATAGTCAATAATACCTGGAAGTAGCGACAGGTAAGGTAAAGTCCTCCAGGACCGAAAGGACAGGGACAAGTATCATGCACAATATTCTTAAGGGAAAGACGAGGGTTCACAAGACGCTAACAAGTACGAACAACTGACAAGGGAACAGGGAAATGGGACACACCTAAATACACATACAAACACTCACAGGTGACAATAATCACGTAATTAGTCCAGGGCTGGAGTGATGCTGCTCTTCAACCAGCAGAGGCATCGGGGAGTCGTCCTCGCTGACCCCCCTCGTAACAAACGTGCTCTAAAAACCATTCTAAAAACGTTTGCTTATAACCTTTGTCGTGTATTTTCATGCTCTGTAACCATAGCAATGGCCCTCTAATACACACAATGGCCTTTTGACATGCATGTGCAGAGGCTGTAATATCATCATGGGCAGATATAATTGCATTAGGGCCCGAGCCAGCAAGACGCCCATAACATAAATTGCATTAGAATTGTATTAGACCATAGGGTGAATTGCATTAAACCAATGCAGAGTACATTATCTGCCTTCAGGTATGGCAGATAATACACAGCAAAGGATCCTTAATAAGATAATAACATCCTATTTACAGGACAGAAAATGACCTCACCTACTATGATCTCACTGGCAAGCTTTGTATCTGAACAAATTAAAATGACGTGGACTCTGTTTTGATTGGCTCAGCGACAGTGACAAGGGGGGGTATAAAATCCTGAACACAGATGGGCTCTTTCTCTTTTTCTTCATATCCATATCTTTGACTTAATATCCTGTGACCGATTCGGACCACCAGCTCCATTGAGGGGCCATGCTGTGTAACCTGCTTTTTTGAATAAACAAGTCTTAAATTTGCTCAAGAACTCTTCTTCATTTTTAGCAGTAACAGATACCAAAATATACGAAATATATGGCGAGCCTAGTCCACGAGTAAAAATATAGCTTATAAATAGTAATTATAGTGACCGTCAATTTTTGCATCTCTTCACCTCTCTCAGCGCCTGGAGGTAAGTAGCCAATTCCCCCCCTCTCTCTGCCCTCTCTCTGCTCTCTCTCTGTCTCTCCCTCTTTGCCTGTAACCCATTGACTTCTGCTCCCCCTCCTCCTCTCTCTGCTCCCCCTCCCTCTCTCTCTCTCTCTGCCAGACTTCAGACTTCAGACTTCCAGCTTTGATGTAATTTTGTAAAATGGTCTTAAGCTATAAACAAAAGAATTTAGATTTGTGTTGAGTATCTGTTAGAAATATAAGATAATTACAATTGGATTGAATTTAAAGAGCCGGATTTAGAAATCTGTATTTGTACATAAATGTGTAATTGTACGATATTGTAGAAGTATCGTGTGTGTGTGTTGTGGAGCAAAGAATGAATTGCTTCAGTGCGCGTTTTGCGAATGCGCTGTCGACAGGAAATTAACGGAAGACGTTTTGTTAATGGGTCGGCAATATTGGTTATTGTGAAGATTAGCGAGAAGCTGATAATTGTGTTATTGTATGTAAAAGGAATGAGAATTCCTGTTTGATAAGACAAAAGGACCATTGTGAGCAGTGAGCGGAGCTAATTGCTTTAGTGCCGTCCGAGCCTTATGCCTGCAGGCGCTCAAGTCCCTCTTGAGACAGAGGCTGTGGGAAAAAGGCATTAGAGAATATTAGAATGAAAGATGTTGGTAAATAATACGTTTAACTGCATTGAAAGATAATCTTGATATTGCGGTGTCGTGAAAGTAATTTGTTTGGGAAAACAAAAGTTGTGTGGAGACCGTGGGTTTTCACAAGGAAGAACCGTGGTGGAAAGCCACTCCCTTCTCCCCGTCTGTGTGTCTCATTTCAGAGAAAAAAAGGCTGCAAAAGCACACATGCACACACAGAGTTGAAAATCCCTTTTACAAAGGGAAGCTGAATTTGATTGTTGCTCATCTTATGGGATAAAGTTAAATCCATTCATATAAAGATTATAAAGTTAGAGATAAAGTGAATTGATCAGCGGGGTATTTTAAATAGTTTAGAATTACGGTCAAAACATTCATAGACGCCATCTTACACGGAGGAGCTGATTCATTCACTTCATACTCCTGCAGCGGAGAATTCCATCCTTGCATGCGGGAGTCGAACCCCGATCTCCCGCATACCAACCGGCCGCGCAACCACTACACCAAGAGAGTTAGCCCCTTGACAACCTATTACTTTCACAGCCTATTGTTTTTTACGGTCTATGGATAATTCAACTGTCTAATGAAAACCATTACTCCACAGGTTTTAAATCAATGTATATGATTATATAATGAATAATTCTAACTAATCGTTCATTCTTTTCGCTTGACAGTTGGGTTGTTTATGGATTGTAGAAAAAAAAAAAATAGGTTGTGACTTGAAGATCACGGCAGGGTGGTCTGAAGCAATCGATAAGACATTTTCGGTTGCTTGCAGAATCAGATTCCATCTGAACCTATCAGATCTATGGAAGGAACTTGCCGCCATCTAGTGGACGGAACACGATAAGACAAGTCGGTTGCTTGTTGTTTGAACATAAGATGTTGGAACATAATGTTTATTATCTAGTGGACAGATTGTAATAGTCCAATGATAACGTTTTCTTTCACAGGTTTACATCAATGAAGTGTCAATGACTAAGTCTAATTAATTATGCATTCCTTTCAAATAACAAGTCAATTTCTTTACCGATTGTAATTAATAATTAATCATTTTATTCCCTCCAAATAATAAATCGATTTCTTTACAGGTTGTTGTCATTATTCGTGTTTTACATCTTTTTATTTCAAGTTAAGTTCTTTTTCACAGTTTTTGATTAAAGAATAGCAGAACAGTTTCTATCTGAGGATTGATCAATCAAGGGTTTGTGGATCAGAAAGACTTAGAGCGTGACCTGCCTTTGTAATTTGATAAATTGTGTTGAACAGCCTTTGTAGTTTAATAATTAAAGTTGACCTGAACTATAATTAGTATTGATTGAGCAATTAAGTGATACACATTCATACACAATAAGGGAAAAACATTTAGATTAAAACACACACACACATAGATTACATTTAAGTCAATAATACACAATACCACTGAAACAATCCGTTGTTCTGAATTGTAATGTTCTGTGTAGACAGTTGACGCAGTTAAAAGTTGGACTAGCATCTGTTTAGCAGATACGGCAACAGAAGGTGGGTTGTAAGAAAAGTACACCTTATAGCATATTTTCAGCATATTGAGCAGTATAAATATTTCAGACATGGGAGCCAAACCCAGTAAAATTGTGAGGGCTGTTAATACAGATAAGGGAATATTAGCAAATTCATCCCCTGTGGCTATAGTGGAAAAAATGAATCCTCTTGTTAAGGAGATTAGCAAAATGTCAACGAAATGGAATATTCGTTGGGCAGACATTGAACAACCATGGCCAGAAGAGGGCACCTTTGACTTACAATTAATTGCAACATTGGAGATACTTATCAATGCACATAAGGCGCATCAAAAAGGAAAGATTAGATCAGAGAAACGCAGGTTAGAGTTAGCTATTTTAGACCTCTTCAAGGTAGAGGGGCAGAAAGTAGCATTAGCTTGGAATGAGAAAACAGCTCACATGGATCCAGAAAAAAGAGATGAATTGGCCAAAGCAATGGAAGAGAAAGTGAACATTCCATTCTCACACACAGCTCCAATCTCCAGTCCTCCTCCCTATGCCAAGATACTGGAGGACAATTCTCAGCGGATCTACCCTCAGGTCCCCGTCCTAAGTACGAACGGAGCCTTCACTATCAAAGATGAGGGTGATAATGTACTAGAGAGGGGAAGAGCGAAAGTGACCGTGGATTTCGAACCAGAGAACAAGACAGATGACAGTGAAGATGGCAGTGGAGGTGATGGCGAATGTTCCGGGGCTGACAGCAATGCACAGGGAGGTTACAGTGCTCAGATCAGAAAACTAATAGCCAGGGCCGAAAAACAGGGAAGGACAAGACGCTATAAAAAGGGAAAAGAAGAAAGTGGTTCTGAAGATGAGCAGGAGTCTCTGAAGATAGAGAAGAAGAAAGAGAGCTTAAAGCAAAAGAAGAAGATGTCGGAGGAAGAGGAGGAAGAAAGGGTGAAAAAGGATAAGGAGGAGTTAAGAAAGAGGGCAAGAAAACTCCAAGAGAGAAGCCTAAGAGAGGAGGAAAGTCACAGACGACAGATAGAGGAACTGTTAGAACAGGTAGCTCAAGTGACATCACATCATACATCCCAGCCGAACCTCCCAAGGTCTACAGCGACACCAAGGCGGGACGAAAGAACGAAGCCACTAGTAAGCAATTATGGCCTTAGACCAAGAGGGAAGGCATCGGAGGAAGAGGAAATTCAGGGGATCTTCCCGGTGCTGTTTCGAGATAACAAGATAGAATATCGTCCTTGGGGTCATACAGATCTGTCTGAAGTGATCGAAAAACTCCCAGTCCTAGAAGATGGGGGTCACCCATGGACTAACGAGATGGACGTGAGACTGACAGGGACGCAGGCCGCGATGGGAGACCTGAAAAGACTCTTAGCCTTTATTACAGGATTGGACACCATGCAGGAAATATTGACGAAGGCAGGACTTCATAAATATATCGGTACATCAGTGTATGACCCAGAGCTCTTCGCAGCAAACAGAGGCAGGCTGTGGAAGGCAATCAGAGAGACATACCCTACTCACATTCACCCAGACAATATCATTGTGATGCCACTGGGAGAAGATGAGAATCCCAGGGGTTTTGTAGCCCGTGTGCACTCTCAATGGAGAAGTGTGACAGGGAAGGATGCCGAAGATAACCCGTTAGAAAAAGCCATAATCAGGGAAAAGATTCAACAAGGTCTCCCTACCCCAGTTAAGAACAAGTTAGCAGAAGTGGTGGGGCTACGACACATGAACAAGGCTGTTTATATAGACAACGTAGCACACCAAGTAGAATTATTTAGAAAGAAGATTCAGATACAGAAGGCACAAGACGAAGACTCACTCAGAAAACTAACTCAAGTACAATTGACTGAAGGCAAGAAAACCAGAGAGAGAGTGCAGACCATAGCCCTACAGGTCCCATCTCAGCCACAGCAACTGCAAACTGTCCCTCCCCAGTCATACCCACAGGGGCCACAAGGGGGGTATCCATACCCACAGGGGCCACCAGGGGTGCAAGTGGTTCCGTACCAGCCATACAACCAGCCTGGCCAAGGACCACCACAAGAGGGATGGACCGCAGCCGGGAAGAAGATGTTAGGACCATGTTTCCAATGCGGCCAGGATGGACACTTAGCCCGTACCTGCTGGAAGAAGAACCAGGGGGGCGCAGGGGGGAAACAAAAAGGAAGATATAGGCCCCCTGCTACACCGGCTCCAGGAGTGGTGAACCCCTACGGAGGCCCAGCAGCTGGGCTATAGGGGTGCCCAGAAGATCCGAGAGGGGGGTGCCAGCTGGTGGTGACAAACAGGCCTGAAGATGAACCTACCATATGGGTGTCGGTCAACCAACGTCCATTAGAATTGATGGTGGACAGTGGAGCAGCCTACACCTGTCTGAAGCCTGAAGATGCCACGCACCTTCCTATGTCTGGGAAATATGTGAAGACAATCGGATTCGAGGGAATTAAACAGCTGATCCCTACTACTGAGCTTGTAAGCTTAGAGTACAAAGGACAGAGAGCAGATCTGTCAATACTTGTATCAGAACACACGCCAATAGGGCTACTAGGGAGAGATGCACTATGCCAATTGAACTGTACAGTGAAATGCACACCTGACGGCTGTCGAGTGACAGTGCCACAAGAGAACAGACAGCTGTCTGTCATGATGGACAACAACGCATCTATGGTGTATTGGGTGGGAGGGCTTAGCCCAGACCTAATGGAACCAGCAAGGATGTGGGACAATTATATCCTGGCACACATGTCAGAGGCCAGAAGGCCTACTGATCCATTGCATTGTACACTCCAGTATTTTAGAGAAGTTGCAGATGCAAACCCAGATGAGTGGCTGAAGCATCAGCCAAAACAGGTACAGCTTAGTACAAGTTGTATAATCCTAGGCCCTCAGGGAGTGGCTATGAAGATAAACAGTGACACTTATCTAGACCAGGAGCATAAGATTGAGGGTAGCATCCCTCATGTGACACTTATGATATCTGAACACTATAAACAGAAGCATTTAGGGGCAATGATGGCAGACTCAGAAAAAGCCAGATTTGTAACGACAAAAGAAAACCCTGCTATCTGGAGGAGCATTGATGGACAGTTCACAAAACTGATGATCTCTGCTCAAGGAATAGGACATCCGCAGACTGTGAAGCTAATGAACCAGCTAATCCTTCCTGTACAACCTGAAAAAGACCTCAGAGAAGAAATGATACAGAATGTGCCAGCAGACCTGTGGGCAAAGAACAGTACAGACATTGGATTTGTGAAATCAGCTCGTCCATTGAGAGTTGAACTCATACCGGGTGCAAAACCCCCTTGGAAAAACCAATACCCATTGAAGCAGGAAGCAATTGATGGAATTGAGCCACAGATCAAAGGATTGTTAGAGGCAGGAGTCTTGAAGATAACTCAATATCCGTTAAGTAACACACCTCTTCTGCCAGTAACGAAACCTGATGGTTCATATCGTCTGGTACATGACCTACGGGCTGTGAATGAGGTAGTTGTCAGCTATCCAGCTGAAGTTCCTGATCCTCATGTGCTGTTGACTCAGATTCCATCTACAGCCAAAGTATTTACAGTGATTGATTTATGCGGGGCTTTCTTTTCTATACCTCTTAGTGTAGAAAGTCAAGGGATATTTGGGTTTACCTACAAAGGTCAACATTATCAATATACCAGAATGCCACAAGGGTACAAACACAGTCCTCATGTTTTTAATCAGGTCTTGAAGGAGGACTTAGACGGGTTAGGGCAGACGATAAGTAGTACTGCCATTCAGTACATGGATGACATACTCCTTTGTGCCCCAGATGAAGAAACATGTCACAGGGATTCCGTTAAACTGTTAAAGGTTTTGGCGGAGAAGGGACACAAGGTGTCTAAAAAGAAGCTACAGTATTGCCAGGAAAAGGTAACTTACTTAGGACAATCTATTACACAGGGACATCGCAGTGTCACTAATGAACACTTGGAAGCTATTCAGAAGGCTCCAAAACCACGAACGGTTAGGGAAATGATGATGTTTTTGGGCATTACTGGGTATAGTTCAGCATGGGTGGAGGATTACACTAGACTGGTCGCTCCATTGAGGGGGATGATTAAGGAAACAGGTAGTGATAAACTCCAATGTTGCATTACTTGGACAAGGGAAGCTGATTTGGCGTTTGAGACAATTAAACACAAATTGCAAGAAGCGCCAGCTTTAGCGCTTCCAGATTATTCCAAAGAATTTGGATTGTATGTTTCTTCTTCAGCCAAAGGGAAGTATGCCTGCGCTGTTCTTACGCAACCAACAGGCATTGGACCTAGTCCACAGCCCATAGCCTATTACTCTGTCGCATATTCAGAGGTAGAAATGGGTTTCGCGCCATGCTACAGAGCAATGGCCGGGGCATATCTTATGTACGAGAAGGCAACAACCTTAACAATGGGGTACCCAGTTACCATTCTCTGCCACCACAGTCTAAGGAATCTTTTGAATCAAGGCAAGTATACTTTGACGATGCCTAGGATTAGGAATTATTACAGGATGTTGGAAAGGGAAGATGTAACATTACTAAGATGTAACACACTTAACCCAGCAGAGACCTTGCCAACCCCAGAAGATGGGGAACCACACGATTGTGTGAAGGAAGCTATGAGGTACTCTAAGCTTAGAGCAGATCTACTAGCTTTGCCTTTAAAGGAAGCTGACGTTGAGTATTGGACTGATGGATCTTGTTACCGGGTAGGAGAAAGTTTACGTGCTGGGTATGCCATAGTCCGATCCCAAAATTCAGGGTTCATTGTGGAACAAGCCGAGGCTGTTCCTCAGCCTTGTTCAGCTCAGTTGGCTGAGTTGATTGCCCTCACAGAAGCATGCAACTTGGGAACCGGACGAAGAGTGACAGTGTACACCGACTCTGCCTACGCCCATAATGTGTGTCATCTACATGGAGCTGTATGGAAGGGACGGGGTTTTAAGAAAACTGATGGTTCGCCTATTCAGCACCACGCTCAAATCATGAAGCTGTTACAAGCCATGATGAAACCAAGGGAATTAGCCATAGTGAAGTGTGCCGCACACAGATCTGACTCATCACATGTCACACAAGGTAACAGGGCTGCAGATGATGCAGCCAAAGCCATTACAGGAGCAGACAAAGCAGGTAAAGTTCTGCTGGTCACACATGAAGCACAGTTACAGGGCATGGTCACGCTTGAGGATTTGTTGATGTTACAGAGTGGGGCAAATGCGCTAGACAAAAACCTATGGTTAACAAGGGGGGCTAGTCAGGATGACACAGGTCTATGGAGAAATCATGAGGGACTGGTTGTGGCACCCCCAGATTTATTAGGCATGCTAATACAGGAAGCCCATGGATTAGCACATGTGGCCAGGGGGGAGGTAAGACGCAAGATCACCAAGGAATATGGTTTTTGGGCTCCATATTTATTGGAACAAATAGACCATATCCTTGGTCAATGTGTGGTCTGTTTGAAAAACAATATCAGACCTGGAATACCAGTGGGAACTGGGCATATCCCTACCCCAAACGGGCCAATGAAACATTTGGTGATTGACTATGTGGACATGATTCGTCCTGTTGCAGGATACAGGTACATGTTAGTTGTAGTGGACAGGTTCAGCAGATGGGTAGAAGCATGCCCCACTCGAAAAGAGGATGCTCAGTCTGTAGCAAAGTTCCTATGCAGGGAATTCATACCTAGGTTTGGAATTCCAGATAGGATAGCGTCAGACAATGGTAAGGAATTTGTGGATAAGACGGTAAAGCTTATACTACAAAAGTTGGGAATCAAGCAGAGATTTGGGTGTATTTACTCACCTCAAAGCCAGGGGATGGTAGAGAGGATGAACGGGGTCCTTAAGAACCGTCTTTCTAAGGTCTGTCAGCATACAGGTCTTAATTGGGTGGAAGGACTCCCTCTTGCATTGATGGCCTGTCGTTCCAGTGAGATTCGAGGGCTGCACTTGACTCCCCATGAACTGGCTATGGGGAGAATAATGACAGCTCCCTGTGCACGAACCAGTGGGAAAGGGCCAAGTTTGGCTCTCTTGGAGAGTGACATGAAAGCCTATGTACAGTACATGACTAACCGGCAAAAGAGTATCTCTTCTTATGTGCTCCACAAACAGGAACGTGAAAAGGAGGTGAACGCACAGGAGAGGAAGGACGCGTTGCAACCGGGTGACAAAGTATACGTGAAGGTCTACAGACGGAAGTGGCATGAGGCTCGACGGGAAGGACCATACGAGGTCGTTCGGTGCACTGGGACTGCCATCCAAATCAAGGGGTCCCCCACCTGGTATCACGTTCATCACTGCATCAAGGCACCCAATGAGGACGATGAGGGAGAGCCTCAGCAGGATGGTGAGGAGACCCCTGGGGACGAGGAAGTCCACAGCTTGGACATCCAGGCTGACGAAGATGTTGGTGAGTATCTGCGCCGTGATGCAGATGATGCCGGGGGCCTCGTCCCAGACCCTGTCCAGCCCAGAGATGAGTGGGCCAAGGGAGATCGTGAAGGATCCAGTGACTGCGACACCCCTCTTGGGGGTTCTACCAAGCCTGGTGTTGCCCCTGTTGTCACCCCTTCCGACCCTGACAATGCTCCAGACGGAGATGTCAGCAACCCGGGCGGCTGCCCGGACCAAGGTACCATTGAGAGACACAGACCTGTCAGTGATACACCCCAACCAGACAGATCCCGTGATACACCAAGGCCAATTAGGAGGAAACTCAAGCCATGCCGTTTCAGAGACTAATATACCCCTTAGTGTTCCTACCCCATTGACTTCTTTGGACAATGTTACACTTCACTCACACACTGTTATGCCTGGACGTCAGAGAAGAATGATCACAGCAGGTAGAGCTTTTGTTTGCCCACATTCACGTTGTACTGTTGATGATTGTTTGATCTATACCGCCGAAGCGGACGAGTGGTATTTACTGGATGCTAAATATGTTACACTTAATCAACACTCAAGCAACACGCAAGAAACTCGTGTGACATTAACTAATGTTGACAAGGTGTTGAACTCGTATTGGTGTGCTAGACGTAATATCGGTGAACAGGTGTCTAGTAAATCCAACAATTTCAAGGACAAAGTTTGTAGGAACACTCCTGACTTTCCACACTACTATTCGTTGGACTGTGAGAAATTTGTGCATGAATATGTTCACGTTGAGTTACCAGGAAAGGTTGAAAATGTTGCTGTAAAGGCTTCTACGAAGGCGATTGTAGTCGCTACTGACGATTATTTGTTGTATGATTCTAATCACCTGGGGACACGGTCCCACCCTAATTCTGCCACTAGTATCATGAAAGATTTTGCTTCAAAAATGAATTATTCTGATTGCTGGATTTGTCAACAGGTCCCTGTAAGTACATCTGCTCCTATGTTTTTCCCCATACCGTTAACTAAAGCAGAATGGTTTCATTATAATTGGCAGGGTTTAGCCCAATTTGTTTTACAGGGCAAGAACCAGAGCTCTTCTTGTCAGCCCAGCACGATTCTGGTTCCTTTAAATTCTTCCTATGCAGGTGTGGATATTGGTGTGTTGGAACGTCTGACAGCAGCAGTTAACGAACACCATAGGCCTAGCGGTGTGGGGAAGGTTATTATTGATAGGCTTACACATTTGTCACAACCAACAGGTCCGAAGAAGATATATATTATCCAAGCTATGTTCGTTCAATTGAATGGTACTGCATTGAGTCCTCATCTGTCATGTTCTGGGAGTGTGACTTCTACACGGTGGAGAGGTTCAGTTGTTATTTCTGGATTGAAATGTAAAGTTGTTGATTGTGCTATGGTGCCTCAAATGAAATTACATGATACCAATACTACCAGACGGCAGAAAGGCACCACGCAGCTTAAAGTCATGCCTCTCGTAAATATTACAACCTGTATTGACATACAATCTCGGCTCAAGGGCAGCGCGATTCGTCAGCTAGGGGCCGCGTCTTGTATAGGTGGTGTCATTTTCTTGTATCCTGGTACGGAGCTTCAACTCCCGGAGGGTGTGTTTCTTGTGTGTGATAATAATGCATTCTCTAAGCTTCCTGCTTTGAGTGAGGGTCTTTGTTATTTAGCTCATCTGATACCTTTGATTAGGAAAGTTACTCGGGAGGAGATGTCTGTACTTCACAAACAAGCAACCCATCGTAGTCGTAGGGCGTTATCTACCGCTCAGAAGTTTTTTGGCCTAATATTCCCAAGTTATGGTGTCTACAACTCTCAGACTGAATTAAGTGCCCTATCATCCGTTCTTGAAAAACACATTAATGCTTCGGATGCTGTAGTATCTGCCCTGGCTACTGAATTGACTGAAACTAAGAATGTAGCTCTCCAAAATAGAATGGCTTTGGACATTATTTTGGCCAGTCAGGGTGGTACTTGTGCTTTGATAGGCGGTGAATGTTGCAGTTATATTTCGGATTCTGGTAACGCTCTGTATGATTTCCATGAATCTAACAAGAAGGGTATAGAGGATTTACGTAAAGAACACGGTTGGAATACATTGGATTTCTTTGATTCTGCTTTTTCAGGTATTGGTAATATGATCAGGTCCGTCGCTCAGGGGCGCCGCTAAGGGGGTGGTAAGTTAGGACGATTCTAAGGGCCCAGCACTGACAGGGGCCCATGAGATTTTTTTTTTTTTTTTTTTTTATATATTATATTTATAAATATTATTATTATTATTATTATTATCATAAGGACGTTAATGTAGCCGAATTCAAATTATAATTCTATGTAATAAAAAAAGTCACAAAAGAAACAAACTGGAGTTTTGTTTCTCTATGTTTAACAAAATTAAGCCTTATTATTTACCCCTCTATTTAGTCATTGCATGGTTCAGTCCACCGTGCGCGAGCTGCTAGACGAGAGGAACGTTACCGCAAATATTCTGACAAGGTTTCCATGACCAACACGTCCTGCTGTAGTATGTGTGTGGGACAGATGGAGGACAGCCAGATTGGAAATGCATCAAATGTACGTGTGCGTGCGTGGACGATGTCGTGAAAGGCAAAGCCAAAGTCAGGGTCTCAAAAGAGAAAAGTAAAAAAATCACTAAAAACAGTGGTTTAGTGATCTAATCACTGCGTGGATGATCTAGTTAGCTCGCTATCCGCTTGTTAAGTCGTGACGTGTTTCCGGGACCCAACGTTGGCTGAGGTGCTGTCTTCGAAATGGAGAAATAATAATAATAATTAATTATATTTATATAGCGCTTTTCCGGGGCTCAAATACCCTGACAATATGGAGAAAACGGGAAAGTGCTGTGTCCCTTGTTGTATGAATAGATCCGAGTCTAAAAAACTATTAAACTGTCATTCTACCGTTGTAGTTCAGAGGTATTCTGGTGCGGAGAATTTCTGGTTTGGACTCGGAAATGGCTAAACGTCACTTTTGACGTCAGGCTTAACAAGTGGATAGCTAATTAACATTAACTTCAAGTATAGTTAACTTACAGTGCACTGTCAGTATAATTTCAGTTAAATGTATGAGATGAGGGCAATTTTGGTCCAAATATAGGTTATTAGAGCTCAGTGAATTTGTATCCAGCAGTTATGCACTCTTGCTATTATAGCTAGCTAGCTAGTATAATGTTACATGCTAATGACGTCATGCACAGATGCACCTCCCAGTTGAAGGAGAAGGGGGTGAGCAGTAGGAGTTTGGGGTTAACAAACATATTTAGAATATTTTAATGTATGCTGCATTACCATGCAAGCATTGAATACAACTTTAGCTAATATTCATATTTAGTTAATAGTTCTTCCAGTAATTGCAATAACATTGACCACACTGGCATCTTAATAATATTGTTAGCTAGCTAGATAACATTTAAGTTAGCTAATCTGGTGTAATGTATGTGTTATTATGTTAATACTATTATAGGACATATTATGAATTATGTACCTATGGATACTCCATGCCAGGGCCCTCTTCAAGCAAGGCAGCCAGAGAGGAGAGCAGAGGTGGGGGGGTAGTGGTGGTCTAGTAGTGGATAGTGAGTTGGACTTGTGATCGGAAGGTTGCGAGTTCAAATCCCGCCTGAAACCACACCACTACTAGTGTGCCCTTGAGTAAGGCACTTAGCCTTCAGTTACTCCAGGGGGAATGTCCCTGTAATTCGTAATTGTTTGGATAAAATGAATAAAATGTTTACAAATTAAGAGGTAAAGAGGCAGAAGAAGAAGAGCAAGAAGTAACAAAGGACAATGACAGCAGCACAGCAAGTTGGCTTCATCACTAGATTTTAAGGATCTTATTAAAGATTTTGCTACTAAGAAGGCCCAGCGTTTAGCTTTGATTTGATTTGATCTCTTTACTCCTATCTTGAATCGTTGTGCATTAGGCTAGATATAGTTTTTAGCTCTCCAGGTATACTATTCCACAGTACTGCCAGTGTAAAAATAAAAATCTTCCCATTTCACATTCAATTTCGCTGGCACCATGTCTGTGTTGCTCCCTCTTGTATAAGACACGTTTGTCTTTGTGTGAAACAAGCAATGCTGAGTCAGTAAATATCTCTCTGCTGTAATTCTTCATTGATCTAATCCTGACAGTATTATGGCCAACTGATCTTTACAAGATCTACATTTATTTAGACACAATACCACCCCATTCAAATTATATTTTTATTTTTTATTATAGATTTATACTTTTATAATTGGGTTCCAATCTTCATTTAATTATACTTTTGTCCTTGTGTTGTTCAAGTCTTAATTTAATAAGTTAAAGAATGTTGAGATTTCTTTGCTGAATTGTTGATTCCTGTATTAACTGTAATTTTAAATTACATTTACAAAAGATGTCCATCATTGGATTTCTTGCAGTGCATCAATAGTTCATCAACTTCAACTGGGTTTAGGTTGATGGGTGGTTTAGGTGGGGGGGCCCAAAATGTTATTCTGTCATGGGGCCCAGAATCTCTAGCGGCGCCCCTGCCGTCGCTATTATTCTTGTTGTCATTATCATCTGTATTATGTTACTTGGTATTTTAATCAAATGTTTTGGAAAGTGTATTTCTGATGTTCCGGTTAATGCTTTAATGATGGCCGACATAGCTGATGAGCAAAAGCTGGATTCTGTTTTGCTTTCTGATTTTGTTTCCTCTTTTGATGATTTGTTTATTAAGTGATGTTTTGTGATTGTTTGCTTCGGTTCCTGTTTGTTTCTTTCTATATCATGTGATTGATGTCGGTTGTGAAGTGATGTAATGGTTACGCGACAATGGAAGCTCCTGACTATGAAAGTGTTATCAATCTGAGACAGCGGTAAAGGCTGTTCTCCAACTGGGGCCATGTGCTAGCAACCTCTGACCCTGCCGCTTCGAGGACGAGGGAAACATCGGTCGTTGGAAATTTCTGTATCTCAGTTTTTGTATTATGCATGATGAACTGAGTGTGGTTTAATTGTGATTGTTATTTACAAGATTCTTTTTATTATTGGTTGTTTTCTATTTTTTGTATGTGTTATCTTTGGTTCATAGTACTGGTCCTGGGTTGGTCTGTGTGGAGGTTCTACCAAGATTTGTTGATGTGTTGATGTGTTGATGTGTTGATGTGTTGATGTGTTGATGTGTTGATGTTGTTGATGTAGTTTTTCTGTCTGTCGTTTAGTTTCGGAACACACTCTGGGTGTTCCGAGGGGGGCTGTGTCGTGTATTTTCATGCTCTGTAACCATAGCAATGGCCCTCTAATACACACAATGGCCTTTTGACATGCATGTGCAGAGGCTGTAATATCATCATGGGCAGATATAATTGCATTAGGGCCCGAGCCAGCAAGACGCCCATAACATAAATTGCATTAGAATTGTATTAGACCATAGGGTGAATTGCATTAAACCAATGCAGAGTACATTATCTGCCTTCAGGTATGGCAGATAATACACAGCAAAGGATCCTTAATAAGATAATAACATCCTATTTACAGGACATAAAATGACCTCACCTACTATGATCTCACTGGCAAGCTTTGTATCTGAACAAATTAAAATGACGTGGACTCTGTTTTGATTGGCTCAGCGACAGTGACAAGGGGGGGTATAAAATCCTGAACACAGATGGGCTCTTTCTCTTTTTCTTCATATCCATATCTTTGACTTAATATCCTGTGACCGATTCGGACCACCAGCTCCATTGAGGGGCCATGCTGTGTAACCTGCTTTTTTGAATAAACAAGTCTTAAATTTGCTCAAGAACTCTTCTTCATTTTTAGCAGTAACAGATACCAAAATATACGAAACCTTCTTAAAATGTTTACTGAAAACCCTGTTAAAACATTATGCCCAAACATTCTTAAAATGTTTTTAGCTAAACGTATTAACACATGTAAAAGTTTGATAACATCAATATTCAAGTCTTTCAACATAATGTATCATTATTTATTAACATTAACAACAGAGGTGAGACAGGGAGAGGCAGCCACAGCTTCATTTGAGAATTTTTTTTTTTTTTTAAAAAGCAAAACATCATATACTGTACATACTGAAAACATGGAAGTCAGAACCTATCATCACTGCAACAGTACATATCTCTGACAGTACATATCCTCATGACAAACAGGCATTCCCAAAGTGTTGATTGCTTGATTTAGTCCTCGAACAGTGTGGGGCTTCTGCTCCCCTCAAGTCCTGCTGCTGCACCTGGACACATTCCAGGTAAAATCTGAACGTTCACCAATTTGTCGATTTGGACGGTGGATAAAAGTAAATTTTGCGCCCAGCTTCCTAGCAATTTCTGACAACACACACGCTCGACGTTATTCACATTAACGGTTAGTTTGTGGTCAAGAAAGTAAATGTATCCATACAAAGTACTGTTAATCAATTAAAAACAGTTATTGTAACCTTACCGTTTAATCCACAGTGTCCCGTTCCCTTGTGCTGTCTTCAACTAAAACGGTCTACCTGTGCCCGACCACTGAACATCTCAGTCAGGCGTGAAATCTAATCAGAGTCGTTTGATTGGTCTGCCACGTCCTCAGCCTCCTCGATTATTGGTGCAAGTCTGAAACTTGAATTTTTAATAACATCCCAAAAACATTTTAAGAATGTTTGGGCATAATGTTTTAACAGGGTTTTCAGTAAACATTTTAAGAAGGTTATAAGCAAACGTTTTTAGAATGTTTTTTAGAGCACGTTATCCTAAAACATTCTGGGAACAAACAAAAAACTTAAGCTGAAAATGTTTTGAGAACATAAGGTGTAATGTTCTAGCAATATTGTCAACTCACATTTTAAGAAGGTTATTACCAAACATTTGTAGAATGTTTTTTGAGAACATTATCCTAAAACATTCTGGGAACTTAAAGAAAACTTCCCGCTGAAAACATTTTCAAGAACATTAGGGCATAATGTTCTAGCAATGTTGTCACTTAACATTTTAAGAAGGTTATCACACAACATTTAAAAAATGTTTTTAGAGAACATTATCCTAGAACATTCTGGGAACTTAAAGAAAACTTCCCGCTGAAAACATTTTCAAGAACATTAGGGCATAATGTTCTAGCAATGTTGTCACTTAACATTTTAAGAAGGTTATCACACAACATTTTAAAAATGTTTTTAGAGAACATTATCCTAGAACATTCTGGGAACTTAAAGAAAACTTCCTGCTGAAAACATTACGATAACATTCTAGGTAACATTCTTTGAACATTTCTTAGAAAAAAAATTTGCTAGCTGGGAATGTTCTTCCTTTGTTATTGTGTAACATTGTGGGAACATTTTATAAAAGAACATTCTATAATCTGTTACCTAAACAATGTCCCCAAAACATCCTTGGAATGTTGCAGGTAAAATGTTCTTCCTTTGTTTACATATCACATTACAGGAACATTCTAGAAAAAACGTTTTGTGATCTGAGGCATCAATAACATCCTGAAAACATTATCGAATGTTGCTTTGAAAATGTCCTTCCTTTGTTATCATCAGGGGCGGCGCTAGGGGGTGGCTACTTGGGCTCAAGCCCCGGATGTTTTCTGAAAAGCCCCGAATGTTTTACTTTTCAAAAAAAAAAAAAAAACTCTTGTGAGTATAGTGCAGTACCGGAGTCCAACAGAGAGGCAGCAGCTGCGCGACATTAGCCTGCGTACTGCGTCGCCTGCCCTGCCCTGAAGAAGTGATCTCAATCAGTGCCTGACTTGCAAAATTGTAAGGATGGAAGCGCCAAGAACTGTTGCAGCAGCAGTTTCAGCAGCTGACAACAATGACATCACCAGCAGTGATGACATAGATGATGTTTCAGGTTTGTGAATCTTATTAGAAAGGTGACTGACTCACTGACACTACTTTTCCGGTTTGCTAATGCTAGCTGGCTATCATAACATAACGTTATGTTATAATGAAAATGAAACATAGCACGGTACTGTTACGGTACATGGTAAGAAATCAAACAAAGGATAATACTTGTACAAATAAAGTGAATAACAGGCTGATAGTCTTTGATATCTGCACTCTGGTTGACTGAGTAACAAGTGAAAAAGAATGATGTAACGTTAATGTTACAGCTAGTAAACATGGAGTTTTCGGCAAAAAAAAAAAGCTATTTTTTCCGGCGCGCTCCGAGCGCACATTATATTCTCCCTCTGGGCTAAGCCCCGGATCTCCTACAATCCTAAATCCGCCTCTGGTTATCATGTAACATTGTGGGAACATTTTATAAAAGAACATTTTATAATCTGTTACCTAAACAATGTCCCCAAAACATCCTTGGAATGTTGCAGGTAAAACGTTCTTCCTTTGTTTACATATCACATTACAGGAACATTCTAGAAAAAACGTTTTGTGATCTGAGGCATCAATAACATCCTGAAAACATTATCCGAATGTTCCTGTTACGGCTGGGCCTTCACACACGCCCTCCCCCGCCCCCACAGCTCGAGCACCCGCCCCCACAACTCGAGCACAGCGTGCTCTCCGCCGCAGCTGAGGCTTGTCCCCCTAATTAGATCTTCAGCCAAACCTGCACACCTGTCTCCACTCCCAATCAACCCTCTGTCTACATCTACCCTGGATTTCTACTCACTCATCGTCAGTTCTTCCCTAAGAATGACCTGGCAAGTATCCTCTGTGACTAGTCGTGAACTTTGCTCTCGTGCCTAACTTTGTGATTCGTTTATATCTTATGTACTGGCCTACCGTGGAGACTTACCCTGTTTTTCTGTTCCTCCACAGCCCACGCCAACCACTACCGCCAGCCCGCCAGGTTGAAACCCCCGGACTCATCCTTTCAGTTTTTCCACTGTAAATAAATACCCTACGGGGCTTCACAGTATTCTGCCTCCGTTGTCGTGTCCTTGAGCCCCCTCACCACCGTGGCTTAACAGTTGCTTTGAAAATGTCCATTCTTTGTTATCATGTAACATTGTGGGAACATTTTATAAAAGAACATTCTATAATCTGTTACCTAAACAATGTCCCCAAAACATCCTCAGAATGTTGCACCTAAAACGTTCTTACTTTGTTAACATTTAACGTTATAGGAACATTATTTGAAATGGTAAACATCCTTAAAATGCTCTTTGAACATTAGATGAAAACGTTTTCTTTAAAACATTAGCAGAACTTGTAGGGAATGTTAGCCAATGTTGTGGGAACATTCCCTGCTAGCTGGGAGAGTAGGAAGTGCTTACTCCTGCAGGTGGCGCTAAAAATGCAACGTCAAAATGAATGACTCCTGCTGCCCCGGGACCTAAAATACGACTCTTTTAATGAAAACAAACAAACGGTTACATGCACTTTTATTGTAATATTTTCAAGGTCCTTTTTTTTTTTTTTCGTTGGGTAAGCACTGCTTACTCTGCTTATATGGACGACACGTCCTTGGTGCATAGTCTACCCACAAATAGAGTGCTTATATAATAAAGTTCCATGAACAAGAGTGCTCCAGGCACAGGCATATGGATGCTTAGGGTCATGGTCCTCTTGCTCACGGCCATACCACCCTGAATACGACCTGTCGTAAAAAGTGCGGTTTAGCAGCGAGAGCGTTTGGAATTTGTTTGTGTGCATGAGAGTTTAGTGTTTGAATATTTGCGTAGTTTGTGTGAGTGAAAGGAGAGTCAGTGTGTAAGAGTTTATTCCCCCAGCAGCTTGCTGTTAGGGGGGATATTTTTGTTTTTTCGTTTTGTTTGTACACGGACGGCTCAACATGGTAAAGGAACGCGGAACGACAGACGACACGGCTAAAAAGAACACGGACACAGGCATGGCGAAAGAAGGAGAGAGAGAGAGAGAGAGGAGATGGAGAGACAGAAAGTGAGAGATGAAGTGAGAGAAACAGGCAGCGGAAGCGAGGGCGCAGGCGGAGAAAGAGGAGCGAGAGGGAGAGAGGAGCGAGAGGAGCCGGCCTACAGTAAGGAGTTGACGGTGGCGGTGGAGCTGGTCGGCGAGGAGAAGGTGACGATGATGGCGCTGCTCCGGGCGACGAAGGAGGTGTGCGGGCTCGTCGTGGGCTGTCGCTATATCGGATTAAATAAATACGAAGTCACGATGAGCCATCCGAAGGGCATCGGGCATCGGAGTTGCAAGGGAGCGCACAGACGACCGGGGGGAGAGGTTCCCAACAAGAGCCTTTGCCCCCGAGAGTCGTGCGCCCGAAAGAAGCACAAGAGGCAGGCAACAAACCAAAGGAGGGAACCCCCATGAACTTACGGATACGAGGGGCCGTATCCGTAAGCCCCCCCCCGAAAGCATCTGAAAAGATGTTAACAAACAGTGACGATGGGTGCGGGGAGCAAGACGCGTCTGAGCTGTTGACGATAGTGGGAGGGAGGAAGAGGGCGCTTTTAGAGGGGAAACTAAAGCGCAAATCAAAGCAGCAGAACGCGGAGGGAAAGAAGAAATGAAATTAAAAATGGCAGTAAACATATTTATCCTCCTACACTTGTTTTCAATGGTCACGCTTTCCTCCATAAACATCAATGGGCTCAACAATATGGAGAAGCTGGAGGAGGTGCTGGTGACTTTCACGTCTGATGTTCTGGTACTGCAGGAGACAAAGTGGACAGACACAAAAATGACAGAAATCAAGGGGAAATGGAGGGGAATGCTGTTTACAAATAATGGGACAAATAAATCATGTGGGGTAGCGATATTAATTAAAGAGAATAGGGTAGAGAATGTAAGAGAGGTTTTGAATGATGGGAAGGGTAGGGTAACAGGGATAGAATTTAATATAAATAATGTTATGTTTAGATTAATTAATGTGTATGCACCAAATAGAGAGGTTGAAAAGAGTTATTCTTTTGTAGAACTGGGCTTGCACTGCACAGGGAATTGTATTTTGGTGGGTGACTTTAATGTATTTTGCACTAAGATGGATGTTTATAGAGTAGATAGTTTTAAGACAGATTCAGCTAGGAGAGGGTTATTAGAAATGATAGAGCAGAGAAATTTAATAGATGTATGGAGAGTTAGGAACACAAGTAAGAGAGAGTTTTCGAGAAGACAGGTAGTTAGTGGGGTTTTGAAGCAGAGTAGAATAGATTTATGTTTAGTGTCACAGGGGATAGAAAAGGAAATAGGGGATATACAACACAAATTCACGGGGTACAGCGATCACGCAGCAATCACTTTTCACTTAGGGGGTAGGCACACAGGGAAAGGGGGGGGTGTGTGGTGTTTGAACACGAGGGTATTAGGGGAGAGTGAGTATATTAGGGATATGGTGAATGAGCATATTAGTGAGCGAATGAAGTGTGGAATGTATGAAGAGAATGTGTGTGAATGGTGGGAGTGTGTTAAGAGACAGGTAAAACAATTAAGCATTAGTTATTGTAGAAAACGAGGTCAGGATAGAAAGAGAAAAGAAAGTGTATTGAGAGGGAGGATGGATGAGGAACTAAAAGAAATAGACAGGGACCCAGATAGAAGCGTAGGGAAATACATGGAGATTAGGGGGGAATTAGAAGCGTATGAAAAGGAGAAGTGTAGAGGGGCTATAGTTAGGAGTAGGGCACAGTATACAGTAGAAGGGGAGAAATGCACAGCGTTCTTTTTAGGGTTAGAGAAGCAGAAGCAGGGGAAAACATACATAGAAGAGATAGAGAATGAGAAAGGGGAGATAGTGAAGGACTATGTAGGGGTTTTGGAGACAGTGCAGGAGTATTATGAGAATTTATTCAAAAAAGGTAGTGTAGACAGTGTAGGGGAAGTTTTAGGGACAGTTGAGCATAGGTTAGCAGATAGTGACAGGGAAGGGTGTGATAGGGATTTATCAGAGGGGGAGGTCACCTTAGCCATTCAGAGCTCAAATAATGGCAAAAGCCCGGGCTCTGATGGCTTACCAGGTGAATTCTACAAGTGTTTTAGTGCAGTGCTTAGTAAGATTTTGTTGAGGGTTTATAAGGAAATGGAAAGGGTAGAGAAGATTAGTGAGTCGATGGCAACAGGGTTAATTACTTTATTATACAAGAAGGGTAGTAAGTTACAGTTAGGGAATTACAGAGGGATTAGTTTATTGAATACAGATTACAAAGTGTTAGCGAAGATTTTAGCCAATAGGATTAAGTCAGTAGTAGGGTCCATAGTGTCATCGACTCAGGCGTATAGCATACCAGGGAGAGATATAGCGGATACAATAGGGTCAGTCAGGGATACAGTGAAACACATGAAGGAAGAGGGAGGGATAGTGTTGAGTGTAGATTTCAATAAAGCTTTTGATAGAGTAGAGCATGAGTTTATGTTTAGGACGTTAGAGAAGTTTGGTTTTGGGGAGAGGATAGTTCAGTGGATTAGGTTACTGTATAGTTGTGCAAAGAGTAGGGTAAAGTGTAGTGGAGTTTTGACAGATAGTTTTAGTTTAGAAAGATCAGTTAGGCAGGGTTGTCCGTTGTCCAGTCTGCTGTATAGCATTACAGCAGAGCCACTGGCGACGTTGTTAAAATCAGACAAACACATTCAGGGTATACATATTCCAGGGGGTGGGAGTAGTTTAATACATCAGTATGCAGACGACACAAACATAACAGTTAGGGATGTAGACAGTGTGAAGAGAGTAGTCAAGTTATTAGAAGTATATGGGAAAGCATCAGGGGCTAAAATGAATGTAGAGAAGTCAGAAATACTGTGTGTAGGGAGTGTAGACATGAGTGAATGCGATTTACCTTTGAAAGTGGCAAATGGAATGATGAAAGTGCTAGGAGTGAATGTGGGTGTGAATGAAAAAGAAGCAAGGGATGTAACATGGACAGGGATTTTGAACAGGGTGAAACATACACTGAATTCATGGAGAAGGAGAAAACTGAAACTAAGGGGGAAGGTGACGGTAATAAACTGCCTGATCCTATCCAAGGTGAACCATGTGTTGAGTGCACTAGATTTAACTTTGTGGGTCACGAAAGAATTGAATGGGGTGATAAATAGTTTTTTGTGGGATAGCAAGCAGGCACTAATTAGGCACAGGGTGTTAATAAATAGTTATAAGAATGGGGGGTTAAAATTGATAGATATAGAGGTGAAGAAAAGGGCACTTAGGGTCAAAATTGTGAAAAAGTTTTTGTATGGTAGGGATGAATATTGTTGGATGGGTTTCTTTGAGGATTATTTGCACAGATATGGAGGGTGTGGTGTGAATAGTCTTTTAATGTTTTTTAATAAACCACGGTATGAGGGAATGTCACTGTTTTATAGAGAGGTGTTTGAGGCATGGGGGAAATATTTAGAGCAGGTAAGGTACAAGTGTGTAGGGAAAGATGAGGTTTTAAATCAGCCCATCTTTTTTAACCCCAAGATAAAGTACAATAGCAAGATGATAGTTAGTAAGCACTTTGAACAGGCAGGGTTTAGACAGGTAAAACATTTAGTGTCAGAGAACAATTTCAAAACAGAGCAGGAGATAGTGCAGGGAATAAGGGCAGTGAATAGGGATATAAGAATAGGTGGGATTGCAGGAGTGTATAATAGAATTAGGGACAGTATAAGTAGGGAATGGAAAACTTTAATGTTAGGACAGGGAGAGGCAGGTGAGGAAAAAAAGGATGGTAGAATTACGGGTAGAAAGGAAAGGTTTAGAGGTCAAGTTTGAGGATGTGAAAACAAAAGGGATATACATGGATTTACTGGGTGATGGGTTGGTGAGGCCAGCGTCAGAGAAGGTGTGGGAAAGGGTTTTTGAAGGTTTTGATGTGGGAAAGGTATGGGCAAATTTGGGTGTGAAATATAATAGCGTAGAATGTGAGCACAATGATTTTAAGATTAGGCACAATAGGGTTTACACAAATGTCGTATTGCACCAAATGGATAGGAATGTAGGTAGGGTATGTGATGTATGTAAAGGGAGGGATGAACATTTTGACCACTTTTTTGTTGAATGTCCAAGTTTGTCTGTCTTATTTGTGAAAGTAAAGGGGTTGTTAAGTGTACACTGTGGGGTTACCGTCATGAATGAGATTGAATGAAAGGAATTGTTATTGTTTGGGGTGGTGGGAAAAAAGAAAGAAGTGAACGTAGATTTGGTTAATTTTTTGTTGAGTCACGTAAGGTATGCAATTGTATGTAGGAGGAATGTAGCACATTATGAGGGGAAAGTTACCAGGGTGTGGGATTTGTTTGTGTCACTATTTAAAAAGGATGTTAGGTTAGTGCACACACTGGGGAAAGTAGATTTTTGTAAACACTTTGTCAATAATAGCACTTTGGTGACTATTACGGGATCAGGGATGTTAGGTTTTAATATAGAGGATTAGTATCTGTGTTTGGTTTTGAGTCAGTGTTTATGTTTGTTTTATGTTTTCTCTGAGTTGACCAAGGGCTGCCAGGCATAAATAAGACCTGGTATGCTACTTGGTCTCATGTTGGTTTGTCTATTCTGTTTTAGGTTTAGGGTTTAGGGTTAGGGTTAGGGTTGTGTCTGTCCCACTTTTTGCGCTGTCTGTCATGAATCACCCGTTTTTTATGTGTCATATCCTTTGCTTTATCATTCTTTATTGTTTTATCATTTCTTTATTTGTTGTAGCATTCTTTATTGTGTCTTTGTTTGGATTATTTTGCATATGGTTTATTTGTTATGTTGACGTTATGATTTTTCTGAGTTGACCAAGGGCTGCCAGGCATAGATAAGACCTGGTATGCTACTTGGTCTTTTTTGTTGTCGTCTTTTGTCTATTCTATGTCTGTCCCACATTCTGTGTTGTGCTGTCTGTCATGTCTCACTGTGTTATTTACGTATCGTATCTGTATGTGTTTTGTGAATAATGTAAATAACCAACTGAACAAATTATCTGTGAAATGTATTTTTGAAGAAAAAAAATACGCCCGATCTCGTCCGACCTCGGAAGCTAAGCAGGGTTGGGCCGTGTTAGTACCTGGATGGGAGACCGCCTGGGAATACGCGGTACTGTAAGCTTTTCGTTCCTCCGCGTTACCGAGGAGAGGCGCGTGCAGCGGCCGAGGAGAGTGCACTCTTTCCGGATAGACATTTATGCATGCTCTCGGGGTTCGAAAAATAACTTCCCGGGGTGCCAGTTGGTTGGTTGATGGCTCAAAATGACCGTATAGCGATGGTGGAGTTAGCAAAGTAGTATTGTGTTTTTACCACCTTCCTAGCCGGTGTTATTCACGGACAAATACGGTGCCCGGGGCACACTCTTTGCAGGTTAATAACGTCGCTTTACCGGGGCTTACGGTGAAAATTCAAATGTGTCCGGACAGGGGAGAGGGGCGGGATCGTAAATCACTTTGAATGGAGTCGATTGGAGACCCCCATCGATGTTGACACTGCTCGGAGTGAATTTAAGCATTTGACGCATGTTGAACTCCCTGTTCATTGAGATTACTCCCGGTTCACTTCTCGGGGTGGCACCACGGTGGTTCAGTTCACTCACTCGACAGAAATATCGTAACATAATTACAACACGTTGTAAAATGATTTGGGGGGCCAACATCTTTAGCTAGTGTTGTGTATTTCTTATTGGTTATGAATCAAAGAACAATTATTGAGTTTAAGACGATTTAATCCGAGTTACAAACAGATTTATACATACACGTGTTGATCCTGTGGGCTGGTGAAAAAAAGAGGCCGCTCCCTCCCTTCCTGGCTGGTTTTGTCTCAGTCCCCTAGATCCCTGCCCTCTTATGCAAATACAGTCACAGGTCATAGCCTATCACCTTATCCAGATGGCCATGAGGGCCGTCCCCTGTGATGTCACCACGGCCCCAAGTCCGAGGGCTGGTCAGATTACAAGAGCCATTGCACAACACTAGAAAATAGGATATATATAGTAGAAAATATACGACACTAGCTCAAGTAACTAGCTTACTATATTGTTGTCTTAACAGTTGGTAAAATAACATGATTAAAATAAATATATATGAGCCCCGCGGTGGCGCAGCGGTCTAAGCATCAGCCTCTGGTGCAAAGCTGCCCACTGGGGACTGGGATCGAATCCATATTGAGCGGCCGCTCCCAAGGGGGGTATAGGACTATTTCCGGACAAGGATCCGTCGCGCAACACCGCCCCCGGGGTGCCGGAATAACGGTGTCGGGCTCGAGGAGCCAGACAGCTAGTCTGCCTGGCTTTCTCCTCTGGGCTGCCGGCCACGGGGTCGTGCGGCGGATCCTACGCAATAGGCAGGGGATAATTGGATACTAGGTTGGATACTAAATTGGGTGAAAAAGGGATAAAATCAGAATTAAAAAAATAAATTTATATATATATATATATATGTGTGGTGGCCTGGGAAAACCCGTCGGATGTCGCTGGCGTTCGTTCGTGGCAAAGAGCAAATATAGATGGAAATCGCGATTTTGGCGATTTTGATATTATGTGGTATTCTAGTACTTTGAACTCCATACTACATTATGGTGAATAAACATTTTAAGAAAACAAAAGAGAAAGTACTTATTTTGATGTTTTTGTGGCGGGTAGTTTGCTAGCGAAACAACATCACGTTGAACGTGTCTCATTCTCAGTTAAGCAACGCACGCACACATGAGCGAAAGGAGAGACGATACTTCCACCTGTGTTATTGCCAGTTTACTGATGCTCACAATAAGCATAAAGTAATAAAATCTTAACTAGAAGACACACAAATGGATCGGTCCCTCGCATACCGACGAGGCGAGCAGACTACCACCGCATCACAAGCAGACAAACGAGACCGGCCGATCTGCATAGGCTCCTCCCCCGACCCGGAGGAGAAAGGGGAGGATTTCTCCCCTTTCACTTTTTTTGACATGCTACATTAAAATGCTCATAACTTTTTAAAATAAAGGGCTATCTCAGTCATTCAACCAGTTATGAATAGCTGAGAACTTCTAATTTATGGAAATATAAAAAAATGAAAATGTCAAAATGCCACCATGTGAAGGGTTTTCCCAGGCCACCACACATATATATATATATATATATATATATATATATACACGTATATATATATGAGCAATAACATATCGTGGGCAAGCACTACAACCAACTTGTCCGTCTGAAGCTACAATACTGGGATCATTCGTGATTGGGCTACAAACAGTCAAATACTAGGTGAACATGTGTGTAAGACACAAATAAACTTGGATTTCATGCATTTCAAGTGGCATATTTGTAATCATGACAATGTAGTCATGTCTAAGAATGCATTTCACCATGTTAATGTTAATTATTGTTAATACATGTTAATCCCCAGTATAGTGAAAATACCACCGCTCATCCGTGATCAGACTTAGCTGGGGTGCTGCAGCTGAACAGTATCAAATAGAGTGCAAAAAAGCAGCATCTGCACTCTCAAATATGTGCAAAAAACGATGTTTATTGCAAGCTTTCGGTCCCCAGGCTATCGGACAAACAAAAGCTGTATGACAAGTTTGTATGACGCAGTTTGACGAGGCTGAAAGCGCACAGGGTTGCCAGATGGGATTGACAATTTACAGCCTAAACTTTCTATAACCTCAAAATCAAGTAGCCCATTCGGCAGTAACCCGCCCCATCTGGCAACCCTGGACGCAACTCTGCAACCCTGGACGCGAAATGCATTTTGGGAAATAGGACCCGAGCTAGTGTCCATCGTAACTGACTTCAATTTTCACAGAAGTAACTGCTCGCCTACTAAGTTTCTCGCATACTCAAATCTCACATACTGTACAGTGTGAACGTACTACATACTCAAAATCTATGTCATATCTAGTATGAGTAGTATGCTAGTACGCTATTCCGAACACAGCCTATGTTGCTGAGTGAGTGTCTTTGCCCAGCATGCAGTTCTAATGGTCCTATGAAGTGTGTGTGTGTGTGTGTGTGTGTGTGTGTGCATATGTGTGTGTGCATATGTGTGTGTGTGTGTGTGTGTGTGTGTGTGTGTGTGTGTGAGAGTGTGTGTGTGAGTGTGTGAGTGTGTGTGCTTGTACATGGAGTAGCTGTGGCTCTTCAGTAAGATGTTTGACTTGTAGACAGTCAATGAGATTCAGATGGGTTTAATTTCCTACAAAAAAGATATGTAACTTTACATGTACATGTTTACATGCCATTTAGCATACACCTTTATCCAAAGCGCCTTACAACAAGTACATTTGTCTAAAGTAAGTGAATCATCTATATACATCAGCCATCATAAGGAAATAATCTATGGTAGGATCAGGGGCCATCGGCAGTCACAATGATAGAAGAAGGACGGATTACTTAAAAAAATAAAAATAATATTACAGTCAAGATGTCAATATGTAGCCTGAAGAGATGGGTCTTCAACCTACGGTGGAAGATGGGCAATGACTCTGTAGTCCTCCCTGTCATGATTAGATTAGATTGTCCCCCAGGGGAAATGTATTTTCACACCACTGTACAGTATACATCTATACATACAACACAGTATAACACAGACAACAACAGACAGTACTACACATGACAGATACACAAGTACACACACTCAGCGCAGTCTGTTATTTAAGGCCACAATGGCTGCGGGGATCAGGCTTTTGCCAAAGCGAGCCCTCTTGCACCGTAGTGTTCTGTACCTATGCCCGGATGGCAGTGAGTGAGTACAGATTGAGTGGGTGGGTGATGTCCTGTTCTATTGTGGTGGCGATGCGTGAGATGGCCCTGTTGTTTAGTGCTGTGAGGTTGGGTGTGGTGTGAGTCCAATATCCTGGCAGCAGTGACTCTGTAGTCCTTCCTGTCATGACTCTGTGCATTTGTTGTGAGCAGCTTGGTAGTGTAATGGCATGGACCATGCCCTATGTGCAGAAGGTAGCTGGTTGAAATGTCCATGCTACTGATCTTATTTTTTTTGCAGGTGCTTGCTGATGTAGATCAAAAAAGAAAAGTGATGTGAGTTTGTTGTGAGCTCAATTTACCTTTAAAGACTGTGAGATAAACGGTACAGTATGATATACAGAGGGATGTGAGATAAACGGTACAGTATGATATACTGAGGAATGCGTTGGGTTCTGTTCCCACAGTGTAACTACATCGTCCCTGCGACCTCGGTCATCGTCATCATCGTCTGCTTTCAACAAGACACCTACGTGTCTTCCACTAACCTGCCTGTGCTGGCTCTCCTGCTGCTCTTCTATGGGTGAGTGATACACAAGCTCACAATAACAACAACAGGGGAGGAGGGGGTGCTTGGTGGTGGGGGTGCCCCACCTATTCAATGTTAGAGGAAACACTGGCCCACAACACATCAGACAATTGCCCAAGGAAGAGCAGTTGAATTGATTATGATTGTTAACTGTGAAACTGTGTAGAGGAGGGAGACATGTTCTTCAACATCACCAGCACAGCCTACGTGGTAGGGATAGTTAGTTCGCTAGTTCGCTATCCTTTTGGATTAGGATCAGGGAAGAGGTGTGTTTTGATAATTTTTTGTTTGTTCTATGGTGGCCCACTTGCACGTCCCTGGGGGAGGACGTAACACTATAACTCTCACAACTTAGAATACATGTCACAATGAGTATGTGAGGTGCAAACGATATCAGATCATCGCTGTTTCAGCCAAATCCGGCGCCGTGTACCCTGTGAGGCGCCGGAGACCAGCAGCTATTACCGCTCTACGCTCTCAGTAGTAACACATGAACCTAAGCAGCGAGAGGTGAACATTGCTGACAAACCGGGTATTTTTTGCCACGAACGGTGTTCGTCTGAGAGGGGGGGGGGGGGGGGGGTTGTACTGTTTGTTGGAATAAGAATCAGAATCGGTTCTTTTGTTGACTGCTCCAAGAAAGAGGAGAGATGTTTTCTATTGCACAAGTGGTATATGTATTGAAAGTTACACCTACAAAGCAGTGCTGCAGCAGCTGGACCCAACCCTGAGAGGAAAGGTGTTTCCTCTTCAGTTTACAATATATTATATACTTTTAGAAAACACAGAGTCCTTCCCCTTTTGGCCACTATGATGTAAGAGCTGAATGGTCTATTAAAATGTTCTAAAACTATTAATTGAGTGTTGTGTTTGACGTGAGAACTGAAAAAGGAGTATCCTGCTACACCTGGTAGGGTACAATACTGATAATGTGAATATTAAAACAGGAAAACTGATAAGATATGTAACATCATAGCTAAGCAGCTGGTGCTAGACGAATTGACAATAGGACCTTTGAAAAATATATATATCCTAACATGTTATCCTGATAGGTGGTGGTCGCCTCGTGCATACTACACAACCAAATCATATTCCATCTGCGACTATAGGACTATATTTGCATAGCAGCGGCAATTAAGGAGAGGCTGGAGGACGTTGACATCGGAGGACGGGCTCATTGTAAACCGAGTGTTTGATACCATTCCCCATTCACTTCCATGCATGACAATAAGTCGGTCCTCTGATTTCAACCGCATCCAGCCTCCCCTGGTGCGCATAATGCTACAACAGTGATTCGTTTGCAGGAAAAGTGCTATACATAAAATAAAAGTTATTATTATTATTATTATTATTATTATTCAGGAGAAACAGGCATATTGGACAAATTGGACAAATTGGACAACAAGAATGTACATACATAAACAGATGTTCTGATTAATCATTAGCGGGTGAACGAGCACGGAGCATGCAGCCTTATGAACCACAACTGAGCGCCATCATTTCGCAAAATTGTCATCTATCCTTTAAGAGCGCTTGGGCCTTTTTTAAATCTAAAATTGTATATAATGTATGTGAAACGAATATCTCAGTCTACAAAGGTGGCGGCTATGGCTCCGGAGGCAAGCCCGGATTATCCATATATTGCATCGGGTGAACGCCCTGGGGCACCAGCCAATGGGGGGGCACCAAATTATTCGGACAATGAATAGACCTTTAAAATATTTTGGGCACATTTTTAAAATATAGGCTATATTTACTGGAAGACATCCACACAGGTACAAAACTAACGGTTATATTTAGGCTATCATGTATAAAAAGATAAATAATTGCGAGTTCGGTGTAAGTGCCCCCCCCCCAGTCACAGACAAGTGCGCGATGACGCAGTGCCGCCAAACTATCAACTATCAACGAAGAAATCAAAATGTACAGGCGACAACTGAGTGGCTCTGCCAAGCGAAAAATTAAGCAAGGCAAAGACTCCAGACATACGGCCACTCTTAAAAATGTCCCAACATAATTTTTTTATTTCACCTAGGCCTAAAATTAGCACCGAAGTTAACAGTGGGGGGGGGGGCAGCAGAGCGAGCGAGGGAGCGAGCCCATTCACAGCCACACTGGAGCAAGTCTTGCTGAATGTGTAGTAAGCAGAGGTGTCAAAAGTATTCACATTCATTACTCAAGTAGAAGTATAGATACTATGGTTTAAAAATACTTCTGTAGAAGTTGAAGTATCAACTCAAGCTTTTTACTCAAGTAAAAGTATAAAAGTACTGGTTTCAAAACTACTTAAAGTATAAAAGTAAAAGTAATGTAAGGGGAAAAAAATGCCATTAAGGACAAAAGCTTAGGCCACGCCACAGGGGCCTATAGTGCACTACCCCACCTCCCCCGAAAAAAAACATTTTTCTAAAGGCCATAATGACTATTATGTTATTATTAAAATGTTAATGTTGAAACATTTGGGATGCACTTGTTTCAGACGCATTTATGCCCATTGAAAATGAACACATTTTAGTACAATGCAAATACATTAAAGAACCATATATGTGTACTACTGAGCATTAACATGTGAACACGGAAGATATGATGACTAGTTGCCTAAGTATTGTAATGGTGCAAAAAGTCAAACGTCAAAAGTCAAACGTCAAAAGTAAAAAGTCAATAGCCTTTATTGGAACTGTGAGGGCAAAACCATACAAACCATAACAAAGTAGTGATTCAATATTTCCTGAAAAAAAACACACATACACACAATCTACATCAGCATCAGAGTTACCAATAAGCTTTGTTCAGCCGCAAAAGCAGCAGGTTCTCAAAGTTCTTTGAGCCAATGCATGCTCTTTTTGGCCTGAAGATCAGCCCTGCGACACTAAACAGTCTTTCACAGGCTGCTGAGGCAGGGAGTCCCGTATTAAGTTTGAGTGATAGCTGGCACACAGCTGGGAAGGTCTTCAGTACCTCTACTGTGTCTCCTGGGCACCCCAGGTACGCATCCAACTGCTGGGACGTTTCAAGAGGGCCGGTGTTCTTCAAGGAGGAAAATAAGTCCTCTTCCTCAGACGATTGGGAGCCCTCACTGAAGTGTTTCTCGGCCTGACAGTCCAAGTGGCTTCTGATATAGTGAAGGCCTGTGGAATAAAAAACAAAAATCATGACAATTTAGACTATATGGCAGTATTGTAACTGTGTATTGGATAGTGTTGTGTGTGTGTGTGTCATTAAATGTAATTTCAAACTAATTTCACTGTCTTCATAGAAATTACACATATTAAGCGGAAGTGAGACACTTACCAAGTTTGAGGATATTTTCGTCACTTGTCCAACAGGTCTTAAATTTGGGAACTAGAATGGCTGCGGCTATCAGTTCTGGATCTGCAAACATCTCTCCAAAGCGTTTCTCAAGGCCTGAAAGAAGTGCAGCAATCAAAGGCTCACAGAACTTGGAGGCGACTTGAAGGTGCTGTAGCTTGGTCCTTAGCAGAGTTATGGTGGGGACCAACCATCCCATCTGCACACCGGTTTCTCCCTGAAGAACATCCAGTGCCTTTGCAACTGGGCTCATTGTCTTCGCATATTCTGCAAGAAATGCAAGTTCCACTGGAGTAAACCTGTACAAAGAAGAAGAGAAAAACACAACATGGAACATTAAGTCTACTTGATGTAGCACCTTCAACTGGAGGAACTGATCATTAAAAAGGAAAAATATTGTCATCTGAGACTTTTAGAAATTAAGTTGTGTTGCTACAAATCACATTCATAGTAAATATGGGGACTGCATATTGGCATAGTGCATACGTGTTCTACAGTATTCCAAGTATAAAACTGTGACTTAATCTATTGTTAATCACTTCATTAACTGTAAGGCAGAAAAACAAGCACTTACTTGGGTGTATCTAGTTCACTGCAGACAGCTGCAAGGGCTCCCTCGCCTTGTTCTCGTGTTATTCTCACTATTCTTTCTACGGCTGAGAAGAGTGAATTCCACCTTGTAGCAACAGGCCTTACGAGTTGGAGTTTGCAGTGGTCTTCAATTACTTCAGATGCGGTGGTTGATCTTGAACTTTTATTCCACAGGCTAGAGCATTTGGCAAATGTGGACCTTGACACGCGCTTGTACAGTGGGTTGACCTCTGCTTTTGAAGCATCAACTGTGGACACTAAATTGAGGAGGTGGCAGGCGCAGCGATGGTGCTTGGGTAGCTGGTATTCTAAGTAGTCATCTTCTTCCAACAGGGCTCCGGCATCAACAAATTCAACACCCTCAAGGCTTTCCTCTTCTTCATCGTTATCATCATTTTGGCCACCATCATCCTCTTCTCCATCACCCTCTCCTACAGGTTCAGCATTGTTGTTCTCGTCAGTCTGCCCATAAACTCTGAAGGCTTTCAGGAAGTTTGATCCGTTGTCAGTTGTAGTGCGAACGATCTTCTCTCTGACATTGAATTCTGTGTGAATATCATTTAGGGCACCAGCCAGGGCAGAAAAGGTATGTGACCCTTTAAGTTGCTTGCATGCCAGGGCAGCACAGGATCTCTGCATGGTCTGGGGGTTAAACCAGTGCGCAGTGACACCAATGAAACCGCGACGGTGTGCCGTCCAGCAGTCTGTTGTTGTTGCTATGAACTCAATTTCACTAAGGGCAGCTTTCAGTTTTCTTTTCATTTCAACAGAGGCCTTTGTGACTTTGTTAACAACAGTATTACGCGTCATGATATTTGTATTTGGCTGAAGATGTTGCACAAGCTCAATGAAGCCCTGTTGCTGAACAATGTGTGGTGGGTGCAAGCCTTGGACAATGAATTTGAGGACTACTTCATCCACACTTGCCTGGGACACTCTTCGAGCCTCCCACAGCTTGGTTTGTTTGGAGGGTGGGGTCAAAGAACCTTCAGTGGATGACTTCCTTTTGAGGGCTGTTGAAGAAAGTTGCGTGTACCTCTCTAGACGAGTGGGGTGTTTCTTCTGTGGAGAAAATGAATGCACAGGCACAGATTGAGATTCATATTATTTCTCTCAAACCACAAGCTGAGACTATCTAGGACTTCCGCTGTATTAAATGTCACGCTGGAAGTTCATGAATGGAGGTCAGACTACAAGTTAGGGAGCAGTTTCACTGGTCTATGCAATTATGTTGAGCAGACCAGAATATTGCCACTTAAAGCTGTTTTAGGACCACAAGCAGCTGCTGGCATGACTGAAAAGTAACATTATTGTTAATGGCACACACCGCGCACATTTCTTCTCCCGTGGGAACATAATTAACTCTTTACAGCAACAAACACGGTAAAACTCCGACCTCAACACATGAAGGATTACAAATGAAACATTGAATCATAGCCTACTGCTAGCAAGCAAACCATGGCATGTTCTTAGCCATAGCAAACATTGCAAATTTACCATTAGTACGTTACTAGGTTACTACAAAATGTCGACTGATAATAACAAACTTTCAGCTTACCTCAATATGCTTTATCAAATTAGACGGTGAGTTTTTGAAGGCCATTAGCTCGTGGTACTTGGGTGCGCAGAGCTTGCAGCGCATTCGAAAGGAGTTGTTTTTGCATCCAACCATTTCAAAAAATTCTTCCAGGTACGGCCAGGGATGGAGAAGGGTTGGCTGATCTTCCTGGCTATCAACCTGGTTGATGCTGGTGCTTGGTTGGGACATTTCGCTGTTATTTTGAGTCTCTGGCACGGTCACGGACATCTTTGGCTACTGTTGGGAATTTGTATTAAAATCACTAGAAGTGATAAATCATGTACTATGTGCTCATTTAAATAATATGTGAATGCGGTCAGTTGAGAACAATAGGAAGGTCACGCAAAGCCAAAAGAGAGGTTCTGTTTTTGAGCGACAAGAAGAAGACAAGCTCCTGACTAAAAGAACGTTTTATGATTCAAACTGCCTATAAATTACTTATTTTTACCTATGTGCTAACAACCATTGTATACCTGCTGTTATGATATTCTATTTTTCTGTACTGATTTTATACTTTCATAACTAATGATTAATGATAAGTCTATTCTTCTATACTATACTTTAACTTGTAAATCGAATCCTAACTCATATTACTGTGCAACTTCAAATGTTTTCACAAGCTACTGATAAGAACTAAACTCACTGCTCTGCTCACAAAGTATGATATCACCATGGGAACGAGACGCTAGCAGGACACTCAAGCTGATAACATACATAGACTCTCAGCACCCACACAAGAGAGGAATTGAAGGCCATGCTAACGAGCAGCTGCAACGGATTTTGTACGGACAAGTGGAAAACTACTAGATAGGGGGGGGGGGGGCACCACCCAGCCCCAATGTTAAATCAAATGTATAAGACTATGTACCAAGGAAAAAAGGGGACTCTCGTCTGGTGGAGCTCTTGCAGTTAACTTGTTGACGGCTAGCTGAGACGGGCCTGCAGAGGTGAAACTAGATGAGACCACTTTTCCATGGAAATGAACTATTATTGCTTGCTGATGTGCTTGAATAAATATTATCTTAATGAACAGTTCAGTAGTGGTGCCTGATATTTGATTGGATCATATCATCTTAAGAAGTGATATCAAGGACGTCTCGTTGAGATTAAACGAACTCGCTTGTAAAGTGACGACTCAATTAAATCGATACTGGAGAAGTTGATCGCCTTACAAAATTGGTGACCCCGACGTGATCTTCAACGGGATGCAAGGAGGAGTGGGCGAGGCTGGATTCGGACTGAGCACTTCCACGGTACCAAGACAAAAAAGGTGAGCAGAGCCATTTAATGAAATCTGCTTAGGTAGACAATAGTATTCTAGGTGGAAGTGCTGGGCCATGAATCGTGTGTCAAACCCATTCTGATCTGTGTCTGTGAAGAATCCGTCAAAAGTAAGGATAATCATTAATTAAATTGACATTCTATACATTATTGAACACCACTGTCTGATATTTAAGCACATCTTGTATTAACGTGTAATAGACCCGCCGAGGTCTAAGGAAGGGACAGTAGTCCATATTAAGGGGTAACCAGGGGTAACCATGCAGGCCCAGGCCCCAGGGGTAACCAGGGGTAATCAGGCCCAGGCCCCAGGGGTAACCAGGGGTAATCATGCAGGCCCAGGCCCCAGGGGTAACCAGGGGTAATCAGGCCCAGGCCCCGAAGGTTGAAATACCTTGCAAACCAAGCGAGGAGTGTAGGACATTGCGGATAGGGTAGCGTTCACGGCAGGACTGCAGTCCGGTGAAGGTCCTATAATAGCGTGCCTTCCCTCACAGCGGGCGCTAAAATAATTGTGACGTTAGGATTATATGGTTCTGTCATCATTTTAGTCAAAATTGAGTTTTTTGCATAATCTGATCCATTAAGTGGTTTATTAATGTGTGGTGGTATTTTTAAAATGTTGACATTTTGAGTGGGTGATTCATAAAATACAACGGTTCCATCTCACAAAACATAATGGAATGTAAAAACCATGACGCTCAGTGTCTCTGAACTACCCTAAACGGAGATAGAACCTTATAATTCTAAACTCGTGCAAAGGTGTTACGTAATATTGTATGTAAATAATAATTGGAATTGTTATTATTATTGTAATTATTACTATTAAAAGGGATAGTTGAGTAAAGCGCCCTGGAGCAACTGGTCTAGGCTGAGTGCTCCCTGGCTTGGTATCACTCAAATATCACTTGCAAACTTTATAAAATATGTTATGCCTCGTTCACGGTGTTTAAAGAAGTGTTGTGCTGCGGGTGTGATCCACCATTGAAGCGCAGACAGCAGGAGAAAAAGCTCACTAGGAGTGCCTCTGGTGATACGTGGTGATTTGTGTCTTGTCGTCTTTGTAAATAGTGGTATATTTGGGGTGTTTGATTAAATTGTGGTTTTGTTTAGTTGTACAGGTTGTTTAGCATTGACTGGCAATAATAATATTGATGATAAGGGTGGCAGCATAGCCACACGATACAGTGGACCTTCAGTAGAATGACTATCTAGATGAGCAGATAATGCAGAACACATAATTCAGGGAATACATAGAGGACCGACAGGATAGATACACACAGAGACCCTATAAAATATAATATAAGACCTTAATTAATTCAAAAAAACTAACAAAAACAAATACAAAAGAATAAGAAAAATAAATACATGAACTATTGCATTTAATTGTTAATACATTTACACAAAAAAAAAAAAAAAAAAAAAGTTTTCGCTTTGTCATTCTGACTCTGTGTTGTGTGTTAGATTGATGGCACATTTTATTGAATCCATTTTTAAAAAGTGAAAGGCTCTGAATACTACCAAAGGCATTATTATTATTATTATTATTAATATTTTATTTTTTCCTTTCTTTCTTTATTTTATTTTTATTTTTCTCAGACACAGCATTAAGACACCCCAAGGGGTATAGTTAAGAAACAATATGACCATGAAAGAGACTCCACAGTGGTGGCTTCAGGCCCTGAAGAAAATGCATAGAAGGACAGACCATGACGGAAGAGAGCAAGAGGAAAAGAAGATGGTAAAAGCAGTAGCTAAATGGAAGAAGGCAGGTCTGTTCCCCCCAGAAGGGCCACCCACCCCAGAGCAAAGACTGGCGATCATTGAAAAGGCCATAGAAAAATCAAAAGAAAAGGAGAGTGCTGCCGTAGGCAAGGGAAAGTGGTCTGCAGCACAACGAGAGGCAAAGAAGGCGGAGGAAAAGGAGGTGAGAACAAGACGAGTGGTCGGATGGTTCAGAGGAGCAGAACACTCTCAACGCCAAGCCAAACAGACAGTCGAAGCACAGGCGGGGGAGAAAGGCACAGACACTGTGGCTCCGACAGCCGACGTGCCCATGGAGACGGCCTCAGTCGCTGTGGTTCCTCCAAGAGAACTGTATCCCCTGTCCGCATTGCTACAAGCAGCAAGGTGGGGGTCGGAGGCAGAAAAACACCCCCTTCCCCTAAAAAGCACCTGGCCCCTGGAGGTACGAAAGGGACTGAGCTCAACCCCTCCCCCATATGCCTGGGATGTGAACCCTCTGAAACCTACCAAAGAATACCTGACAGGGCCAACCCCCATACAGGCACCAGTCTTTGACATTATGAGTGGGACAGTGGCAGTGCAAGCGCGATCAGAGGAGGCGCACAACACTCTCCACTCTACCCAGGATCACAGCCCTGGAGGACAATGCGACGACCTGCTTTGGAGTACGTCAGGATCGATGGGCCTTCCAAGAGCATCGCCATACACCATCGGCACGCCCCACGGAGGAAACGGCCCACCAGGGAGAAGTGACTTGATGGAGGACATAGAAAAACAGCTGGCTGATCGACTGAACGAACTGACTGTGCAAATAAAAGAAGACGACTTGCGCAGAAGGCACTCCGAACGGAGCCAAGAGGAATGGAAGGAGGAAGAGAAGAAAAAGAAACGCCGAAAGAAGAAGGCGAACAGGGGGAAACAAGGACTCACGCTGAGACTCAGGGGCGAGTTTAAAAGGGCAGGGGTGACAGAAGGAGAAAAGGAAGAAAGCAGCGAGTGGGAAACCAATAGCTGCAGCGGTGAGTCAAACACAGAAGAGGAGAGGGCAAGCGAGGCACGAGCACGGACCCCACTCCCCAGAAGATCCACACGAGTCAAGAAACAACCACAGCAGTACCTTCAGACGTGTGATATGAAAACAAGAGGCATGCCCCCTGCCACAGAGAAAGAGCAGCGACCAGGCATGTTCCCTTTAGTTGCCGTAGCAGGAGGAGGATTACTTTACCAACCATGGGGACATCGGGACATGGAGGCTCTCAAGAACAGCCTCCCCTCCCTCCCCAGAGGGGCCGCCCCGTGGATACGAGCGTTTGAGGCCCGAACCATGGCAGATAGGGTGGCCTGGGGGGATGTGAAGGCCCTCATTGCCTCTACGGAGGGAAAAGGAAAATGGAACCAGGTGGAAGACCTGGTGGGAATGGGAAATATCCCCGGAGAAACACCACTGAACCAACACAGGACGGCCCTGTGGACCGCGCTCAGGACACTGTGGCCCCACACCCCGGATACAGCAGCCATGACAGGGATAAAGCGGAAGCCGGACGAAGACATCCATAAGTTCATCAAGAGGGCCGCTGAGGCATGGGAGGAAGGAACTGGGGCCAGATATGATCACAGCCAAGCGACGGAAATGTTGTTCCGAGCAGAGGTGGGCCGAGGCCTAGGCAAAACAATCCAAGAAAGGCTGAGCTCGGTAGTAGGCCTGGGCTCTATGGATGAGAGCCTATGGATACAAAATCTCACTCATCATACCAACCAGGAAGAGAGACAAACCGACGAGGCCGAGGAGAAACAGGCCGTGCAGCGTGAGAGGTTGTTGAAACTGCAGGTAGCCGAAGCTGACGCTGTGGCTACGGCAAGGAAGAAGGAAGCTAAGGAAGCCAAGATATTGGTCCAGCTCGAAGAGGTGCCGCAGGCCTCTGCAGCACCACAGCCCCCGGCTCAGTACCAACAGAGAGGTGGAGGGAGAGGACGTGGGCAAGGAGGCCGCGGAAGAGGCCGCGGAGGACAAAGAGGTGCCTGCCACTCATGTGGAGTAACAGGACACTGGAAGTATGAATGCCCTAACCAAGGGGGCCAACAGCAGTCATGGGGACCAACGCAACAGCAGCAATGGCAGCCCCAGCAGTTTCAACCCCCCACACAGCAACAGTGGGGGGGCCCGATGCCAGGCCAACCGGCACCAACCATGATGGCCCCCATGATGAATCAACCACAAGGAGGGGCTCCTTATGGTCAAAGCCTATAGGGATGCCCGGGAGGCGAAAGAGGAACCTACCACTTCCACCCGAACGAAGAACCAATGATTGAAATACTGGTGGGAGGAGAGAAAAAACAGTTCATGGTAGATACTGGAGCAGCAGCGTCCACCATGAGAAACCACAAGGGTAGAGTTCCTCCTCTGTCGGAAAATCTGGCCATGACGACAGTAGGCTACTCCGGGCAGGCACAGACACAGAAATACACAATCCCCCTAGAAACAGAAATAGGCCACCAGAAATTGTCACACAACTACCTGTTCGCTCCCCAATGCCCCGTAAACTTAATGGGGAGGGACCTGCTATGTAAATTGAACGCGGAGGTAACTTGTGGACCAGGCGGATTAACAGTAACACTTCCCGGCGGCAGGAAAGTCACCGGGGAAGCCCCATGCAGAATACTAATGATGAGAGAGGAACCAGGAGCCACCGCCCAGACCACGGCTGTGTTCTGGGCTAGACTACTCTCGGAAAACACTGAGGGAGTAACTAAGACCTATCATCAATGGAAGACATGGATACAACAGCTAAGGCCCTATGGGCCTCCCCTAGACCCTCTTCATTGCACTTTTAACTACATCAGAGAACCAGATGAGTCCTATGAAGAAGCCTGGGAAACCCGTAAAGAAGGAAAGAAGAGCGTGCTAAGGGCTACAGACATCATTGTGGGGCCAGAAGGGGTAGCAGCGGAATGCACACTCACGGATGAGCAGCACCAGTGGTACGCCCTCCAAGCTGAGAGCGCGCCGCACATAACCCTGGCCATCACTCACGGTGGAGTAGCAAAGGAATTGGGACCCATGATGAAAAGAGCGCAAGTCCAGGAATGGAGGTCGACTGTAAACCCCCTCCTCTGGCGAAGCAAGGACCTGACGATGTGGAGAATAGGGAATTGCACGGACGAAAACACCGTCGGGGAGAGACAAGATCTCGAAAGAGACCATGGCCGAGAGAATGACAATCACCAGGACTGGGATGGGATGGTGAACAGAATAAACCCAAGACTTTGGTCCAAAGGAGACCATGATGTGGGTCTGGTGCCCCATCACCAGATCGAAGTAAAACTAAAAGAAGGCCAAGCAGTGATCTGGCAGCCACAATACAATATCTCCCCAGCGGCCACCCAAGGGATATCAGAAACCATTGGAGGACTGACTGCAACGGGGGTGTTGCGGCCCAGCTGCTCCCCGTGGAACACACCAATACTACCAGTAAAGAAACCTAACGGGACCTGGAGGATGGTCCATGATCTCAGAAGAATAAATGACGCAGTGGCAGGCCATGACATCGCCGTCCCAAACCCGTACGTTGCATTGAATTGCCTGACCCCCAAACAAGTCAGATTCACAGTCATAGACCTGGCTAATGCTTTCTTTTGCCTGCCTCTGCACCCAAACAGTCAAGAAATATTTGGGTTCTCCTACCAAGGGTCCAAATATACATACAATCGTTTGCCTCAGGGCTACAAACAGAGCCCTGGCCTGTTCAATAAGGCACTAAAAGAAGACCTACAAGACATCACTCTCCCAGAAGGAACCACAGTAATTCAATACGTGGACGACATTTTGATAGCAAGTGAAAATGCACAGGACTGCCTGATGGCCTCAGAAACCGTGCTGAGAACAGTAGAAGAGGCAGGATACAAAGTCAAGAAAGAAAAGGTACAAGGCTGCCGGAGAAAAGTAATCTTCCTCGGACGAGTGATAGCAGCCAACACGAAGCAAGTGGTGGAATCCCAAAGATCAGCAGCGTTGACTTACCCCAAGCCTGTGACGGTGAAAGACATGTTGGGATTTTTAGGGCTGACAGGCTACAGCAGACAATACATACCTCATTATGTGGAGACTGGAGCGGCATTAAGAGACATAGTGGCGACAGCAGGCCACCGAGACCTAAAAGCAACATTGGATTGGAACATCGCCGCTGAGGAAGCATTCATAAACATGAAGCAGGCCTTGGCACAGGCTGAACAGTTGGCAGTACCAAATTATGAAGAACCTTTTCACTTAGATGTAGGAGAGAATAAAGGAGTGATAAATGCAGTACTATTTCAGAAAAGACCAGAAGGAAGGGCAGTGTTACTCTATCACAGCAGCAGACTGGACAGTGTAGGAATGGGACAGACTACTTGTACACGACACCTGATAGCAATAAGTACGGCCCTAGAAAAGACAGCATCAATGACTATGTGTCACCCCATAATAGTCCACACCAACCATGGTGTGGTGGCATTTTTAGAATCAAAGGCCTTCTCTCTATCCAGCTCGAGAGAAGAAAAGCTAGAACGAATACTGACTCAACCACATGTCACATATACGTCACTAGGGGTAAATATGGCAGAAGGACTCCCCGCAAATAGTGTAACACACATTTGTGAGTTGAGAGCAAGAAAAGAACACAAGATACGACCTGACTTAGAAGCACAGGCAAATTCATGTGCTGAACTGACACTGTATTGTGATGGATGTTGTTATAGAGGCCCGGATGGTAATATTGCGTCATTTGCAGTAGTGAAAAGAATGGTCAATGGCTCTTACAACACGGTAGTCAGTGGAATAATTCCGCAGCCTGCGTCAGCCCAAAAAGCAGAAGTAGTGGGGCTCACGGAAGCACTGCGCCATGCTAAAGGACGCAGTGTCAATATTTACACTGACTCAGCATATGCCCATGGGGCATTAATGATGGACGGCCCCCAATGGGTCAGGAGAGGATGGGTGACCTCGAATGGTGATCCAGTCAAACATGAGATGGCTCTAAAAAATTTAATGGCAGCAGTACAGATGCCATTCCAGGTGTCGGTTATAAAGTGCAAGGGGCACTCGAAAGCCGACACAGACGAAGCCAAAGGAAATGATGCTGCAGATGCAGCCGCTAAATTAGCAGGGGGATATGTCCCCAGAGAACACCAGCTGGTTTCAATCCAGCTAGACAAACCTAAATGCTCTGTGCAGACTATAGAGGAAATACAGGGGGCCGCCTCCCCCCAAGAACAATCAGTGTGGGTAAAAAGGGGGGCGACGCAAGGCGGGTCCTCTGAAAAGGGCTACGGGTTGTGGAGAGCGCATGACGGAAGACTAGTGGCCCCTGCAGGCCTAATGAATATGCTGATAGCTGAAGCACACGGTCCCACTCATGGGTCGGTGCGAGACACTTGGGCACTGATAATGAGAGATTGGTGGACCCCTTATGGTTTGGAGATGGTTAAGAATTTCATCTCAGACTGTGATGTGTGCAATAAGCACAACCCAAAAACAGTACTTAAATGCCCAATGGGCACATATCCAGTGCCTCCCTGCCCATTTCGAGAGATATGTATTGACTTCACGGACATGGGATTAGACAATAGAGTACAAGGCAAGAGATACTTGTTGGTGGTGATTGATAGGTTTTCAAGGTGGCCTGAAGCATATCCGTGTAAACGGGAGGATGCTGCGTCTGTAATAAAGTGCCTCTTACAGGATTTCATACCACGGTTTGGCTTCCCTACAATGATACACTCTGATAATGGGTCACATTTTTAAAATGTCCATATGGCTGCAATTGAGACAGCAATGGGGATTAAGCATCGATTTGGTTCAGTCTATCACCCCCAGTCACAGGGGCTAGTTGAACGGGCTAACCAATCTATTAAAAGAAAGCTTGCTAAAACCTGTGCCTCGACAGGACTGTCGTGGGTGGGGGCATTGCCCATGGTGTTGATGGCAATGAGAAATAAGACCAATTCAATGACTCATTTGACACCCCATGAGATCATAACTGGTAGACCGATGTTGGTGCCGACAGGCATGATACAGAGACAGAGGGAGGTGGGCCCAGGATTGGACCTCCTCTCCATGGAAATGAATGTATATGTCAGGGCTCTAACTAATCTAAATCGAGTATTGTCTTCACAGGTACTGAATGCAGCGGAGAAAGCAGACATCGGCGAAAAACAGACTCCTATTCTAGACCCAGGCGACTGGGTAAGAATCAGAGTCCACAAAAGGAAGTGGAACGAGCCACGGTGGACAGGACCGTGGGAGGTAGTATTGACCACCTCACACGCAGTCAAAGTCAAAGGTAAACCAGGTGCAGATTGGCATCACCTGTCACACTGCACCAAAGCAGACCCACCACATAGAACTTTGGCTGAAATCAGAGAACGCCTAGAAAATGTGTAAAATTTTCAAATTCCTGGCGATTCTGTCAGCATGCACCCTCCTTTCAATGGGGATGTTTACTGGGGTCCCAGGGGGGGGGTTGGGTTCCGACGAAGCATTTCATAACTTAGCCTCAAATAATGTTTGGTACAACTGGGTAAACTACACAATGTCCACCATCTCTAAGGAGACATGTGTAGTCTGCTTGAAACAACCTAGAGATACTAGACTATTTCCCTCCCCCTACAAACCTGATGATTGTTCAAGTTATAGAGTAGGGATGGGACGAGGGGGAAAACGAATAGCTGATAGTGACGAGTTCTCAATTGACATTGGTAGAGGGGGGATATACTGTATGTACGACTGCAATTTGTTGATGGGCCTACCTGTCAGCCACTCTCTCTCTAGGAAAAACTGCCCCGGTATGACTAGCACTAAAGGCCCCATGATATGAGGGACATCACCCTTTACACTTAGAAAAAGCCTACGACTGCCTTGACAGGACGGGCAAGGGGGGCGATGTGGGACGCCTTAATGCTACGCGCTTCTGTAGGACTTTGTGCCAGAGCGGTAACAGCACTACTTGTACTTTTAATGGCTATGGTATTCCGACTGGTCAGGTGACAGGGAATCAGACACAACCTGTAGCAGACATGTTTTGGAAATGTGGGGGTTCACAGCTATATAGATATCTGCCTTTAGATTGGCAGGGATTATGTACACGCGTGGTAATGGTTGTTAAGATGGAGATACTGGATAGCAGTACTGTTATGGCCCTCGCATCTCCCACTACTGCTAGACACAAACGCGACGCTCCTAAAGGGTCATATGACACTCAGGTATACATTGATGCGATAGGAGTGCCACGCGGCGTTCCGAACAACTTCAAGGCTCGGGATCAGATTGCCGCCGGGTTTGAGTCGGTCCTGTGCTGGTGGTGCACTATTAATAAAAATGTAGACTGGATAAATTACATATACTATAACCAACAGAGATTTATTAACTTTACTGAGGATGCTCTTACAGGGCTCGCGGCACAGTTAGATGCAACCACCCTTACCGCTTATCAAAACAGGATTGCGCTTGATTTTCTGCTAGCCTCCTCAGTTGTGTTTGGTGACACTTGCTGCACGGTCATACCCAATAACACCGCTCCTGATGGCTCCGTCACAAGAGCACTGAAGGGTCTGCGTATGCTCCGTGCAGAGGTGTATGCAAACGCTGGAGTTAACAATGTTATTGGAGAGTGGTTCGAATCTGTTTTTGGTAAATGGAAAAATCTGGCTATGTCTATGCTCTCTGCCCTCCTCATCTCTGCCACAGTGCTGATCCTGTTTGGCTGCTGCATTGTCCCTTGCATTAGAGGCCTGGCACAGCGACTGATTACTACGGCCCTAACCAAGGTTGATGCTGGAACACAGATGCACTTACAAATGCTTATTGCTGAGCAGCAGCAGTCACTGTTGGAGGGTGAGGAGATGGATCATGATACAGGAGTTGAAGATATGTTGTAATTAAGGAGGTTTGTGAAGGAATGGTGTAAATAAAGGCATTTGCGGTCTACGACCCATCTCACCTTTCTGGCTACAAATTCTCTGTAATGGTCATAATTTTGTTTTAATGACCAAAGGGGGGATTTGTTGGGAATTTGTATTAAAATCACTAGAAGTGATAAATCATGTACTATGTGCTCATTTAAATAATATGTGAATGCGGTCAGTTGAGAACAATAGGAAGGTCACGCAAAGCCAAAAGAGAGGTTCTGTTTTTGAGCGACAAGAAGAAGACAAGCTCCTGACTAAAAGAACGTTTTATGATTCAAACTGCCTATAAATTACTTATTTTTACCTATGTGCTAACAACCATTGTATACCTGCTGTTATGATATTCTATTTTTCTGTACTGATTTTATACTTTCATAACTAATGATTAATGATAAGTCTATTCTTCTATACTATACTTTAACTTGTAAATCGAATCCTAACTCATATTACTGTGCAACTTCAAATGTTTTCACAAGCTACTGATAAGAACTAAACTCACTGCTCTGCTCACAAAGTATGATATCACCATGGGAACGAGACGCTAGCAGGACACTCAAGCTGATAACATACATAGACTCTCAGCACCCACACAAGAGAGGAATTGAAGGCCATGCTAACGAGCAGCTGCAACGGATTTTGTACGGACAAGTGGAAAACTACTAGATAGGGGGGGGGGGGCACCACCCAGCCCCAATGTTAAATCAAATGTATAAGACTATGTACCAAGGAAAAAAGGGGACTCTCGTCTGGTGGAGCTCTTGCAGTTAACTTGTTGACGGCTAGCTGAGACGGGCCTGCAGAGGTGAAACTAGATGAGACCACTTTTCCATGGAAATGAACTATTATTGCTTGCTGATGTGCTTGAATAAATATTATCTTAATGAACAGTTCAGTAGTGGTGCCTGATATTTGATTGGATCATATCATCTTAAGAAGTGATATCAAGGACGTCTCGTTGAGATTAAACGAACTCGCTTGTAAAGTGACGACTCAATTAAATCGATACTGGAGAAGTTGATCGCCTTACACTACATACATCTGCTTTCCTTGCTGGAGTGTGATTTGTGTCATGTGCAGCAGATGGAATGCATCTCGTACAAACCAATAGGGTGTCGGAATGGTATAATGTTTATACTTCTCATCCAACCACAATCAAATTCACTCTATCCGGATGGCGCGACTTATCTGGATAGGTTTTTTTTGTGTGTGTTTTTTTTAACGATGAAAAGCTGTAATGAAAACAAGCTGAAATGAAATAGGAGTAACGAGGCTATTTTTAAAAATGTAAGGAGTAGAAAGTACAGATAATTGCGTGAAAATGTAAGGAGTAGAAGTAAAAATTCGGCTGAAAAATAATTACTCCAGTAAATTATAGATACCCAAAATGTCTACTTAAGTAAGGTAACAAAGTATTTGTACTTCGTTACTTGACACCTCTGGTAGTAAGAATGGTTCATGTCATGACCTGGGGTTAGACTTGTTGAATTGCCGGGGACAAAGTTACGACAACGCCAGTAACATGTCGGGTAAATATAACGGCCTCCAGGCGCATCTTAAAAAAGCAAACCCCCTGATTCATTACGTGCCCTGTGCTGGACATTCCCTTAAAGTTGTCGGTGTAAACAGCATTAACACTAGGAAAGCCGTGAGGTGTTAAACAGCACCAGTGAGTACAAAAAAAAATCGACCTTTGCACTCGATCAAATTTCAGGACCCTCCTTTCATGACTTTTCCTAGATATGTGCGTTCTACCACCCAGCATCTTTACATTTTCAAAATCGAGTTAGTATAAAGCGATTTTGCAGTATTTCTGTGTGTGCCTGTGTATTTGCATTGGAATTCAGCTGACATCTTTTTCTCCAAGGCTGCAATTCTCTTTTATATCAGCAGAGGGAGCAAGGACACACACACACAAGGGGACACACACAAGGGGCTTCAGTGGATAAGACTGATATTTGTAAACATATATAGGCTAAATAAAGCAATAGGGATACATAAGATATGTATATGTACAGACAGTTATGAAAATTATAAACTGTACAGTATGTCTCCCAATCCCTTCAGACGTTTGAAGTAGGATATTTATATGTTTACATAAGGTTTAGGAAAAGTTAGGGTATTTACAGCATAGTGAACTGGTTTATGATAGGAAAAGATAGGATATTTATATGTTTACAGGAAAAGTTATTCCTTATTTATAGCATAGCGTACAGCAAGTGTTTCTATAGTAGATTGTACGGTACTTGTTACTGTATAAATGACAATAAAGACCATTCATTCGTTCAACTAATAGTTTCTTGTGTCTTACAGGCAGCAGGCGATCATGTCATTGAATCAGACGCAGATGCTTCCGAATGCGACTGTGACACTGAGGACGCATGTGAAGCCACGAAAGAGAAGGGCCGAGACGGAACAGTGTGGACTGAGCAACCAGGCCGAACACAGCGCAACCCAGGCGCTCGGAGAGGCAGAGAACGACAGGCCAATATCATAAAGACAGCTCCAGGCCCGACTCGTTATGCCAAATCGACCATTACAAGTCCGTTGAGCAGTCTACTGTGTCTGATTGACACGGAAATGTGGCAACAGATTCTAAAGTACACTCAGGCAGAAGCTGACCGGAGTAATGCTGAGAAGTTCAATTTGACAATGGACGAACTAAAGGCATTCGTGGGTCTCCTTTACTTCAAAGGAGTTTATTATGCCAAGTCCGTGAGGATGGATGACTGCTGGTCATCACATCTTGGAGTCGATTTCTACAGGGACACAATGAGTCGCCAGAAGTTCCGAGATATCATGCGCTATCTACGCTTTGACGACAAGAACACACGAGCCGCCCGCGTTCCGGTGGATAGATTTGCCATGATTTCAGAAATTTTTGATACATTTGTGAAAAACAGCATTGCATCATACACACCTGGTGACAACATCACCGTGGATGAACAGTTGTTCCCGACCAAAGCAAGATGTCGTTTCACACAATACATGGCCAATAAACCTGACAAATTTGGCATAAAGTTCTGGGTTGCAGCGGACGTCGACAGCAAATACATGTTGAACGCACATCCCTACCTAGGGAAAGATGCAAGCAGGTCGGCCGGTCAGCGGTTATCAGACAATGTTGTGCTGCGTCTGATGGAGCCGTTCGTGGGCAAAGGAAGAAATGTCACGACAGACAATTACTTCACCTCCTTGCCACTGGCAAACACCCTTTTGGCCCAACAAACCACAATTGTTGGCACAATTTATAAAATCAGACGGGAGTTTCCCCCATGTACACGGGCACAGACTGAAAGATTTTCCAGCAAGGTGCTGAGGGCTGGAGAAGCCACACTCACAGTTTATCAGGCGAAACCTAAAAAAAATGTTTGCCTCCTCAGCACACTGCATCAAACCGTTTATACTGATGATGGCCCAAAGAAACTGCCCGAAACGGTTGCCTACTACAACAGCAATAAGTGCGGTGTTGATGTTCTGGACCAGATGACGAGGAAATATACAGTAAAAGGAGGGACCCGCCGTTGGCCTGTAGCTGTGTTTTACAACATTTTGGACATGGCTGCAATTAATGCACACATTCTGTACAGCCAGTGCATGGGCATCAGTATAAGCAGGAAGCAATTCATTCATAAGCTAGCAGGGGAGCTGTGTGAGCCACTGGTAATGACAAGGCTTCCTTCTACACCAGCAGCGAGAAGGCGACTGCAACTCGACAGGCCACCTACACCCCCACAGGTGAAGAAAAAAAAGTGTCAAGGCGCCAGGTGTCATGGGAACAAAGCGATCAAGATCTGCCAGTCGTGTGGAAGATTTGTCTGTGGTACATGCACACAGCCAGCAACGGTGTGCTGGAAGTGCTGACTGTTATATATGCTATATTTACGCAGACTGTCCTATATTTACACAGTGTGTGTCCCCTTTTTATTTGGAATAATTGACGTGAACATTGCAAGTAAATAAAAATGTTCCTTGAAATATCTGTCTCTCCGTGTTCGTCCGTAGTATGCCTGGATAATTTCCACTCATCTTCAAAAATTCCCAGAATATTCTGTTCTATGAATATGTAATCACAAGAAAGACCTTCTTCCTGCACACAAAATCTTCTTCCTATAGTCAGACCTGCTAGTCAGAGGCTATACGCGCTCCTGTGAGATCACTCAAGCCTCAAGTTTATTTGTCACTACATTACACTACATTACACTACAAGTGTACAGCCACATTATGCAATCAAAACAAAACGAACGAACCCCTGTGAGCAGTTGCAGGGGCTGGCTGACAATATTATGACTAAATAATATTGTATATAATAATATTGTTTATATATAAACCAATAACATTACATTACACTACAAGTGTACAGCCACATTATGCAAACAAAACAAAACGAACGAACCCCCGTGAGCCATGTGTAGCCTATGTACAGTTATGAATGATACACTGCACAGTATGTACCTATCAAGCTGTGTGGTATTACATAGGTACCGCAGCAAAGTAGTTCATCAACGAATATTATATAACAAACGGATATTTATAATATTGTATATAATGTATTTTTTGTATATCACTGTAGACCACATTGTAGTAGTAGCCAATTGCAGAGTGTATTAATTATTTTGTTTGTTTGAATCCTCACTGTGTTCATGTTGTGCAGTGAACAAACAATTGTTGGGTGAATAAACTGTCTCTTGCCGTGAAATGTGTACATCAAATAAAATGATGTCGGCGATGATTATGCCTGTACAGCGCTGTCAATTTTCAAATAATGCTATAGGCTATATATATTTATCTACCCTCCCTCCACCCCCACCCAGAGAGCTTTGGACTGTCTGGATATGAACACTTGAACACTTGATCTCTGCACTTTATATTTATATTAATTATGACTCTTGCTCTTAATATGAACACCAATATATATATAAAAAAGTAGAAAGTGAATAGGAGGTCGCCGGAGCGCTCAGTGTGGGCGCTGTCAGGTACAATTAGTAGTCTCCTAATCTCGCTACAGTTTGAGCGAGACTGTAACTGTCATTGTTTGAATGAATGAATGAATGGTCTTTATTGTCATTGACTGTCAGCCCCTAAAACTGCTGTAAGCTTGAGAGCCGTGTTTGAAACCCGCTTGGCTCCCCTTGGGAGGTGTGGGGGATGGAATCCTTTGTTTGGCTGATCTGCGACAATCATCGAGAATAAGATTACCATCCCCCATGCTTCAACCATTACATCAAGTGAATGGAACTGACTTTAGAAACGAGTTATTCTGGTTTATTTCCAAGACGCTGAATAGTTATGTTTCACATTTTTACTGCATATGCTCTTTGCAATTCAAATGTGTTCACAGCATTGTGCAAAAGAAAAATACAAACTTATTTACAACAAACATAAGAAACACCCTTTGGGTAGTGCTGTGCACAACTGTAAACAATATTGCAGTACTTATTGGACATACAACATACACAGTACTGTAAATTATTCATTCGCATCCAGACGTTCCTGTCTGTCTGGCCACATATTTTCATCAACATCACAGCGAATATCATCCCTGGCAATGCAGCGAGGAAAGTATCTCCTTGAGTGGCGAAACCACCCTCTGCAGGACTGTGCTGTGATGTCATCACATGCTGCATCCATGGCTGCTAGCAAGGCCATTTGGGTATGTGGATGCCGGTCATATACCTTCCACCTCCAGGCAGAGAAAAACTCCTCTATTGGATTCAGGAATGGGGAGTAGGGAGGGAGATATTCCACCAGCATCCTTTCATGTGCTGCAAACCACTGTCTGACCAGATCTGAGTGGTGAAAACTCACATTATCCCATACAACAACAAACTTGTTCAGATGGTCTCCATTTAGATCCCTCTCATTCTCAGGGATTATGTCCCTGTAAAGAGTGTCTAAAAAAGTCAGCAGATGTTGTGTGTTGTATGGACCAAGACAGGGTATATGGGTGAGGACGCCGTTTTCTGAGACGGCTGCACACATTGTAATATTCCCTCCTCGTTGGCCTTGGACATCAGTGGCTCTCTGTCCAATGCGATTTCTGCCACGCCTTCTACCTTTTGCCAGATTGAAACTCACCTCATCAAGATATATGAATGTGTGCAGCGGTTCCCTGGCGTCCAGCTCCAGTACATGCTTTATCCCAGAATAGAGAGAGAGAGAGAAACTATAACAACTTTTCCTGTGTAACATAATGCATTTTGGACAACATATTGTACAGTATGAACTGTCATGTAACCAGTTTACAGCACTGAACATTAGAGTATGCATAGAACACATAAATGTTTTACCTGTACATACTGGTGACGGATCTCCTTCACTCTGTCACTGTTCCGTTCAAATGGCACATTATACAGTTGTTTCATGCGCATTTCATTTCTCCTGAGCACTCTGTCAATTGTAGAGATTGAAACGGATTCAATATTGCCAAAGATATTGTCATCCTCTATAACAGCGCTCTGGATCTCTCTCAACCTTATGGCATTGTTTGCAATCACCATTGCACAAATGGCTTCCTCTTGTTGCGGAGTAAAAATGGGCCCTCTTCCACCTCTGTGAGGTTGTCTTGCAATCCTATGTGGTGCAGAGTAAAATTAGAGTAATGTACAGTAAACATGAGATATACTGCTTTAACCCATATTACTGTAGTGTACAATAACAGTGCTTCCCACTTGTAAAATGCTGCAGTACAGTACCATACTGTAAATATTGCAAATATTTACTGTAACACTACTTTACACTACAATACAGTAAATCTGTAAATCTAAATGTAAAATGTAAAAAGTGACGACAAGTTCTTGTCCCACTGTAAGCTTCATGTATGACACAATGACAGTAGTGCAGTGCAGATAGTTTAGTGCTGAATTACTGTCCAATATACACACCTGTTCTCCCGACGAAATGTTTGAATAATTGAATTCACAGTGGTTCTCCCAACATTTGGCTGCACCCTTCGACCAGCCTCAGCCATTGTGAGGCCGTGATTGACAACATTGTAGCCCTAATTTCATCTGAAATCTGCCTATGTACTTGGCCTCTTCTTCCTCTTCCCCTGTTTTGTCCTCTTACCCTTCCTCCCCGCATCCTCGCCCCTCTTCCACGATGCTGACCTTCCATTTCTGTGTCACAGTATTGTTGAAATGGTACACACTATGTCCTGCTCGGTTCATATATGCTTGCCAATTGAGGGTTCATGGGATTCAGCTCTGAGTGACTGTGGAGAAGTGGCTTATCATTGGTTACAATGAATGCTTCACACACTCCTCCTCATCAGTGAAAGCTGAGGTTCACCTGAGAGAAATTGTTCAATTTGTTTCAATTGTTTCAATTTTCAGGAAAAATGATAAAGAAATGTATACAATTTGCTTGACAGATTTTGACAACTTGTTCAACATTTTTGGATGTAATGACTCAAGCAATGAAATTAGGACTATTAGTTGTATAGGGAATGACTATTCAGCATCCAAAAGTATAGTTCATTTTGACTGACATGACATAAGCAAAGATAATGTTATAAAACAGAAGAGAATTGTATGACAGCAATTGATGCATGTCCAAAAGCATTTGCAATTTGTTTGAAGGAATGAGAAACTGCTACTACTAAGTGCTTCAACACAGACGGGGGGGAATTTTATGAATGAAAGTGAAACCGCAGGGTGCGTTCGTAAATTCGCTATGAGAGCGCCGGAGCGCACACCGGGTTCAACGTCATAAAGGGACCAGGTAATTTAATTGGACAAGAGGCATTCCATGGGTGCTGACCAGATTTCCAGGGCGAATTTACGAACGCATGCTAGCGAACTTATAATATATAAACGGGTTATTTTGATAAACTGGACACATTTTGGGAATATATATTGGTACTTTCTCACCTGAAAACATATTAAAACTTCATAAAATGACATGTTAACCCGTGTAAAGGCAAAATTACAGCATTTTTTTTTTTTTGAAAAGAAATGGAGGATTCAAATCGCGTCTGCTCGCCGGTGCGAAATGCATTCTGGGAAAAAGGCGTCGGAGCCTGGCAGACGGCCTTGTGTGACATCGCCCTCCAGCGATCCTTGTCCGTCAGTACACTCTTCTCCATGTTAAAATCTGCTGGTGCTGTTTAACACCTGATTGCGGTGGAATGAATGGCGATCCCATGGCTCTTCTAGTGTTAATAGCTGTAAGGATGCGAGTGATTTCTTTGACCTACTTCAGTCATTGTATGCGTTTTGTGCAGCATCCCCTCACCGATGGAGCCGGATATTTAAAAATAAGGATGTGAACATCAGCAGGACTCTAAAACCACTGTCCAGTACTAGATGGAGTTGTAGGACTGACTCTACCAAAGCGTTGAGAGAGAACTATAGTGCAATAAGAGAGGCCTGATAATAATAAGATTCCCTGCTGGCAATTGAATCCGAGTTGGTCAAAGAAATGGACTTTGAGGATTTAGTAAACGACTTTGCCTGCGTAAAATCAAGAAAAAACAAGTTCTGCTAAAGGTAAGGCTTACTTATGATTATTTGGGGCTAATATGACGCTGTGGCTGATTTGGGCCTGTGTGATGCACAGGGCTATAGCCTACGTCTGATACAGCATCACAAAGGTGAGCAGAGCGGCAAAGAGAGAGGCGCTGTTTATTTCCATAATACCTGTAGTACGCTTCATTAATGCGGACAGAAAATATGTTCTTATTCTTATATGCCTGCAACAGTCATTATTGGACTTGGTTGGTATTGAGCTTGTTTTATTGTAGTATACAGTATGTGCATTTTCCCCCTTTGTTATGGTTTATGTAGTCTCAGGCCATTTATGATGGAAATAATTAGCCTATATTTAGAAAGTCGTGTTGCATTGTGATGTGAGTTGCATTCAGATTTGAGCATCAGTGTAAAGGCTATACCACGGCATTAGGCCCAACTGTGATGAGCCTGTACTGTAGTTATATGCTCTTGTAAATCTATGGGTTTTGTAACCATAGTAAATATCACACTTTCACTTGCAAAGTAGGAGGGTGTGTGTGTTGGGGGGGGGCACACATAAAGTCTGGTCACCCTAGGGCACCCTAGGGGGTTAATCCGGGCCTGCCTACACACCACCACCCCTTACACACCACCACCCCCTACACACCACCACCCCCTACACACCACACAGCTGACACTACCTGAGGGAGATCATAAGATACGGATGAGATGATACATGATTCATCATAAGTAAAAGACCATGAGATCAAACAAAGGTATGACGTTTATTTTCTGCAGTGGCCTCCAGTGGGTCCAGGTAGAGATATGTCGATGTGCCACACGCGTGTTCCCTGTGTGCTAACATATGAGGTGTGTGTGGGAGGGGAGTGTTTATATAGTGTGTGTATGTGTGTAAGATATGTCACATAAGATATGTATGTGTGTGTGTGTGTGTGTGTGTGTGAAGGGAGTGTTTATATAGTGTTTGTGTGTGTGTGTGTGTGTGTGTGTAAGATATGTCAATCACGTTGTGGTGTATGTATGTGTATGTGGTGTATGTGTGTGTATGTGTGTGTGTGTGTGTGTCGTCACTTCCTTGTCCTGTCCTGGCTGGGCCGGGGCCGGAGCCGGGGGTGGGGGTGGGGCTGGGGGCCGGGGCTGGGCCGGGGGAAGCCAGGGGGGTACGGGGGGCAGGATGTGACCTCCCTTATGGGACAGGACGTTGATCTCCTGCCTCAGCGCCGCGGGCCTGGTCCTGAACCAGCCGGGTCAGCCTCCTCCTCTCCTCCTCCTCAGCCCGCCTGCGGCCCTGGAACTGAGCCCCCTGGTAACACACACACACACACACACACACACACACACACACACACACACACACTGCAGGAGTGGTGAACATCACACACTCCTGCAGATTCTTCCTCTCTGATGCTTCTTCAGGCTTCCTGCATGACTGAAACTCTTCCCACACTCGGAGCACTGGTATGGTTTCTCTCCTGTGTGAATTCTCAGGTGGCTCTTTAGGTTTTGTTCCCGATTGAAACTCTTGCCACACTGTGTGCACTGGTATGGTTTCTCTCCTGAGTGTATTCTCTGGTGTTCAATTAGGGATCCTGCCTGAGTGAAACTCTTCCCACACTGTGTGCACTGGTATGGTTTCTCTCCTGTGTGTATTCTCTGGTGTACAATTAGGGATCCTGCATGGCTGAAACTCTTGCCACACTGTGTGCACTGGTATGGTTTCTCTCCTGAGTGTATTCTCTGGTGTGCTTTTAGGTTTACTGCTTGATTGAAACTCTTCCCACAATCAGAGCACTGGTATGGTTTCTCTCCTGAGTGTATTCTCTGATGCTTCCTTAGGGTTCCTGCACGATTGAAACTCTTCCCACACTGGGAGCACTGGTATGGTTTCTCTCCTGTGTGTATTCTCTGGTGTACAATTAGGTCTCCTGCCTGAGTGAAACTCTTGCCACACTCAGAGCACTGGTATGGTTTCTCTCCTGTGTGTATTCTCTGATGAATCTTCAGGTGTCCTGCACGATTGAAACTCTGCCCACACTGGGAGCACTGGTATGGTTTATCTCCTGTGTGTATTCTCTGATGAATCTTCAGGGCTCCTGCTTGACTAAAACTTTTCCCACACTGGGAGCACTGGTATGGTTTCTCTCCTGTGTGTATTCTCTGATGCTTCTTCAGGTTTCCTTTTCCACTAAAACTCTTCCCACAATGTGAGCAGTGGTATGGTTTCTCTCCTGTGTGTAATCTCTGGTGCCTCTTCAGGTCTCCTGCTTGACTGAAACTCTTCCCACACTGGGAGCACTGGTAAGGTTTCTCTCCCGTGTGTATTCTCTGATGTGTCTTCAGGTGTCCTGCCTGCTTGAAACTCTTGCCACACTGGGAGCAGTGGTGTGTTTTCTCTCCTGAGTGTCTGTGTTGTTTATGGTTTCCTGATGTGGTGGAGCTGGGCTCGCTGTCTGAACCTGGGTTGGAGCTCTGCTCATCTGTAAGAATATGAACATATACAGGGTTACAAACACATTTTGTGCAAAACATTGAGCAAAGTTGTCAAAAAGAAGATATATATATATATAGATATAAATAGATATATAACTATAGTTTATACTGCAAAACATGATGGTGTCTCTCTGGTTTCTCTAATATATTGTTAAAGAAAAGGTGTAATATAATAAAATAATATAAACATGCCTGTACGTCATATACGTGTGAGTTTGTCCCAACATAATACAAGGGTCAAAAGGTCAAATTGTATGAACAAGTGGATTGGGGGAGTAACACAATGGTTAACTCATTTAAACCGGGGGCGCTGTTGCGTTGTTCTACCTTTCAAGCCGGGAAAGCGGATACGTCATTTTGTAGTATGTGTATTTTTTCCACATTCTTCTGGTCTCTTGGCCAATGGAATGCATCAACATATACACGTGGGAGTATCTACGCACGTGCAGATTATATTTTTTTTTACGATATCTTGGCAACAGCGGAGAAGTTTCTGAAGTTAGTTTTGAAGGGAGTGATATTGATGATGCAACGTTTGCAGGAAAAGCGCTATACAAATAAAAGTTATTACCGTACTATTATTATTATTATGACAATGTTATAACTGATTCGGATGATTTAGAAGGCTTTGAAACGGAGTGGAAGACGGACAACTAGCACCGTAATCCTAGGAGGCGTTTCATCAAAGCTGGCTGAACTGCGCCCTTCAGTTGCCAGGGCAAGTGCTACTAGACTGGTTTAGATCCTACCTACAGGACAGAAGCTATTATGGGCCAATCCCAATTCCCTTTTCTACCCCTATGGCTCGTTTTCGAGTGTGACTCGATTCGAAGCCAAGGCCTTCGAACAGAGCCACAAGCAATAGGGGTTGAAATCTACCCCTATGAATTGGGACAGCCCTTCATGACGTCAACAACAGTGGTTTAAATAGACGCGGTACGGGTGACGCGATCTCGCAATGCCTTCTTCAGCTGTGTTTATTTCTGTTGCGTGTAATATAAGGATCTTTTTTCGTTTGTTATCAACACACTGTAGTGTTTAGACGTTTTTTAGTCTCTTCCGTCAGCGATGTCTTTTTTGTGGACATCGCAATAATGACAATGAATGACTCCAACCAAAACACAGAGTATTAACCAGATCTGTCAGCGCACAATGTTCCTCCAAAGATACCCGTGACTCAATCCTCAGCCACCACATACACACGAGTCCATCAGTAGTCATAAAGCGTTGTCCAAAAATCACGTTACCAAGCACCTTTCTCAGAACAATTCGGCGTCTAGAATCCAAAAATCAATCCATCATAGTGGTGGTCAAAAACGTAGAAAGAGGATCTCTTGGGGACGCGGCCACATTTGCCCGTGAAGGAGAGATGACAAATAAGCGGAAACATTTCTCAGTAGAGTCGAACGGTGATAGATCATCATCCTTTACGCGTATCCTTAACTGTAGTTACATTTCGCGTGTCATATGCCATTATTAGACATGGAAATATGTCAATGCGCGGCTGTCATGCACAAATCAGCTTGTAACGTTAGACACACAGCACACAGGCATAATAACGTTTTGTTGTTGTTGTGCTTGTTATAAAGAAAAGGTCTAAAATGCATTGAAATGACATTAGTACATCAGACATTAGACATCAGACATGGAAATATGTCAATGCGCGGCTGTCATGCACAAATCAGCTTGTAACGTTAGACACACAGCACATCGGCATAATAACGTTTTGTTGTTGTTGTGCTTGTTATAAAGAAAAGGTCTATAATGCATTGAAATGAATGATACAACCCATTAATAATATTACATAATAACAACTGCTCGGATTAGATTGCGGGTGGAAATAGGTCAAAATGCGCATCATGTACAAGTCAGACGAACGTTTGATAGATAACTTTACATATGTGTACCATCATCCACTGTCAAACGCCACAGGTAATAATTGATTTATGATTGTACATCTCTGAAATGCTCGACTGTCATGCAGCGTTGCGTTACTGTAACGTTAGACACAGCACCGACATAAAAGCGATTTTTGGGTTATGCTTGTTATAAATAAAAGGTCTATAATGCATTGTAATGACATTAAACTAAGACAATAAGATGGTTATCATAATTTTTCTAATCTTTATTAATAAGTAATTACAGAGAAAGTAAAATGACATTTCCGCATTGAATAGAGCGACATAAGATTTCTGTAGATGATTCGCAATGCATCCTGGAATCAAGGGGTAGCGTACCCCTACGGCTTCAAAGCTAGTCTGGTCCTGAAATCGCTCGAAACGAAGTCATAGTTAGCCCTCGAAATGAAGCCATGGCTCGATGAAATATGAATTGGGACAGCCCTACCCCTAAACGTGAACGCGCAAATCGAGCCATAGGGGTGAAAACAAAGGGCTAGGGGTGAATTGGGACGGGGCCTAAGTCTCCATTGGCAACTTTGTGTGCGACCAAATTAAAATAACATGTGGGGTTCCCCACTCCTATTCAATCTCTAGATGCTTCCATTGGGACACATCATAAAAAAGAACAAAATTGCCTACCACAAATATGCAGATGACATACATAGCCCTCTCACCGAACGACTATAGCAGGGGTATTCAGCAAAAATTCAACAAGGTCCAGTTAGAGAAAATATCCTCAAGCAAAGGTCTGGAACATTATAATGTCTAGATTGCGTTATGATTCAGTGCCTATATATAAACTCCTCAAAAAAAGTTTGGAAACGTTATTTCAGTCGATTCTTATTCTATATCGTTGGAAAGCCTTATTAGTCACCTTTACAACGAGCTACAACTTGTAAGGATCATGCATTCGTGGAATGAGTAACACAGCTAAACGTGTGGGTAGCGGGCCAACATTTTTGGACAAAATCCCCTGCAATAAGTTTCTCAATAATAAGTACTAATAAATGTTATTTTCTCATGTAAAATAAGGGCTGCATTTAAATGTAAAGATACATAAGAGCTTTTGAAAAATGTGCATCTTAAAATAAAGTGCACATTTTTGAAAAATAAATTAAAAAACGAAATATAAAGTGTAGCTTGAGTTTCCCTCTCTCTTCTGTTTTGCTAGCATGTCCTGGGTTAATATTTCGGTTTCCCTTGTGGCTGATGATGCTGACGTAGGTATCTGTACACCTACATAGGTACATCGCTATCTGCTTGATCTTTTCACAAAACTCTTATTTTTGTTTCCCCTCAAGGAAGGTTTCAGCTACCACTCATGCACTCCTTGACCGTCAGTAGAGATGCTCCGATCAGGGTTTTTGGTGCCGATCACCGAAATCAGTGATCTGCCGATCCGATATCACCGATCACCGATCAGAGCGTCGAAAATGGCAATTGAAGCATTCTATTTATTGTGTAGCATTATTTATGTTTTTAATTATTCTTAACACCATTGACATTGTATATTAAGTATTCAAATGAAATTAGGAGATGAGAAAGTATCATGAATTGACAACCATCTGTTTTATTGAATTCACAACCACCTGTAGCTTACTTCAGGAAAAACAAATAAAATGTGAAAATAAAAATCATAATGAATAAAATGTACACTGTCACATCAAATGTACAACATTCCACTCGAATAAGAGGAACTAGGGGCTCTTAGAGAACTTGGAGCTTATACTGTAGCTTTCCTGAGGAACAATAAACATACCCAAACTAAACTGCAACATAAACAGGCTATAGCCAAATATAAAATACTGTTTCAAGTCAGTCAGTTTCAAGTCATATTTAGGAGGAGATAACTTAAGACAGCAAGTCAGCAATAATCAATAAAACAAAAAAACAAAACATTGCACCTAAGGTGATTTCAGACTCAAACCTTACTTCTGATTAAGCAGCATCACTGGCAGATTAGCCTTGAGAAATACAAGCATCTCAGCGTTTTTGGCACTCAGCCTGTTCCTCTTATCATCTAAAATATGTCCTGCTATGCTGAAAAGTCGCTCGCTATCTACACTTGTGCAAGGTGCACAGAGGAAGACCTAAAACTCACGCGCTAATAGTTGTTGCTATGGGCCTTAGCCTAGCTTAGTGACTTCCTGCTCGCGGGGTCACATGACGTCACTGAACACTACCTACACTACGCTCGTGAAGTCACGCTGGAACTCTGACCAGCACTCGTGGAACGCCTCTCGTCCAATCAAAGCACTCGGTCCCTTTATGACGTCGAGCCCAGTGTGCGCTTCGGCGCTCTCGGAGCGAATCGACGAACGCAGCAAATGCCGTATGATATTCGTGGTATTGAAAGACCTTGCGTGCGTTCCTCCGCGAGGAATTTCTTTTGAGCAGACATTACAAACTGCATATTTGTTGTCTCTTTCCGACACTGTGTAATATTGCCAGACTGGCGACGCCATTTCTCTATGTAAACTGATCGGCCGTTTTGAGAACTCCGATCAAAACCGATCAAGGGCATATCGGCCGATATCGATCGGCGCCGATCAGATCGGAGCATCTCTAACCGTCAGTAAATGTGTTTTATGTTGACGCAAAATGCAAGCAACTTTAAGGGAACATTCATTAGCACGTTGTTGGGCAGTGAATGAATGTGTTTGAATTCTGGTGGATCGATCATATTGGGCTCTGTATCGTGCAGGGCTTGACGCTTACCTTTTCCCCAGGTAGCACTGTGCTACCATGTTGAAACATTTAGTAGCACACCAAGAATTTCAGTAGCACAATGACAATTGTGCAGTTTTCGTATGACGACAACAAATTATCATAATCATAACATATCAAAATTACCATAACCGGCTCTTGGCTGTAATAAAAATGGACTCACACAATGTAAAGGGGAAGTAAGAATATTAATTTCAGTTGGCCCACGGTTCGGTATGAACCTCGGTTTTTGGGTCACGGTTCACCGTTCCTTTTTTTTTTTAATGCTACTATTTATTTACAAACTGTTTTTTTTACTTTATTTTGCTTATACTTATGGAACTTTAACATTTAGACACATTCCAGAATATGACTGGTATATTGTATAATATAAATATATATAAACAAAAAACACTTCCAAATGTAAAAAAATTACATAAACACTTTCAAATGTGACGTGTTGTGGATTGGAACTACAGATCATAAGCTTTCAAATGACGTGTCATACATTGAAATCCGAAAAAAGATGACGAAGTTAGTCATTTGTGACGCGATCTGGTGGAATGATCAAGGAGGGGGCAAAGTCATTTTTCTGTTTTTTACATATGCTTAAACTACAGATTGTAAGCTTTCAAATGATGTGTCATACATAGACATCGGGGAAAAAATGTAAGACAACATGAGTATTTGAAACTTGTTAACCCTGAAAACTAAATCCTGAGGAAACGGCCTTCAAAGATTTCGTACTTTTTCACACCTTCACACAGGCAGGTAATGGGCGGTAACAATAGCTGGTCAACCCCACCCCCAACCACTCCCCCTCTAGATTGACAGCTATCAGCTGTCAATACTGGTCACTGGGTCAGACAGCTATAGTTATACAGCTATAACATTATTACCTAGCAAGGTATTACCTAAGCTAATTACCCAGCTTATTATTATTTATGGTTGTTGTAACTGTTATTGTTAGTCTTTTAATGATACAAAAAAGTCTTCAATCAGAATCAGAATTTATTTTACAGTACACAAGAATAAAAATATTTCGCTTTGGTTCTTCAACAAGGTACATAGTCACAATAATAAGTAATAAAGTGATGGTAGTCGCACTACAGCAGAACAATGGTGCGACAAGCTGTGCAAAGTACAATCAGTGTGCAAACATTAGTGTTAGTCACTGGGTCAGATAGACTTTTCAAAGAGAACTTTACAGTACTTAGCTAGATATTGCTAACATTATCACCTAGCAATGTTATTACTGTAGCTAATTAGCCAGCTTATTATTATGGAGGCATTAAGAGTAATTTGCTGATGTCTTGTGCTGGAAATAGTGTAGTGCTCAGTAGTCAATGTCCAGCCTTATAGTTCAGTTTCAAGTTTCAAGTATAGTTGGAACTGAGAACATACAACAGACTATACACAGGTAAGCATGCAAGGTCTGTGAATTGACTATCAATAGATAATAAATCATGACACAGTTCAAAATGCTGTATCTATGCCCAACTGTTCTTGTTATTCAACAAAATATTGCCAGAGTGTGTGGTGTACTTCAATGAGCACTCGGCTCTGAGTTGTTGAGCTGCTGTGTCTGGTGGGGTGGGGGGCATCAAAGCTGCAACAAAAGGAAGATAGTACATTAAAATATTGCCTACAGTTACTGGCACTCCATGTTCATAAAATACTACCATACCATGTTCATAAAATAGCTAGCCTAATATATGACAATGATAATTACCTAGTGCTCAGAGTAGTGTTAGCGGCTAGCGGCTAGCTCGTTCATAACAAACAAAGGAACACATGTTTTTAAACTTTTAACATTTCTGTAATCTATTACACTTGACATGTTACAGTATTCCAGTATTACACACTAAACATGAGTCTTACACACAACTTTTACAACGTAGACATACTAACCGTACTTACAACTTAGACAGACATTTCCGAGCTACAATGCTAGAATGCTAACAACAATGGAACCAGCCAGGAACAATGTGCTTTCAGTTAGTTGCTAGTGGGTAATAATAAAGCAATGTCTAAATCAGGGTTTCCGTTAGAAAAAATTGCCGCCGGACATCGTGTCCGGGAAGATTTCGATTTACCGGACAAACGTGATATATTCCGGTCATCATATTAAAATATATAAAAAAAAAAAAAAAAAAAACTAATATAGCTGTTTGTCGCGGTGATTACTGTTGTGTAGCGGCCTATATATGCCATTTAATGTCTATTTCTCATCCGATACGATTAGATGCGAGCTATATAATATATAATAATATAACATGATTCGCATGCGCGCTATGCCATTATGTCCAGCGCTGAACGGGCGCCTCACTGGGAACTGAACAGACAGCATCGATCAATGAACAGACTCCACATTACGTTAACTGAAGTTTGTTAAATTGTTTGGGATTAATGTGAGTTTTCTATTTTCTCTTTCCAGTTTTACCCTTTTTTTTATCAATAAAACAACGTCATTTCTATAACCAGGTCTCGCTGGTTGGGAAGGCATTTCGTTTAGCTGCCTGTCAAATCATACTTAATCGGACTCGGGAGTATGTCAATGAGGAGAACATAACTGTTTATTGAGAAACAATATTCAGGCTGGGATACGTATATAAAGAAATACCACAATGTCTAGATGTATAACATTTTATTGAACAGTGCAAGCATGTAGGCTTCTGGCGTGACATCGTACCCCTAACGTTCTTAGGGCTTGTTTGAAAAGCTTAGACTGAAAGTTAGTGCCCTGGTCAGATTGTATAACAAGAGGAAGACCGAATGTGGAAAAAAACGTTGTTAAAGCTTTCACCACTGAGCTGGCTGATATGTTACGCAACGGAACAGCTTCGGGAAAACGAGTAGCAGCGCACATAATAGTAAGCAAATACTGACTTCCACTTTTAGTCCTAGGCAAAGGTCCAACACAATCAATTATTACACGTTCAAATGGCTCCCCTATAGCAGGAATGGGATGCAATGGTGCGGGTGGAATGGATTGATTAGGCTTACCCGCCATCTGACAAGTATGGCAACAGCGGCAGTGCTTGGCAACATCCGCCTTCAGTCCGGGCCAAAAGAAATGTTTCAATATCAGCTGATAAGTTTTAGTTATACCTAAATGTCCTGACCACTGGCTCTCATGTGCTACAGATAACACCTGTTGTCTATAACCCACAGGCACAACCACTTGTTTTACAGTATTCCACTCACAACCATTTGCATTAGGAGGAGACCATTTACACATTAATATCCCATCGTTAAGGAAATAAACTACGTTGCCCCCTATTTCAGATTCCTCACTAGCTGCATGTAAAAAACATTTGTTTAATGACTGATCAGCTACTTGAGCGACACGCAATCGCTCGCCGGTTACAGGCAGAGATAGGCTGTCAGCGGATGGTATGGTAGGACTCGGGGAGGATGGTAACTCTACCACTTTCTCCCTGGGAGAAGCTGAAACAATCGGGTTATCATCCCTTTCAGAAAAGGCTTGCATAATCACACTATCACAGAGAGAAACATCGCTATCCTCCTCTCTGCCTCGACTCGATTGTGCACGAGTTATAGCGCACACCGGAAACAACCGCTGTTTCGCATAGGCAGCCTACACATTAGGAGTCATCATCATGCCGGTGTCAAATCATATCATAATAAAATAAAAACATAGCCTATATATTCGTCTTTTTTAAAATAGAAGGAATCAGAATGTGAACTTTAGCGAATTGTATTCAAATTGTGCTTAGAGGGAATTATTTTCACCGGACATTTATGTCCGACGAGTTTTCAATTTGTCAGACTTCAACAACTTTTACCGGACAAAGTCCGGGAATTACCGGTTAACGGAAACCCTGGTCTAAATACACGAACACACTGGTTTCAACTAGTAACTAACAACTAACTTAACTAACAAAGGCGCTATGTACATACATAGAAGATCTTACCTTAGAGTCTGGTCGAACACATTCTGGTATAAACAAAGCAGCTGCTTCCTGAATCCTCCCCCGTCGCCAGTCGATCGACCAATGAGAAACAACCTGGAACCAGTTCCTCCCCTCCCACAAAGGGAAGATTTCCCAGCAGATTTCAGGCGAAAAATAAGGTTATTTTGTTGACTAAGTACACGTATTTAACTATCGTAAAACTGCTCGAAAAAATAACGAGTGGGTAGTTCAAAACCTTAAATTGTGTCTGGTGACAAAAAAACGAAATCAGTTTTTTGGTCTAAAAAACATTGAACGCAAATTTGAAGCCCACATCGCAGTTTGATGACGTTGCGTCACATATGGTCTCTTAAACTAACATGGGAAATAGACTTAAATGTATCATTTACAGAGGCAGAATGGGGAAGAATTCTCAAGAATGGGAAAAAAAATGTCAAGGGAACTCCGAATGAGACTGATCCAATTAACAGAATCTACTGGACACCATCCAGGCTACATAGAGTGGGTCTGGTCGACAGTTCGGAGTGCTGGAGGTGTAGTGACAGGAATGGTACTCTAGTGCATATGCTTTGGGGATGTCCAAAAACCCAGGAGTTTTGGCTAGCCATCCATGGTTATCTGGAAAAAATTGTCGGCCTTGACATTCCGTTCACCCCCAGTCTTTTTATTTTGGGTGACCCCACAGCATTAAGTGAGGTGACTCCACCACTCGCCAATTGGATCCAGACAGCGTTAATGCTAGGACGGAAACTATTAGTTAAAGAGTGGAAGGCCTCATCAGCACCAGCACCGTCTCTGTGGCACATTTCTCTTGGGCAGCTGGCAGCCCTAGAACAATTATCATATAGGCTGCTAGATAAGGTGGAGGAATACCGCTTGAAATGGGGGCAGGAGAAATAATGGCAACTCCAGCTCATGTAAATAGCAATATTTTTATTTATTTTATTTAATTATAAGTAGCAATATCCCAAATGTAAAAAGTGAAAGTAAACTGCTATAAGTATGATTGTTAGACAATGCTGTAGATTTACATACATTGCTGTACATCACCTTTATGTTTTGTTGTGTCTATTTTTTGTCTTTTTAATTTATTGTTCAATGTCAACTGTTACGTGTGATGGATGTTTGTTCATTGTCTGTTAATTGAAAATAATAAAAAAAACTATTAATCATAAAAATAAAAATAAATAAAAAATAAAAATCTTACTTTTGAGGACACCAACATGAGCCGTGTTTACCCGTACCTCCGCCGTTCTGTTCGTGATGATTTTAGAGGCAATAGATTATTTTTGCCCCGCGCATATTGCTATGAATAGTTCGATCTCCACACATGAGTCGGCGATGTTGTCATTTAGCCAGCTCTCAGAGAAGCACATCAGGCTGCACTCCCGATACACTGAATGATGCATCACGAGTGCCTCCAACTCGTCACATTTGTTGGGTAAGGAGTTAACATTTCCCATTACGATTGATGGTAGAAACGGCTTGTATCTCCACCGCCTCCTCGATTTAGCTTTTAGCTTCGCTCCAGGGGGGTATTCCACGAAGCTCGATAAAGTTCTAAGCCTCGATAAAGTTCTAAGCCTCGAAAATGTTAGCTTGCGTTCGGTGCCATCAATGTGGCTCAAATAATTCGCTGCTTGGTTGAGCTCCTTCTGAGTCAGATATAATTAGCCTGGTCGCGACCAGGCTAAAACACAGGCTATGGTAAGACGCGCGTCAAAAAAGGCTCACAGGCGGAAACTACATCCCGAACGACAGTTCCTCTTTTAGGAAATATTAGTTCCCACTTCACACGAGATAGATAGATGGATAGGTTGACTGTGTGATAGATAGATAATTTGATATTTTGAAAGTGTGATCGATCGATAGATAGTTTGATTGTGTGATAGATAACTTGATATTTTGAAAGTGTGATAGATAGATCGATAGATCAATAAAGAAAAGAGTGTAAAAAAAAAAGTAATTGTCTCAACTTGCATTGCTGTCATCACAGCGGTCTGGCTGGCGTAGTGGTTAAGGCAGCCGGCTGGAGTTCCAAAGGTTGCGTGTTCGAGACTTGACTAAGTGATTCTTTTTTTTCTTTTTTTTTACATTTAACCGAAGATTTCATGCAAAGGCTTCAAACACCATTGTAATCGTGTCAGTTCTTGTAAATTAGCCTGCACCATCATTTTATAGCCTACATACTTTTTTAGATGAGATTTTAGATTAGATTCAGACAACGAAATGCAGTAAAAAGTGCGTCTGAAGAGGGATTTGAACCACCGATATGAAATGACGAATAAATCCTATGGCAGCGGTCGATACCACTAGGCCATTGTGGCGATATGACGGTTTGTAGCCTGCTGCGGATATCACCACAGTAGTAATATTCATTTATTAAAATATGAACATATAACAATAACTGGGGCTAGTATGACCTACGCATTTAATCGGTCAGCAATTTCTTGCCAAACCATTTCCCTCGCCTTGTTAATTGCGGTTAATTTTACATCTTATTTTTCCGTCTTCATAAAAATCTATAATTCGGAATGCTGCGCAAATGTAGTACCCCTGCAGAGTGGAGTATCTTCATTTCGACAGATCGACTCTTCGGGGCTCTTTATGTCTGCGTGCACGCGCCCATATCGAAGATTTGTAAGCCTGTCTTCTGTGAACACTCATCACACAAGGCTGATCCTCGTTCGAGGAATCACCTGAGGCTTGAATTCCAATCTCGAGTTGCCTGAGCGCCGCATTTATTTATATCGCCGCTATACTGATCCACCTTTAGTGGAATGGCCCCCAGCTTTGCACCCCCGGTATTTCTTCCGTAGTTCCTTCGGTAATGAGTGTTTGAAACCCTCATGTTTTGCAGTCTCTCTTAGTGCAAAGAGGGCACTTCTGGTATAAACAACTCTGGCTGAGGTTGTAACATTAGACATTATACAACAAAAAACCGACAAACATTAAAAACAGAGCAGCGAGACCTGCTGCCGCTCAGAACGGTGCAACGTGCCGACGTCAGCTACCACCGCATTTAATTGACCATGAACATCAGAGACTAGACTACATTACGAATGTTCATTTAAAATACTCTATACTGAGCACTGGTATAAGAACATGAACCAGAGAACAGCAGTAAATGCAATAACCCACAGTCGTCGCTGATGATGTTGCATTTTCGATTAGGATACGGGATTAAAGGCACCGGCGACGGGCTAAGAGAGAGAGAGGAGAGGGATTTCCTGAAATCCAAATGTCCCGCTAAATTCTGACCAATCACAAAACTGTTTTGAAAGCGCGTCGCCTCGCGAGTCATTTGATTGGACGAGAGGCATTCCACGAGTGCTGATCGGATTTCCTGAGTGAGTTTACGAACGCAGTCAGTTTTGAAAGCGCGTCGCCTCGCGCCGCGCGCCTGTTGAGAGATTCAGTCTCGATTGCAGTGCGAACACAAACGACGAGGTTAATTGCAACATATTGTAAATAACTACCCCTAAATCGTAACGAAATGTTGGTCTAGAAGCGGCCTAAATCTAGCTTCAATCTGCTTTTTTTCTGTTCTACCGGGGGGTAGTGGTGGTCTAGTGCAGTGTTTCTCAACCCTCTCCTCGGGGCGCCCCAGCCGCACCACATATTTGATCTGTTCCACCACCAGCTCACCTGATTCCACTAATCAAGTACAAAGCAATTATGGTTTGTACTTGATTAGTTGAATCAGGTGAGCTGGTGGTGGATCAGATCAAATATGTGGAGCGGCTGGGGCGCCCCGAGGAGAGGGTTGAGAAACACTGGTCTAGTGGATAGTGAGTTGGACTTGTGATCGGAAGGTTGTGAGTTCAAATCCCGCCTGAAACCACACCACTACTAGTGTGCCCTTGAGTAAGGCACTTAGCCCTCAGTTACTCCAGGGGGAATGTCCCTGTAATTCGTAATTGTAAGTCGCTTTGGATAAAGGCGTCTGCTAAATGGCAAAAATTAAATTATAATAACTCGCAGCCTTTCTGCGCAGCCTGAATCAAAGTGGACTGTCTGAATCATTTGGTGGCGGAGGAAATTCTTTGGTGGCGGCCCGCCACGAATAAATGCATATAGAGGAAACACTGAGGCGATTCGACTGTAGGCATGTGAAGTTATAATTTCTTCAAACTTGCAGTGGTAGCAACGGTGTGTGTGTTTTAGTAAATATAGCGTGTGTGTGTGTGTGTGGCCCTCCTGTGAGAGGTGTGTGTGTACCTGTGAGAGGTGTGTGTGTGTGTGTGTGTGTGTGTGTGCCATATCTCAGTATGTAGGCTATATGCAGTGTAAGTAAGTGTGTGAGTTTATTCTGTTATTTATGCTATTTATATCTAATGTGTTGATAAGCAATGGAAATGAATCAAGAATTGATCAAGTAGGCTAACTTACATTATCATTGTTCTATATGCAACAGAACAGATCACCCAGCATTGCTAATGAAAAGAATCAATGAATGCGAGTCTAATACCAATACTTGCTCAATAGGTCTTAAAATCTATTAAAAGTGTTCTTATAAAGGTCTTAAATGTAACTTGTTGAAACCTGCAGGAACCCGCATAATTAATTTAGGAACAGGTTGCTTACATTAATTATGCGGGTGTTACGGTCAGGGCCATCGCTACTTACACACGCATCATTGTTAGACCACTTAATGATAGAGCTAACCATCTACGGACAAAAAAAAAGTGTCACCTTTTTGGTCCATCGCCAGTTTGCACCCCTGCGTATGTAAACCATGAAGGCCACGTTTATGATGTCTTTTATACAGCCATATCGACTGACTTGGGTCTGTGTTTCCTTGGTGCCTAATGGATCAAGACTTTTGTCTAAAAAGCAAAATATATGTAGGCTATTATCCAGTCAGTAGGCCTACAGTTATGTATTTAAAAAAAGATCGGTATCGGTATCGGTAGATCTTGAGGAAAAAAATCGGTGATCGGTATCGGCCCCAAAAATCCAGATCGGAGCATCCCTAGTTGTAGGGGGGTATTTCGTATAACAGGCTAATGGGTTTATTGTGAGTTTACTTTGATTGTTTGTTTATTGCCTTGATCACCGTATTGAGAAGTCATATGGTTATGGGGGGTGATATTGCAAGGTAATTTAAGCACCTGCGCATCTTGCATGGCGGTAGTGGAGAGAGAGGGGAGCGATGTATTTTTGTTGACCGCATTATACGCATTGTTTGTTATTTTTCTGGTTTTGATCGCTTATGGATTATTTTTGTACGTCGCCAAGTTTGATTGTTCTATTCAATAAATGCTCTAAAATGTACTTTTCATCTCAGCGGATTGTTTGGAGCATCATACAATTACCAGCCCAGACCCTGCTGGCGTCTCTCAGCGACTTTTTACTTTTGGCTCTATCTATCTAGCTACAGGTGTCATATAACCCTAACCCATATCCTGTCATATAAAAGTACCTTATTGAATCTCCAGGTAATGTATTTCTGACATCGTTAAGATACTTTATTTTTCTGTTTTGGTAGTCTGTCCAATGTGACACTTGCCCTCCTCCACCGGCCCTAGTTTTGGATCTAGCTTGCTGTTCATTATTTTCATGATAAATCGTAGCTAGCTAGCTATAACATCTTCATATACACCATACAGGCTAAATACTGATTAACAGTAGGCTACTTTGGCAAATGCCCATTGAACAGATTTATTCATTATCCTATCTTAAGAAAACAAATGTAACTCTCATCTGGGGATTTACACGGCAAATCAAATGAAGAACTACACATCCCTGATGACAGGGAGATGACGTATGACTGCTCTGATGAATCAACCCCTATTTCATACACTTTCTCTATATAACGATGTCGATCATTGATCGGCAACGACACTATATAATAGTTTGCCTAACTGACCATCGGATTTGGGCTACTAATATCTAAAAAGCACTACGGTTTTCTTATTTTATCGGATTAAAGTAGCAAAGACCAGACATTTCCATGGAATGTTTATCTGAATTAGCCTTTCATCGTCCCTTCTGTATCATATCACACACAACAGGAACCATCACATGGCCCCACCCTCTTACCTCCATCAATGAAATCACCATGGTCCTCCTCCTGCTTCTCTTGCTTGATGATCATCTGCAGCGGCTTGCGGTCGAGCATATCTATTCCATGATGGACTTTTACATCTGACTCTGAAATGCATGGATACAAGCTAGCCATGTTAACTGGTTCAACAAATGATTGGTAAATAATATCTTATGTGGCATAATTCAATCACTTTAGTGGACAGCAAACACCAAGACAAATATGGAAAGTAATGGTGACACACATCTTTGGTGATGTATCTGTGTATTACCAGGGGAATGTGAGCCAACACAGATATTTGTGTAAAAGACCGATAATATGGGTCTCTCTATACACTCTGATTACACTTTGGAGCAAGTACAAACACACAGTGGAATGTATCTTCATTATCCTGTTGTGGTTCCTCATTGTGTAACATAACACACTCAACAGTTATTGACATGTGCCTCCACCAACTTACTCTGATCAAGTGAATCGTCAGGATCCTCCTCCTCTTCTTTGATGCTCATCTGCAGCAGCTTGCTGTCCTCAGCCTCACCCAGCGATGCCATGCATTTAGCCTGCATGAAGACAGACGCACTTTAATCAGGTTGACCAAACTAACCACTTTGTCTGGTGTCTTTTGAACGTGACTAAGTATTCCTGCAACATTGTCTTGTAAAAAATAGTTTCGTCTTTGAGAATGAAATAAATGTATTCTCCCCAAATGTGTCATTTTAAAGTCACGGAATTCAAATAATATTCAATAGAAATCAATTGAGTAAAGTAAAGGTGGACTTCAATGAGAAAAAGACTAAAAAAAGCCAATATTGTAAAGGTGAACTGCACCGTTTGGCTGAACTGCTTATGAGAATTAGCAGTGAAATTAAATAGTATCCTGATGTATGGTGTGGCCCCTTCATAATCACATTTTAGACAGTGATATTATGACATTGCACGGTCTAACAGATTTCCTAATTCATTATGGGGCCTCGGTAACTTGCAGTAAGAAAAACAACCGTAGATTTTGTATCATGACAACACCTTCCTGTTACCATCATCTTCCTGTGATATATGATGATACAGATATGATACAGTTCAAGCGCATATTTGAGGTATTCCACCTCTGCATCGCACCAGTTATTTCAGCACATTCAATGTTGTCATGGGATAGTCCCGATGTTGGGCAGCGTGTCACAGCGGCCAAACACATGTCTGTCAAATGTCATTACTCATTACGTCATTACGTCCCGGTTTTCAACACTGGCTTCAAATATTTCACCGGCGTTTGGCCAAATTCAACGTATACAATAGTCCTATATATTAACTTCCTCATACCTACGTGTGTGAAACCCACCTCTTCCATCGATGCAGCCTTCCACGTTGGTTTACTTCACAATACTGTTTGGGTAAAATAATCCGAGTGGTAGACTTAGACTACGGTCTCTCTCTCTTTCTCCAAATTCGCGCGCGGGACAGACACGACTTCCTGGAGGTCATCTCCTGCTTCACACCGATTGGCTACTGGTCGTCAATAGGCGTGTCATTTTGATTGGCTACTGGTCGTCAATTCATAGCTTTCATGTGACGTCACAGCATAGTGGAAACGCCCACCTGACGGGCAAAAGGCACTTTTTGCGGGCAAAACCCACGGGCAAAACCCACTTTTTGCGGGTTAATAACTTTGATTTCCCGTGGGTTAGGAAAATAATTCCAACGTGTCCGGATAGAGTAGAAGACAGGGAATCCAACACTATTTGAATGGTGTCAATCCTCCACTCCTATCACCGTGGACACAGCAAGGAGCGAATTCCCGGATATAAATATTCCCTCGCTCGCTGACAGCGGGAGTTGGGAGTTTCGTCCAGCAGCCGGTGAACGCCCGGTTGATCGAGTTTCATATTAAAAGTATATCTTCTCGGGGTGTCAGCGCGGTGGTTAAGGGCTCAAAATGACCGTATACTGATGGTGAATTTAGCAATAATAGTCTTATGTTTGTACCACCTCCATAACCGGTGTTATTCACGGGAAAAGCCGGTCAAGGAGGCACCCTTTGCAGGTCAATAACTTTGATTCTCCGGGGGTTATGATAATAATTCCAACGTGTCCGGATAGAGTAGAAGACAGGGAATCCAACACTATTTGAATGGTGTCAATCCTCCACTCCTATCACCGTGGACACAGCAAGGAGCGAATTCCCGGATATAAATATTCCCTCCCTCGCTGACAGCGGGAGTTGGGAGTTTCGTCCAGCAGCCGGTGAACGCCCGGTTGATCGAGTTTCGTATTAAAAGTATATCTTCTCGGGGTGTCAGCGCGGTGGTTAAGGGCTCAAAATGACCGTATACTGATGGTGAATTTAGCAATAATAGTATTATGTGTGTACCACCTCCATAACCGGTGTTATTCACGGGAAAAGCCGGTCAAGGAGGCACCCTTTGCAGGTCAATAACTTTGATTCTCCGGGGGTTATGATAATAATTCCAACGTGTCCGGATAGAGTAGAAGACAGGGAATCCAACACTATTTGAATGGTGTCAATCCTCCACTCCTATCACCGTCGTGTATCTTGAAAGTTCTTCATGGGTGAGGTGGTCTAAATAGTAGGCAGCCATGTTGAGCGATGTTGCTATGATACTTTTTGCCCGTCAGGTTGGTGGTTGCTAGGGAAGAAACCACGTGACTGAAAGCTATGAATAGTGATGGAATGATCGTTCGATGGAATTAATGTCAGTTAGCAGCACCAAGCGTCGACTTTAGAGAGACTTTATTTCTTTTGATTTTGAATAATATATATATATTCAGGACCTTGAACTGTTTATAGACCGCGTTTCACTATGTTGTTGTCACCCAGCAAATATAATGCAGTTAAGAAAAGGTAATTAATAGAAATCTTAATGGCAAATATTATTTTGTAAATCCTGGAATGATTAGCCTGCTAACTGTGTTGATTTAGCAGTTAGAGTCAGCAGTTAAAGGTGTTCTGTTTTTATTTAAATACAGGTGTCAAATGTTAAATACAGGTGTCAAATGTCAAGCTTTGCTTGATTGCCAAAACTTGGGCCAGAAACTTCAAAACACCTCTAACCTCAAGGTTGGTAGTAAATGTTTCTGTTTGATTAGATTCTGGCTCATTTTGACACACATTAAATAGACTTGTCCATCATACTATGTAGTTAGGGTAGGCTCAAGGCCCTCAGGAATCTCATACCGTTCTTATAATAATAATAATAATACATTAGGCTTATATAGCGCTTTTCTAGACACTCAAAGACGCTTTACAAACTGAAAAGATCGAGTAGTTATCAAGACAACCAGCAGTCACAAAAGAATCCAGGCCTAACCTGTATTTACTGTGTCCAACACAGGGTAATGTATTTGCAGAGCCACAAGCACTGACGAAAACACCAAGGAAAGTGTCCACACACTGCACCGCATCGATACTAGAGAACCAGCCCAACTTGGGTCCCCTTACGACCCCCACGAAAGGAAGGGAAGCTGGATCGGGTGAACCCTGGACTCCAACCTCCAACCTGAAAATGCTCATCAGTGCAGCCAGCCCCGAGATCAGGAACAGGGAGAAAGAGCTGTGTGTGGACAACCCAGAGGGAGGAGAAACCACAGACTCTGCACAGGTAAAATGCACAGACACACACACACACACACACACACACACACACACACACACACACACACTGATATGGGTCAAAGCTGTGGGTTTCGAATATTGATTTTCTGTTTTTTTTAATTATCTTATCTTATCTGTAGGACCCAGAGCTTGGGGAGGAAGCAGAGAAACAGATACGCAGGAAAGAGAAGAGTCTGGGTCTGCTCTGTCACAAGTTCCTCGCTCGCTATCCTGATTACCCCAACCCGGCCGTCAACAATGACATCTGCCTGGATGATGTCGCCACAGAACTCAGTGCGTCTTTTTACTAGTCTCTGTTTTCCCCGCACTGTTTATTATTACAATTTTTCATATTATCATTCGGTTTTGAATATTGATTTTTTACATTTTAACCATTTAGCTTTATCCAAAGCGGTTTACAA